>NC_138312.1:54967500-55287500 GCF_965601325.2 Salmo salar | reverse complement strand
AATGAACTTAAACAATTCGTAACTTAAACAGTTAACACAAAATAAGCAAGTACTATTCTGTATTCTACTGCACAGCTTGGAGAGAGAGGGGAGGGTGAGAGAGAGAGAGAGAGAGAGAGAGAGGAGAGAGAGAGAGAGAGAGAGAGAGAGAGAGAGAGAGACAGACAGACAGACAGACAGACAGACAGACAGACAGACAGACAGACAGACAGACAGACAGACAGACAGACAGACAGACAGACAGACAGACAGAGAGAGAGAGCGACAGAAAGAGAGAGGGGGGTGCGCCGTGTGGGACCAGGGAGAGGACAGTGGTGAGTGAATAAGGTGTCTAACTGGTTCTTCAGCCAAACTTGCACAGAAATGAACTTAAACAATTCGTAACTTAAACAGTTAACACAAAATAAGCAAGTACTATTCTGTATTCTACTGCACAGCTTGGAGAGAGAGGGGAGAGAGAGAGAGAGAGAGAGAGAGAGAGAGAGACAGACAGACAGACAGACAGACAGACAGACAGACAGACAGACAGACAGACAGACAGACAGACAGACAGACAGACAGACAGACAGACAGACAGACAGACAGAAAGAGAGAGAGCGACAGAAAGAGAGAGGGGGGTGCGCCGTGTGGGACCAGGGAGAGGACAGTGGTGAGGGAATAAGGTGTCTAACTGGTTCTTCAGCCAAACTTGCACAGAAATGAACTTAAACAATTCGTAACTTAAACAGTTAACACAAAATAAGCAAGTACTATTCTGTATTCTACTGCACAGCTTGGAGAGAGAGAGAGAGAGAGAGAGAGAGAGAGAGAGAGAGAGAGAGAGAGAGAGACAGAGAGAGAGAGAGAGAGAGAGAGAGAGAGAGAGAGAGACAGAGAGACAGACAGAGAGACAGACAGACAGACAGACAGACAGACAGACAGACAGACAGACAGACAGACAGACAGACAGACAGGACAGACAGACAGACAGAAAGAGAGAGAGCGACAGAAAGAGAGAGGGGGGTGCGCCGTGTGGGACCAGGGAGAGGACAGTGGTGAGTGAATAAGGTGTCTAACTGGTTCTTCAGCCAAACTTGCACAGAAATGAACTTAAACAATTCGTAACTTAAACAGTTAACACAAAATAAGCAAGTACTATTCTGTATTCTACTGCACAGCTTGGAGAGAGAGGGGAGGGTGAGAGAGAGAGAGAGAGAGAGAGAGAGAGAGAGAGAGAGAGAGACGGAGAGTGAGAGAGAGAGAGAGAGACAGCGAGACAGACAGACAGACAGACAGACAGACAGACAGACAGACAGACAGACAGACAGACAGACAGACAGACAGACAGACAGACAGACAGACAGACAGACAGACAGACAGAAAGAGAGAGAGCGACAGAAAGAGAGAGGGGGGTGCGCCGTGTGGGACCAGGGAGAGGACAGTGGTGAGGGAATAAGGTGTCTAACTGGTTCTTCAGCCAAACTTGCCACAGAAATGAACTTAAACAATTCGTAACTTAAACAGTTAACACAAAATAAAGCAAGTACTATTCTGTATTCTACTGCACAGCCTTGGAGAGAGAGGGGAGGGTGAGAGAGAGAGAGAGAGAGAGAGAGAGAGAGAGAGAGAGAGTTAGAGAGAGAGAGAGAGCGACAGACAGACAGACAGACAGACAGACAGACAGACAGACAGACAGACAGACAGACAGACAGACAGACAGACAGACAGACAGACAGACAGACAGACAGACAGACAGACAGACAGACAGACAGACAGACAGACAGAAAGAGAGAGAGCGACAGAAAGAGAGAGGGGGGGTGCGCCGTGTGGGACCAGGGAGAGGACAGTGGTGAGTGAATAAGGTGTCTAACTGGTTCTTCAGCCAAACTTGCACAGAAATGAACTTAAACAATTCGTAACTTAAACAGTTAACACAAAATAAGCAAGTACTATTCTGTATTCTACTGCACAGCTTGGAGAGAGAGGGGAGGGTGAGAGAGAGAGAGAGAGAGAGGGAGAGAGAGAGAGAGAGAGAGAGAGAGAGAGAGAGAGAGAGAGAGAGAGAGAGAGACAGAAAGAGAGAGGGGGGTGCGCCGTGTGGGACCAGGGAGAGGACAGTGGTGAGTGAATAAGGTGTCTAACTGGTTCTTCAGCCAAACTTGCACAGAAATGAACTTAAACAATTCGTAACTTAAACAGTTAACACAAAATAAGCAAGTACTATTCTGTATTCTACTGCACAGCTTGGAGAGAGAGGGGAGGGTGAGAGAGAGAGAGAGAGAGAGAGAGAGAGAGAGAGAGAGAGAGACAGACAGACAGACAGACAGACAGACAGACAGACAGACAGACAGACAGACAGACAGACAGACAGACAGACAGACAGACAGACAGACAGACAGACAGACAGAAAGAGAGAGAGCGACAGAAAGAGAGAGGGGGGGTGCGCCGTGTGGGACCAGGGAGAGGACAGTGGTGAGTGAATAAGGTGTCTAACTGGTTCTTCAGCCAAACTTGCACAGAAATGAACTTAAACAATTCGTAACTTAAACAGTTAACACAAAATAAGCAAGTACTATTCTGTATTCTACTGCACAGCTTGGAGAGAGAGGGAGAGAGAGAGAGAGAGAGAGAGAGAGAGAGAGAGAGAGAGAGAGAGAGAGAGAGAGAGAGAGAGAGAGAGAGAGAGAGAGACAGACAGACAGACAGACAGACAGACAGACAGACAGACAGACAGACAGACAGACAGACAGACAGACAGACAGACAGACAGACAGACAGACAGACAGACAGACAGACAGACAGAAAGAGAGAGAGCGACAGAAAGAGAGAGGGGGGTGCGCCGTGTGGGACCAGGGAGAGGACAGTGGTGAGGGAATAAGGTGTCTAACTGGTTCTTCAGCCAAACTTGCACAGAAATGAACTTAAACAATTCGTAACTTAAACAGTTAACACAAAATAAGCAAGTACTATTCTGTATTCTACTGCACAGCTTGGAGAGAGAGGGAGGGTGAGAGAGAGAGAGAGAGAGACTTTGACTTTTTCGTCTTTCTTTACTGAAACATTCTCATTTCATTTAAAACTCACCACCCAACCTCCCCCTTAAAAATAAAACCAAGAATACATCCTGTAATGCATACATGTACCATACTCGCCTTTCCAGCAACCACATGATACAAGCCAACATCACAATACTCAAGACAATACCCACTCCTACAACCGTATATCCAAAACATCTTCCCCAGCTATACAGACAGCCCCCCCAACACACCATATCTCCTGAAACATCTCCACACTTTTTATCATTTTATAGAACTCAAACTCAACCCTAAGGCGCGCAGAGACCATCCCATTAAACAATAATAAAGGGTCTGTTATCCCCCCACCTTTGACCCTGTTCCTCCTTGTTAGCCAAATAGCTAACTTTGCCTGAGCAAACAGAAAATTCAACAAAACACATTTTTCCTTCTCCTTACTTGAATACCTGTATCCCATTATGAACACCCCAACAGTAAAGACCACCCCCAACCTCTCACACAGACATTCCAACAGAGACATTAATGGCATTAACCTGGTGCACACAGAAAACACATGAATCACAGTTTCTTTCATTTTACAGAAATGACACTCCTGCCCGACTCCCGGTTCAACCCGTGCCAACCAGCTGTTAGTGGCCAGGGCTCCATGTAGAACCCTCCACTGGAGGTCCCCTGACCTCTTTGGTACTGGGGGTTTGTAGAGCCCCCTCCATCTAAAACCCACCATACTCTCCACCCCACATACCCCCTGCCACTGATGTGCCTTCACTCCTGTTAGGCTCCTAATGTTCCTCACCTTAACACAGAGGTTGTAGAGGGCTTTACCTCCCACCCCTTCAAACTCCCCCAGGCTCGGAGTGTTAAAATCTAACAAGTCCTCCAGACCCCCTTGCCAGTCTCCAGTCTCTGCCGTCACCTGCAGTGGCGGAAACATTGGTGGCCCCTCTCCCTTTGGCTGCTCAAACATCCCCCTTACCGGCTCAGACAGTGCCTCCTGGACCTCCTCCAGGAATCTCTCCAGCAGCCTAAGCGACGTTATTCCTGTTTGCTGTGCCAAGACTTCCGGGCTTTTCCACCCCTCCTCTCCCAGGAGTCTCAAGTCACCCAGCCTTTTTACCACCCCCTGCCATCAGTTGCCTCTGCAGGGTGGCCGACTGGACCGATCTCAAAGGGATGGCTGGGTTGTGGAAGATAGGCTCCTCCCACACCCACAGCCCAGGCTCCACACCCCCTTCTCGTGTGTGCCTTAGCAGCTGCCAGGCCCTCAGCACCGCAGAGTAAAAATCGGAGAGACCTGCTGTACTCAGCCTCTCCAGCTTCATGAGGAACAGCTGCCGGTCCAACCCTAAATCTCCAGCTCTCCTCAGCAGCGCGCATGCTGGTTCCCTCCAGCCAACATCAGTATGGTACAGCAGTCTCTGTGCCGCCTTTAGCCGGAAAGCAGCCATCCTGCTCTCCAGTTCCACCAGGCCCTGTCCTCCTTCGTGGACGGTCATATACAACACCGCCGCCCTCAGCCAGTGATGGCCCGACCAGAAGAAGTCCACCAGCTTGCGTTGCAGGTCTGCGAGCAGACCGGCGGGGGGGGTTGAGGACAGCCAGTTTATGCCACAGGGAGGATGCCACCAGGTTGTTAATTATCAGCACCCTCCCTCTATATGACACTTGGGACAGGAGCCACCTCCACCTGGCCAGTCTTGACACCACTGCCTGTGACAGCCCCTCCCAGTTCTTCCTGACCCACCTCTCCGAGCCCAGGTACACCCCCAACACTTTAAGCCCTTCACAACCCCACTGCAAAACCCCCTGGAAGCAGAGGAGGAGCCCTATCCCCCCATGCCCCACATAACAGAGCTTTGCTCTTGCCCCAGTTTACCTTAGCTGATGAAGCTCCCTCGTACACCTTCAGACTGGTCTCCAGTGCCTGCATATCTTGACCATCCCTGACCATCACAGAGACATCATCTGCATATGCTGACACTGCTATGCCTGTCACCACACCCATACCTGTCCAGCACACTCCCTGCAGTCTCCTGCGTAGCAGGCCTAAAAAAGGCTCAATGGCTAATGTGTATAACTGCCCAGATAGAGGGCATCCTTGTCTAATGCCCCGTCTCACCCAGACTGGCCTACTGAGCCCCCCTCCCACCTTAACCATACATGATGCCCCAGCATACAACAGCTTCACACAGGTCAAAAAAACTCCTCCCAAACCCAAACACAGACATCACATTAAACAGATATTCATGGTCCACTCTGTCAAAAGCCTTCTCTTGATCTAAAGAGACCAGTCCAAAGTTCACATTAGAACCTCTCGACAAGTCCAACATGTCCCTAATTAAGAACAGGTTGTCCGTGATTGAGCGTCCCGGTACACAATATGTTTGGTCCTTATGTACTATCGAGTCCAAGTGGGACTTCAGTCTGTTAGAGAGGACCTTGGCAAATATCTTGTAGTCCGCACAGAGCAATGCCACAGGCCTCCAGTTCTTAAGTTCACACAAGTCCCCTTTTTTGGGCAGGAGAGTCAGAGCCGCCCGACGGCAGCTCATCGGCAACTCTCCTACCCCGATGCATTCACGCAACACGCAAAAGAAGTCCTGTCCAATTATTCCCCAGAATTTTTTATAAAACTCCACTGGGAGTCCATCGACCCCCGGTGCACGACCGGGGGACATCTGGGTTACGGCCTCTGCCAGTTCTTGGGACAACAGAGGAACGTCCAAATCGTCCCTCTGTGCCAGAGAGAGTTTAGGGAGTTCTGTGAACAAGACCTGAGCACACAAAGGATCACACTCTTCTGCCCTATACAATTCAGTATAAAACTCCACAGTCCGCTCCCGCATCTCACCCACCACAGAGGTCACCCGCCCATCAGACAGCCGTAGACAATGCATACCCTTGGCTTCACTGCTCTGTCTTTCCAAACCAAAGAAGAAGGAGCTGGGAGCATCCATCTCCTTGAGCATGGAGAATCTAGCTCTTACAAGTGCTCCCTTTGCTTTAACCTGGAAAAAACTGCCCAGGTCCCTGCGTAATTCAGCTAAATTAGCCTGGAGGCCTACATTGCCTTGCCCCACCATCTCTACCTCCATCTCACTAATACACCGCTCTAGTTCCCCCAATACTCTCCTAGCCTCTGAGGATGAGAGAGCTGTGTATTGTTGACAGAAAAGCCGAATTTGGACTTTCCCCACATCCCACCATTGGCTCAGAGACTCATACTCCTCTATTTGCTGCCTCCACCTTTCCCAGAAGGTCTGGAAACCTGCGCAAAAAGTGGCATCTTGTAAGAGCTTTACATTGAATTTCCAATAGGATGCCTGCCGGGGCCCTGGTGAAATAGACAGCCGAGCCATGGTTATGTGATGATCGGAAAACCCCACCGGGAGAATGGTAGCGCCCAACAGCCTATTGCTCCGATTCCTAGACATATAAAACCGATCAAGTCGGGCTGCACTCACCCTAGCCCCAAAAACCTTCACCCATGTGTACTGTCTTGTGTTCGGATGTTTAGTTCTCCAAACATCCACTAAGTCGAACTGATTAATAATGTCCCTTAACACTCCCACTGACACTGAATGAGGCTCTTCCCCATTTCTGTCTTTTGTAAAATCCATTGTGCAGTTCCAGTCCCCTCCGACCACCAGTGTCTCCTCAGGCGCTACCTGTGAGAGTTCCTGTCTAAGACTCCCAAATAGAACCCCTCTTTCTCTCCCTGTGTTAGGCGCATACACATTTATAAAGACAAAACCCATGTTGTTGATTTCTGCTTTAACAACAAGGAGCCTACCCCTACACACCTCCTTTGAGGAGCACATTTTTACAGACAGACCCGGTGCAAAAAGGACTGCCACTCCTGCACTAAGATTTGTCCCATGGCTCAACACACTTGCCCCTTTCCACCAGAGCCCCCAATCGACTTCATTCAACACATCACTATGTGTCTCCTGCAGAAACAACACCTGTACTTTTTTTTGTTTTACATATTCACCCAACACACTCCTCTTTCCCGCATCTCTGGCGCCATTTATATTGAGCGAGCCTACCCGTAGAGTCTCCATAAGAAGTGGGAGAAAAGCCAGCAGAGAAAAAAGACCAATAGCAAAGCTCAAAAGTCCCAGTGTCAGAAAGAAAGTATACATCTAAACAGTGTCCGAAGGTAAACCCTTACGCACTGTTGTGACCCACTTCCTCAACCTAAACCGTTTCCTGGGTGAGAGGGACACCATGCCCCTCATTTTTCACAGCATGTTGTACTGATCGTACAAACTTTCTTGAATCAGGGAAAAAAGCCTCAAGATTAACTTTTTTTCCCTTGGTCTCATTCAGGAACCTTGTCAGTTCTCTCAATGTGTACTTAGACCCCTCTGCTTGACTGGCTGTCAGCTCCGGGCCTATTGAAGAGGAGTCTGAAAAAAATATCTCCTCATCCTCTTCCTCAGACTCACTTTCCTCCTCATCTCTATCTCCCACCCTGACCACCTGCTCTTCCTCTCTGGTCATGGCATCTCCCACAGCAACAGGCAAAATTTCCATTGTGCCTTTAACCACACCCTTTTTCCTTTTCCGCTTGGCACCCTCCTCCTCCCCCCTAGTCTCTTACACTTCCCCACTATACTCTCCTCATCCACTAGCATAACCTGACTAGACCTAGCATCCTCTACACCACCCTCCATAGCATGACTAGGCCCAGCATCATTTACACCATCCTCCATATCATAGCTAAGCCCAGCCTCAGCTACCCCACCATCTCTAGCCTGACTAGGCTTAGCCTCCACTACCCCACCATCTCTAGCCTGACTAGACCCAGCCTCCGCTACACCACCATCTCTAGCCTGACTAGACCCAGCCTCCACTACACCACCATCTCTAGTCTGACTAGACCCAGCCTCCCTCACCATCTCTAGTCTGACTAGACCCAGCCTCCCTACCCCACCATCTGCTTAGCCTCTACTAGCCCACCATCTCTAGCCTACTAGACCCAGCCTCCGCTACACCACCATCTCTCTGCTAGCCGCCTCCTCCCCACCATCCGCCTTACTAGCCCAGCCTCAGCTACCCCACCATCCCTGGCATGACTAGGGCCCAGCCTCTGCTGTCCGCATCTCATTTCCCCCTGCACTTTGACCTCGATTTCCCCCACCGGCGCTTGTACCCTCACTTTGTCTACGGCCTTTATGTGGGCACGCAAAGCTCTTATGCCCCAAATCCCCACACTCAAAACACCGTAGACTGTCTGTGCTGGCAAACCCTGCATAGAGCCCCTCCCCATGCCTCACTTTAAAAATGCACATTTAGCTGTTGCTCATTGTTGTTCAGGAACATAAACACCTTGCCTCCGGAACGAAACAACGTGCTTAACAGCAGCTGCCTGAAAACCTGCCGACAGTACACGAAACCCGCTAGCAAACTTGCCCAAACGACTCAGCTCTTTCCTGATTTGATCGTCCGTAATAAACGGAGGTAAATTTGCAACAACTACTCTTGTCGAAGGGGTAGAAAGAGGTAAAACTGGCACCAACACATCCCTTACAAATATTCCGCTAGCAATTAGCCTACCAACCAAATTTTCTCTTTTCATGAACACCACCACCGCTTTGTTCATTCTAGAAGCAGAATGTATAAATTCAGCTCCTACCTGTTCGCTGACCGCGAGCAGAACCTCCTCCACCTTAACTCCATTCTCAGGAACACACCTGAATCCATGCCGTATCGACAGCGTCTCCTCCGCGCTAGGCTGAGAAGCCATCGCGCATACCACACCTTGCAAACCCCAGAAACCTTACTCTGTCTTCTTCCACCCTAACTCTGAAAAAAAACGGTGGATACCGCTAAAACAAATATTGCATTAACCCTCCACCATAGAAAAAAAATGTAAGAAAAAGATCAAGAAAAGAGTCTAGAAAGTTAGTTAGGACAGAGTCCTCCGCACCAAACACTCAAACTCCAAAAAAAACTCCCAGCATGCAGAGAGAGAGAGAGAGAGAGAGAGAGAGAGAGAGAGAGAGAGAGAGAGAGAGCGAGAGAGAGCGAGAGAGCGAGAGAGAGAGAGAGAGAGAGAGAGAGAGAGAGAGAGAGAGAGACAGAGACAGAGACAGAGAGACAGACAGACAGACAGACAGACAGACAGACAGACAGACAGACAGACAGACAGACAGACAGACAGGACAGACAGAGAGAGCGAGAGAAAGAGAGAGAGCGACAGAAAGAGAGAGGGGGGGTGCGCCGTGTGGGACCAGGGAGAGGACAGTGGTGAGGGAATAAGGTGTCTAACTGGTTCTCCAGCCAAACTTGCACAGAAATGAACTTAAACAATTCGTAACTTAAACAGTTAACACAAAATAAGCAAGTAGTATTCTGTATTCTACTGCACAGCTTGGAGAGAGAGGGGAGGTGTGAGAGAGAGAGAGAGAGAGAGAGAGAGAGAGAGAGAGAGAGAGAGACGGAGAGTGAGAGAGAGAGAGAGAGACAGACGAGGACAGACAGACAGTCAGACGAGACAGACAGACAGACAGACAGACAGACAGACAGACAGACAGACAGACAGACAGACAGACAGACAGTTATAAGAAGAATAAACATTTTTGTTGCACCATATCCCTGGATCACATTGAATGTTTGGCTTTTTGGAAACCTTGAGTGTGGACTGTATGCGTACCAAACAACCCCGCTTCAGGCTTGGGCAGTGGCTATGGTAAAGAGGAAAGGAAGCCACTACAATCAAGTCAAAAAACTCCGTGAAGGATTGCTATCGGAAGGAAATCTCCGGTTTTGGACACACGCTGGATATTGTTCTATTTGTAATTGCATTCATACCATAAGGACAGCTCGCTTGGAAGGACTTGAACTCCTAGAATTCGCCAGCCGTGAATAACCACTGCGAATGAATGAGCTGCCCTGTTCAATGCGATTGTTTGATCGTGCATATTATGGAAGCGCAAATGTGCTTATAATTGGAATGTTTGATAAACTTGGGAATGGAATTCAAAACACAGCGCTGTGAAAACAATTAAGAAGTTTAAGTTTGGGAAACACTGAGATCCTATGCACAATGTAACCTAATCATATGTCTAATATTTGGCCTAACGTGGAAATGCAATGCATCCACGCAACGAGTGATACTGCGTGTTCAAACTTCATTAAAGGGACAAAACGTATAAAGGGATGAAATGTTTAAATCGCAACTAAAATGCCGAACTTGCACATGTTCAATTCAAAATGGGTCAATATGCTGAAATGGATGACTGTGTTTTAAAGCATTACAGGAGGTCTAAAGGGGCATTACGTTTAACAATCAAACCAACAACTGTGTCATTGTAAATTGAGTGAACTAAAAGTGAATGATGGAGGATGAAATCCCAAATAAGACTCCACTGGAGAGGGCAGAGGATCATTTAAATTCACTATATGCAGCCCGGAGAGGCAAACTTGGAGCGTGTACACGCAAAATGAATGAAATAAAAGTCCTTCTTGTTGATGGAGGAAAAATTGAAACTGTGAATGAGAGTCTTGAAGCATTTGATGCTGTTCTCAATGACTTTAAGAATGCTCATGAATCTGTGCTAGAGCTGGTCACAGAGGAGGAACAAGAACAGGAGAGCATGAACTATTATCAACCAAGAATGAGAACTTATGAACATTTCCTGAAAGAGGTGGAAATATGGAAAAAAGCTGAAGTTGAGCCACAAACGCTCATTGAACCACACGACAGCATTTCCAATGTGTCAAAAACATCAAGTAAAACAAAGTATTCTAAGACGGCTTCCTCAGTGTCCTCTGCACGCTTAAAAGCTTAGGCAGAACGAGCAGCTCTACTAGCTCGCCAAGCATCATTACAGGACAAGCATGCACTGGAACTGGAGAAAGCTCAACTGGAACAACAGAAAGCTCAACTGGAACAACAGAGAGCTCAACTGAATGTTAGGATGGAGAAAATGGCACTGGAAACGGACATAGCAGCATATAATGCCAGACTGAAGGTCCTGGAGAGTGTTGAGTCAACTTCTCAATCCCATGCTGTGGCAGCCCATTTACTAAGCCAAGAAGATGGAATGAACTCTTATTTTGAGAACCAGGAGCCCGAGGTCTATGTGGAACCTGAACCATCACCTGTTGAGTTTGCTGCATTAGGTGCAGTTCCAAAGACCCCACTACAAAGGGTTTTACAACAACCGACAACAAAGCCATCAAAACCTATTCAGAAAACTGTCATGAACCACACCCTTCAGCAGCCTACAGCAAGGTCTAGCAATCAACACAGAATCAACACTGCAGGTATCAGCGATAATACCAGCCATGATAACCTCTCTACTGTCATGCAAAGGCAGAATGAAATTGCTGACCTCCTTGTACTACAGCACAAACAGGCCACACTCCCTGTTAGGGAGATACCTATGTTTGACGGTGATCCTCTAAACTTTAGGCCATTCATGCGTGCATTTGAACATGGTATAGAAGAGAAGACCAGCAGTCACCAGGATAGGCTCTATTACCTGGAACAGTACACCACTGGTCAGCCCAAGGATCTGGTACGTAGTTGTCTGCATATGGAAGCCAGAAGAGGCTATGCAGAGGCCAAGAGGTTGTTAAAGGAACACTTTGGCAATGAAATCAAAGTCACCACTGCTTACATGGAAAAAGCTTGGAACTGGACAAACATCAAACCGGATGATGGAAAGGGACTGGGTGGCTATGCACTCTATCTTAGAGGTTGCTGTAATGCTATGCAAGACCTACAGAACATGGAAGAGCTTAATCTTCCCTCCAACATAAAGTTGATTATGTCAAAACTTCCCTACAAACTAAGGGAAAAATGGAGGTCTACGGCATGTGATATTTTAGAGAGAAGACACCTGAGGGCCCAGTTCAGTGACCTTGTGACGTTCATGGAAAAACAGGCCAAAATACTGCAGGATCCGTTGTATGGAGATATTCAAGATCCCCTGTTCAACAAAAAGTTTTTAAAAACCAGAACAGAAGCTGACTTTAAACAGCAGTTCAAGTCCAAGAGTAGGGGAAGCAGCTTTGCCACTGCAGTAGCTGTAGTGGCAGATTGTGACTCTGAAAAACCTCTAAAAGAACAAACATTAAATGTAAAGAGACCAGGCACCTATCCTTCTGACGCTCCCAGTACCTCATGCGTATTTTGTGCTGGAGAGCATTTATTGGTCGACTGCCAACAGGTGAAGGCACAGCCACACGAATCCAAGGTTGAGTTTCTGAGATCAAAAGGCCTTTGTTTTGGCTGTTTGATGAGAGGACACTTAAGCAAAGAATGTAAAAGAAGGATGACCTGTCAGAGCTGTCAAAGAAAGCACCCCACTATCCTGCACATTGAAGGAAGAGAGAGATTTAGATCTCAAAAGGCAGATATGAGTGGTGTAGCAGTAAAGCGGGAGGAGACTGTCAGCAGT
This sequence comes from Salmo salar, assembly GCF_965601325.2. Lineage (NCBI taxonomy): Eukaryota > Metazoa > Chordata > Actinopteri > Salmoniformes > Salmonidae > Salmo > Salmo salar. Next base: position 55,275,070 of record NC_138312.1, on the reverse strand, counting down.
GCTCTTGTCTCACTGGAAGCTGGTGACGATACCGGGGCCGGTACAGATTGTGCACTTGCAATTGTGCCAGTTCAAGTAAAGGTGGCAAATGGAAGCAAGTCTGTGTTAACCTATGCATTTCTCGATTCTGGTAGCTCGGCAACATTTTGTACGGAGAGACTCATGAGGCAGCTGAATGCTAAATGCAGTGAGACTGAAATTCTGCTACGCACAATGGGGCAGGAGAGTCCTACCAAGAGCTTTGAGATATCTGGATTAGAGCTTGGCAACGTGGAAGGCAACACATTTCTTGCATTACCAAAGGTCTACACCCAAAATAAGATCCCAGTGACAAGAGAGAACATTCCCACTCAGAAAGATCTCAAAAGGTGGCCATACCTGAAAGGGGTTCAGTTGAAGGAAATTGATGCCGACGTCGAACTCCTGATTGGCGGAAATGCTCCAAAGGCAATGGAACCCTGGCAAATCATAAATAGCCAAGGCAACGGACCGTATGCAGTGAAAACCATCTTTGGATGGATGATGAATGGTCCTCTTAACAATTGTACCATGGCAGAAGAATCTGGATGTCCTACGGTGATGACCAATCGTATCTCAATGGCCAACCTGGGGGTTCTTCTTGTAAATCAATACAACCATGACTTCCCTGAGAGAGAGTATGAAGAGAAGAGTGAGATGTCAGCTGAGGATCGTAAGATTATGGAGATAGTATCAAGCTCCATAACCCTCAAAGACCATCACTACTACTTACCGTTGCCCTTTCGCAACAAACAGGTAGTCCTGCCGAACAATCGTGACATGGCAAAGCAGCGGGCTCTAAATATCATCAGGAAGTTTAAGAAGGATGAAGGTTATGCTGCAGAGTACAAAGGCTTCATGGAAGAGATGATAACAAAAGGTTATGCCGAGAAGGTACCACAAGAACAGCTTCTCAGAAAGAAAGGCAAGGTATGGTACATACCACACCATGGCGTTCACCATAAGCGCAAAGGAACAATACGAGTGGTGTTTGACTGTTCATCATCCTATAAAGGTACATCTCTTAACAGTGAACTCCTTCAAGGCCCTGACCTGGCAAACACGCTTATAGGAGTCTTGCTAAGATTTCGGCAAGAGCACATTGCCATGATGGCAGACATCGAAGGAATGTTCCATCAAGTACGTGTCCACGAAGATGACTTGGACTTCCTGCGATTCCTATGGTGGCCGGATGGTGACACTAACAAAAGATTGGAGGAGTACAGAATGACAGTACATCTTTTCGGTGCTATATCCTCTCCAAGTTGTGCAAATTTTGCACTACGAAAGACTGCAGAAGACAACTGTGAGAGGTACGATGAAGAGGTGATTCAAACAGTGAAGTCCAACTTCTACGTTGATGACTGCCTCAAGTCAGTGGCCACAGAAGAACAAGCCATAGCTCTCACAAAAAACCTCAGGGATGTGTGCTCTCAGGGTGGGTTCAAATTGACCAAGTGGGTCGGCAACAGCCGTGCTGTGCTGACTTCTATCCCTGATGAACACAAAGCCAAGCAGATAAAAGAACTGGACCTGGACAGAGAAAAGCTGCCTGTTGAAAGAGCACTTGGAATCCGATGGAACATTGGAATCCGATGGAACATTGAAAGAGATGTGTTTACCTTCCGAGTCATTGTCAAGAACAGACCCCTTACAAGAAGAGGTATTCTCTCTACTGTCAGCTCTGTTTATGATCCATTAGGTTTCCTCGCCCCATTCGTATTAAAGGCAAAGCAAATTCTTCAAGTGCTCTGCAAGCTAAAGTGTGGATGGGACGAAGTCATCCCCGAAGAACACTCTATTTCATGGAAGAGATGGCTCTCAGAGCTAGACCAGCTTTCCAGATTCCAGATAGGCAGGTGTATGATGCCTGAGAACTTTGGTCAAGTCAAGACCGCACAGCTGCATCACTTCGGTGACGCAAGTGAGCAAGGTTATGGCACGGCAAGCTACCTTAGGTTCACAAACGGTATGGGAAAGGTCCACATTGCATTCATACTGGGGAAATCAAGGGTCACTCCACTCAAGCAGATGACGATCCCCAGACTGGAACTTGCTGCAGCAACATTGGCAGTGAGAGTGGACAGGATGTTAAGGTTGGAGCTCCAGATTGAACTTGAGGAGTCAACTTTCTGGACAGACAGCCAGTCTGTGCTAAAATACATCCGCAATGATACCAAGAGATTCCATAACTTTGTGACTAATAGGGTTGCTATGATCCGTGACCTATCGAAAGCAAAACAGTGGAGGTATTTGAACTCCAAACACAACCCAGCCGATGATGCTTCAAGAGGATTACATGTTGAAATTTTCCTGAACTCAAAGAGATGGCGCAAAGGACCAGAATTCCTGGAGAAAACAGAAACACAATGGCCAGAAGTCCCCGAGGAGCTTGGCTCCATCCCTTCAGATGATCCAGAGGTGAGAAAAGACGTCATCGTAAACAGTACATGTGTGGAAGAAAAGAGTCCGACCAGCAAACTGATCGAGTACTATTCAACATGGAACAGCTTGAAGAAAGCAGTTGCCTGGATGCTGAAACTGAAGAGACTTCTTCTACAGTTAAGCCAGAAAAGGAAAGTTCTCACACAAACTGATCCAGGTTCAGATCAGAGTCTGACAAACTCACTGAAGGAACAAATTGACAAGTTCAAACTGACATTTGGAAAAGAAAGTCTGTCTGTGGATGACCTAGATGAAGCAGAAAAGGCCATCATTCGATTTGAGCAACGACAGCACTATAAACAAGACATTGCACTAGTTGTGAAAGGAAAACAATGTGCCAAGAGAAATGGCTCAATCTGTAAGCTTGATCCAATTGTTGACAATGGCATTCTGCGAGTGGGTGGAAGGTTAAGCAAAGCTGCTATGCCTACGGAACTAAAGAATCCTATGATCCTACCCAAAGACTCCTACATCTCCAGACTGATCTTACTCCACATCCATGAGCAGGTTGGCCACTCTGGGAGAGGTCACATGCTTTCTAGACTTCGCCAGCGATATTGGATACCCTGTGCCAACTCCTTAGCAAGGAAGATCCTTAAGAGCTGTGTCTTCTGCAGGCGGATGCAAGCTAGAGCTGGAGAACAGAAGATGGCCGACCTTCCACAAGATCGGGTGTCACCTGATTTGCCGCCTTTCACCCATGTGGGCATAGATTACTTCGGCCCCATAGAGGTGAAGCGAGGCCGCGTTCATGTGAAGCGGTATGGTGTGATCTTTACTTGCCTTGTGAGTCGAGCTGTCCATCTAGAAGTTGCTAGTTATCTGGATACTGATTCCTGCATCAATGCCCTGCGCAGGTTCATCTGTCGAAGGGGCCCAGTCACAAGTATCAGAACAGACAATGGCACCAACTTTGTTGGAACACACAGAGAGCTAGGAGAAGCTCTGAAAGAGCTGGATCACAAGAAGATTCAAAATGAATTACTGAAGGAAGGAGTGACATGGTCATTCAATCCTCCCTCTGGAGCCCACCATGGGGGGGTATGGGAGAGGTTGATCCGACTGGTGAAAAAGATCCTCTATTCAGTCCTTAAAGAGCAAGCACTGGATGATGAGGCTTTGCAGACAGCCTTGTGTGAAGTTGAGGCAATCATGAACGACAGACCAATCACAACTGTAACAAATGACCCTAATGATCTAGAACCCCTGACTCCGAACCATCTGCTTCATCTGAAAGCAAAGCCAGTCCTGCCACCAGGACTATTCCAGAGAAGCGACCTATACTCACGAAGGAGATGGAAGCAAGTACACTATATTACTGACCTCTTCTGGAAGAGATGGATCAGGGAGTATCTTCCACTTATGCAGGAGCGGAACAAGTGGAACAAAACTAAGAGAAACTTCAGTCCTGGTGACCTTGTGGTCATCGTCGACGACACCGCCCCTAGGAACTCTTGGCTAATGGGGCGTGTGGTGGAGGCTTTGCCAGGGGCCAAAGGTCTTGTCCGGAGCGTCATGGTTAAGACCAAGACCAATATCTTACAGAGACCTATCAATAAACTCTGCCTGCTCCTGGAGTCGGCGGAGTGAGACACACACACACACACACACACACATACACAGTGCTCCATCTTTGAATCACGTGCACCTCTGATTCGTTGATGTTGTACTCTTACATTCTTTGATGTCGTAGTCATACATTTTTTGGACGTCATACTCTTGACATTTTTGGAAGTTGAACACCTGAACACTTCAACAGACTGAGATCTACAGACTATTTTCCTATATGGCACCTTGTATATTTGTATATAGCTATGAACTGTAATAGTGCTCTGGTATAGAACGTTTTGTGTATTGGCTCTACGTTTGAATATTAAGTAATTGTTGTCCATTCAGTGCAGTCAACAATTAGGGGCCGGTATGTTAGAGCCTATTTGGACATATTTGTATAAAAGACAGAACATTCAGAGCTCCATGTATATTTGTGTAAATATGAATGTATATGATTAAATATTAGGTACGTACCTTTATGATTTATATTTACCTGATTGAGATGTATTCATTTGTTGTTAGTGTAACTTAGTTTTGTCCCCCCCCTCTTGCCCATTCATTGTACTACAGTAAGTGTGTTAGGATAAAAGCAGGAAGTTGGGCCTTTGGGGGGAGGAGTCCTTGCTAGACGCGGGAGCGGTATAGTTTTTTGACCATACAGACATACAGACATACAGACAGGTCATATTGTGTATTTTCCATATCAGGTGACCTATGTTTTAAGTTGATTGGATATTCATTTTCCTGTTAGTTATAAGAAGAATAAACATTTTTGTTGCACCATATCCCTGGATCACATTGAATGTTTGGCTTTTTGGAAACCTTGAGTGTGGACTGTATGCGTACCAAACAACCCCGCTTGGGCAGTGGCTATGGTAAAGAGGAAAGGAAGCCACTACACACCCTGTCAGATGGGATCTACTTTATCGGACATAAGATTCAGCAGCCGTGCCATGGAGTGTGGCGCTAAGGCTGTAAGTGCCACTTGGTATGACGCAAGCAAATGCCATGAAATCGATGCAACCTTAACCCTGCTGTTGATGTCCCGTAGCGTGCCAACCTGGGAACCAGATAGCCGAGGTGAAGGGCCGCAGATAGCTGGCTGTGAAGGAGGCTAAGTCTCTAACCTAACCCTAACTATACCTATCTCTCACGTAGTGTGCCAACCTGGAGAACCAGATCGTTGATGCTGAGGGCCGTGGGGAGCTGGCTGTGAAGGAGGCCAAGTCCAAGATCAGAGATCTGGAGGATGCTCTGCAGGGGGCCAAGCAAGACATGGTCAGGCAGCTCAGAGAGTACCAGGACCTGATGAACATCAAGCTGGCCCTGGACATAGAGATAGCCACCTACAGAAAACTACTGGAGGGAGAGGAGGACAGGTATGGGGGGGGGGGGGGACAGGTATGGAGGGAGAGGAGGACAGGTATGGATGGAGAGGAGGACAGGTATGGATGGAGAGGAGGACAGGTATGGAGGGAAAGGAGGACAGGTATGGAGGGAAAGGATGCCCGGTATGGAGGGAAAGGATGACAGGTATGGAGGGAGAGGAGGACAGGTATAGATGGAGAGGAGGACAGGTGTGGAGGGAGAGGAGGACAGGTGTGGAGGGAGAGGAGGACAGGTGTGGAGGGAGAGGAGGACAGGTGTGGAGGGAGAGGAGGACAGGTGTGGAGGGAGAGGAGGGCAGGTGTGGAGGGAGAGGACAGATATGGAGGGAGAGGAGGACAGGTATGGAGGGAGAGGAGGACAGGCGAGGAGGAGAGGTATGGAGGGAGAGGACAGGTATGGAGGGAGAGGAGGACAGGTATGGAGGGAGAGGAGGACAGGTATGGAGAGAGAGGAGGACAGGTACAGTATAGAGGGAGAGGAGGACAGGTATGGAGGGAAAGGAGGACAGGTACAGTATAGAGGGAGAGGAGGACAGGTATGGAGGGAGAGGAGGACAGGTATGAAGGGGAGGAGGACAGGTATGAAGGGGAGGAGGACAGGTATAGAGGGAGAGGAGGACAGGTATGGAGGGAGTGGAGGACAGGTATGGAGAGAGAGGAGGACAGATACGGAGGGAGATGACAGGTAAACCTGGGACATGATTCAGTATGACCATTTTCTATGGATTGAGGTTCTAAACAAGGACTGGACAATGTTTTTAAAGTATTTCAGAAACTGAAGTGGCACTATCTATATTTCTTCTAGGATTGGACATCAATCTATTGTCAATATCCAGTCGGTGTCCAGCTACAGTAAGTAGCCTATGTACTACTAAAAAAATACATCAGAAAACGTACTCTATTTCATGTTATCATCCACGGACTAGAATCACACAAAATGCATTTTTTTTTTTTAACACGAGCATTTATGTTTAGGCTCCAACCCATAGAGATCATATTAAATTACTAAGTTCCAGAATGGATTGAAAATGGCAGCCAATATAGATTTTATATCAGCAATTGTGTAATAGAATTATTGTCAACCTAAAATATTGTCATATACAGTGCATTTGGAATCAGACCACTTGAGTTTTTCCACGTTTTGTTACTTTACAGCCTTATTCTAAAATGTATTAAATATTGTTTTCCCTCATCAATCTACACACAATACCCCATAATGACAAAGTGAAAACAAGTTTTTAGAATTTTTTGTAAATGTATTAACATTTTAAAGAGAAATACCTTATTTACATAAGTATTCAGAATTTGCTATGAGACTCGAAACTTAGCTCAGGTGCATCCTGATTCCATTGATCATCCTTGAGATGTTTCTACAACTTGATTGGATTCCACCTGTGGTAAATTAAATTGACTGGACATGATTTCAAAAGGCACACATCTGTCTATATAAGGTCCCACAGTTGACAGTGCATGTCAGAGTAAAAACCAAACCATGAGGTCGAAGGAATTGTCCGTAGAGCTCCGATACAGGATTGTGTCGAGACACAGATCTGGGGAAGGGTACCAAAACATTTCTGCAGCATTGAAGGTCCCCAAGAACACAGTGGCCTCCATCATTCTTAAATGGAAGAAGCTTGGAACCACCAAGACTCTTCCTAGAGCTGGCCGCCCGGCCAAACTGAGCAATCAGGGGAGAAGGGCCTTGGTCAGGGATGTGGTCAGGGATGGTCACTCTGACAGAACTCCAGAGTTCCTCTGTGGAGATGGGAGAACCTTCCAGAAGGACAACCATCAAATCAAATCAAAGTTTATTTGTCACGTGCGCCGAATACAACAGGTGTAGACCTTACAGTGAAATGCTTACTTACAGGCTCTAACCAATAGTGCAAAAAAGGTATTAGGTGAACAATAGGTAGGTAAAGAAATAAAACAACAGTAAAACGACAGGCTATATACAGTAGCGAGGCTATAGAAGTAGCGAGGCTACATACAGACACCGGTTAGTCAGGCTCTCTGCAGCACTCCACCAATCAGGTCAGACGGAAGCCACTCCTCAGTAAAAGGCACATGACAGCCTGCTTGGAGTTTACCAAAAGGTACCTAAAGGACTCTCAGACCATGAGAAACAAGATTCTCTGATCTGATGAAACCAAGATTGAACTCTTTGGCCTGAATGTCAAGCTTCACGTCTGGAAGAAACCTTGCACCATCCCTACGGTGAAGCAGGGTGGTGGCAGCATCATGGTGTGGGGATGTTTTTCAGCGGCAGGGACTGGGAGACTAGTCAGGATCGATGGAAAGATGAACGGAGCAAAGTACAGAGAGAACCTTGATGAAAACCTGCTCCAGAGCGCTCAGGACCTCAGACTGGGGCTAAGGTTCACCTTCCAACAGGACAATGGCCCTAAGTACACAGCCAAGACAACGCAGGAGTGGCTTCAGGACAAGTCTCTGTATGTCCTTGAGTGGCACAGCCAGAGCCCGGTCGAACATCCCTGGAGAGACCGGAAAATAGCTGTGCAGTGACACTCCCCATCCAACCTGACAGAGCTTGAGAGGATCTGCAGAGAACAATGGGAGAACCTCCCCAAATACAGGTGTGCCAAGTTGTAGCGTGATACCCAAGAAGACAAGAGGCTGTAATTGCTGCCAAAGGTGCTTCAACAAAGTACTGAGTAAAGAAAGGGTGTGAATACTTATGTAAATGTAATATTTTCATTCGTTTTATTTATTTTTTGCAAAATTTTCTAAAAACCCATTTTTGCTTTGTCATTATGGGGTATTGTGTGTAGATTGAGGGAATCTTTTTTAAAGACATTTTAGAATAAGGCTGTAACATAACAAAATGTGTAAAAAGTTAAGGTCTGAATACTTTCCAAATACACTGTAACTATAAATATAGTCTATAGAGGTTTTAAACAAATGTTCTGTATAGTCTCTAAAATATATGTAAACAGACCATCAACCTAAATCTTTGTTTTCGTGGAAAGCTGTGAGTGCTATTATGATACAGTATCAGTACTTTTAGTCCGTCATTGTAAATAATAATTTGTTCTTAACTGACTTGCCTAGTTAAATAAAGGTTAAATAAAAAATAAAAAAGTACCCGTTGCATTGACAACTTGTGTAAATCCTATCATCAACTGATTTCAGCCAGTGTATGCCGTGGATTGACTGCATTGTTGGAATGTTATCATATTGGCAGTTAAATTGAAAAATGTAACTGGCTAGCTAAACGGACTGGCTAGCTAATCAAAATAAAGTAGTAGCAAACTATGGTAGACCAACTCCCTTATCTTTATACCATCATAAGAAGGTTCCTGTCCATCCTAGCATTCTAATTCCTAATTCTATGCTCTAACCATTAGACTGGTGTGTTCTGTTCAGGTTCTATGAGTAGCAGTAACAAATACCACAGCAGCTTCAGCTCCTCAACACCCAAGCTGCTGATTAAAACGATTGAACAAAAAGGCAGCTCCAGATTCAGCTCTCACTGAAGAGCCCTCAGATCCTTCTGGCTGTGGATGAAGAACCATTACCGGTATATAAGAGTTTATATCACATCTCTTTCACATGTATTGCTTCTTTTGTTTATGTGCATGGAGAGTATACCATAAGATTATGATTCACGATCTAATAGTTTTGATTTTGTAGCTAGTTGTTTGTAGCTAGATGGATACAAACTTTTGATTGTTGTTTCTGTAATGAAAACACAAAGACAAACTTGCAGTTTCAACTGGTCATTTCATGTTAATGTAAAATGTAAAATGTTTTTTTAACACAGCTCGTGCTACTTGCTGTAGAAGTTTGTAAATAAAGAACAAGAGAGTACTCAAGGCCTATAATGTAAACACAAAAAGCATCATCCTCAGGCAGTGAGAGAATGGTTGTCATGAGGTCAAAAACCACGGGACACCACTTGCTTCTTTTCTATTCATTTAATATGAACTTTTTTGCACTATTGGTTAGAGATCCCTGAAGGAAGGGGGTCATGTTATTTGAAGAGATATGACGCTTTGGACTAGTAAATTCATGGGCTTTATTCATTCTTATTTTTAAAACATTCCCAAAAATAAAAAGATTAAATTAATTTCTCATACTTACACACACAATGGTTCATTCATAATTGTTTGCCAAAACATATACACTATTAAGAAGAAAATAGAGTAAGATCAGTTAAATGCATAGCTGAAAGCATACACTAGGTATGGCGGTATTACAAGTAGTAACAGAGTATTATTGCCTCCTAGTGTTCAATCAACATACTGGTCCTTCACTGCACTTAAAGACTCAGAATCTGGAGTTCCTTCACTGCACATACATATTTCCTTAGGACCTTGTCACTTCATTGTCATGGAAGACATTTTCAAATGTTTTCAGAGTACTCCTTTAAGACAATCATCATAACATATACGCAAGTCCAGTCATTTTATCTACTGGGATAAATGTAGGTCTATCGTCTCTCTTCTCCTAAAGAGGAGCAGTCTACGATCCCAGCTGGTACTTCCAAAACACTGCATCAGTGCCATCCCACAGTGTTTCTCTAAGTGTTCACTGGCTTGTTCTGCCACATCTCCTCTGATCTTTAACTCCTTGAAGTGGTCAAAGTCAGACCGGCCTAGCTTCCTCAGCCTCCGGGCAGCCGAGCGGTAGCACTTCCAGGGCTGGGCCTCCAGGAGGAGATGTTGGCTGACGGAGGCCAGCCTGGAGAGGAGCCCCAGCAGGGCAGCGTCTCCGTGGTTCAGGTGAACCCACATGGTAACAGCCAGGCACAGGGAGAGGTGGAAGCGGAAGCCGCCATGTTGTCTCAGGTAGTCCTGTAGCTGGGTCTGGCTAGCAGCATCCTCAGTGATGTCTAAGGGAATGAAAGAGATGTTCTGAGGAAAAGGGTTGGTCTGTTGGGCCCGGAGGATCAGGGTTTCGTCCAGATCGAAGCCGAGGAGTTGGAGATCAGAGTCGGGTGGTGTTGTAGAGTCTTCAGACAAGACTCTCGGTTGGAGGTGTCTGTACAATGCCACCGTCAGGTCCTGTTATATATTACACATGGATAGATACGAGAAAATACTTCACTAGTGACAAACAACTGAGTCAAAGTATTCAATCACCGATGATGAAACTCCGTGATTGTTGTCTTAATGTGTGTGGGTGGTGGATCAGTTTGTAAAGGATGGTTAACATGATTAAATCTTTCTGTGGCTAACGTTAGCTGGCTATCTTAGCTAGCTTTAGCTTACCCCTGAATTGCAGCCGACATCCAGCATCAATATGGTTTCACTGCTGTCTATGCCATACCCCAAATCCTGAATAAGTGTGGTCGGAATGAGGCTTAGACGGTTCTCTGGTGGGTTAAATGTGTAATAGTTTATAAAATTGCCGTAAGGTGCTGCACCAGGATCATCTTTTTCATCCAGAACTTCACTCTTTGCTCCACATGTTGCCATCGCTGTTCCCACGTGTGCAGCATCAAAATACGTCCGACCTAGGAAACATCTACAGAACTTCTATACCGCTCCTCCCACTACGGATTACTCAAGAACCGGACGACTTTTGACCCTCACAAGTCTCCGTTGCTTTCAGTTACGGAAGAAGTTAGCTAGCTAGCTAGGTGTGTTGACATTGAGAAGGGTATCAATAATCTATCATATTTTACAAGGTAAGCGACAATGCAATTTACATAGATATAATTTCAAACGGGAAAAATCACAATTTGTATTTATTGTGTTGATAAAAGCTTGCTAACCTTGATAGCTAGCTAAATTCCATCAGATACCCTGTCTTTAACTAACTTATGTTATACTTTGTTGTTGAAATGTTGGCATTTTGTTATCTGTGATAACCACATTGTTAAACACAAGAGTAAACAAGGAGATGTACGTTATGTAGCTACCCTTAGTTGTACTACAACTTGTCGTTGCTGAATATAACCTCCTCAGAGACCCACATGTGTTTGGTTCCGCCAGGAACACCATCACCATGTTGACCACCGCAAAGCGACTCGCCGACTTCGGATACCGGGGGTTTTCCGCCTCCATGATGCTGTTGACACTCTACGGGGGATACCTGTGCACCATGCGGGGATACCGCTACATGAACAAGCAAAAAGAGCTGCAGGTAGCGGCAGAAAACCAAGACGTGGAGGTCCTCAAGCCATAGAGGACTGGAACTGAATAGTTTGTCCACAAAATCATGGACATTTCTGTTCCTCCCATGGGACATTTCTGTGATAACTATTTGGGTGTGGAAGTTTTGTGTGCCCAGACGAGTAAAGGAGAATCTACTCTTCATTTACTGTCAACTTCATCATTTGTCTGCTAAAAGGAGAAGGGACAGAGGACTGGAGTTGACTGAAAAATGGACTGACTCCTTCCAGCTTAAACTAAATGTCAAATCAGTGTCTTATCATAACTTGCTCACGACACACTGAAGCATAGTTTGTGTGGTGGGATCTTTAAAGTTATGTACCAACTGTTAATATGAATAAAAACATCTTACACAAATAAACATCTATTTTTGTCTCTACTCAACACTCACATTATTAGCCCTAATACACACCACATCTATGAATGATCTCCACTGAAGAGGATTCTGTTGGCTTCTTCACATTTAAATTCGTATGCATTTTTTTACCAAAGACATTTTAAAAATGTTAAACATTGGTCTCATATTAATAATATAGAAACAGTCAACAGAACTGAGCAGAAACAAAGTAACTGAACAATTACTTAAAATATACAGTAGTAACTCAAGTTCACCTGACCAATAAAAAGGAGAGAATAGATCATCTCCAGCAAACTGCAGCATCACATTAAACAAATGGAATACAAGCAAATGTTCTATGTTCATAAGGTACTGCAAATATCTACAGACCCATTCACTTGACATCAGGGAATGCACATTTTTTTCTTCATTTCATCAGTTTTGATTCTATGGGTCACAGTAGTGTGTCTATTCATCCATCGTATGCTGTCATAGTCACCGATCATTGTTAGTTCTGAAGAAGAAAAATTTATTAAGAGTCAGATGAATGAAGAAACAGAGTTAAACCGTCCAGGGAACTGGATGAGGCTGGACAAGCGCTTCAAGATGTAATCTAGGATAGGATGAACTGGTAGTGGAAAGGCCTCAGATATGCCTAATTCTCACTATAGGGCCAACCCGAATAGTACTGGCTCTGACATTGTCCTTTCCAGCACAGTTCCGACAAATAGTGGATGCGCAGTGTAACCAGGCCAGACATATTTGACCTGGCTCGGCCCTATAGTGTGAATCAGATGGCAGACTCCTCTATCACCTGCTGCTGGTGCGTATCTGTGGCCAGCTTTTAGTGGTGACGGCGTGGCCGTTGGTGCCATTGGTGCCGTTCTCTGCCTTTGGAGAGAAAGCCATTTTAACCCCCCTGTCGTTGGTCCCGTTGGTGTCAGCCTCCTCCTCCGAGCTGCTCTCCACGTCACTGCGGTCATCCTTAGACACCTGACAGACAGAGAAATACAAAGTTATAATTCAAAGTGGATGACGTGCTTGACATCCTGGAAACATGGTTGCCAGGTCTGAATGAATAATGCACCTTATTTTCATAGGTAAATTACACATAAATTAATAACATGATCTCTTCATATGTAACCCATTGCAGGTCAAAATGTCACAGACTGCCTTCATTAATTCTAACTCAAACTGAACATGCTGGAGTTTAGGAGCAACTGTGAGAAATACCTAATATTCCTAAAGATGACAACCACATTGTTTGGGGGGAAAAGTAAATGAAGGCATAAATAGAATACTTACTGCAGATGACATGATGACATTTCCACTCCTGAGGTTCTCAAGTCTGGGCCTGTATTCACAACAGTCTCCAAATGTCTGGGCCTGTATTCACAATAGTCTCCAAATGTCTGGGCCTGTATTCACAATAGTCTCCAAAAACCTGGGCCTGTATTCACAACAGTCTCCAAATGTCTGGGCCTGTATTCACAACAGTCTCCAAAAGTCTGGGCCTGTATTCACAACAGTCTCCAAATGTCTGGGCCTGTATTCACAACAGTCTCCAAAAGTCTGGGCCTGTATTCACAACAGTCTCCAAATGTCTGGGCCTGTATTCACAACAGTCTCTGAAAATCTGGGCCTGTATTCACAACAGTCTCCAAATGTCTGGGCCTGTATTCACAATAGTCTCCAAAAGTCTGGGCCTGTATTCACAACAGTCTCCAAATGTCTGGGCCTGTATTCACAATAGTCTCCAAAAGTCTGGGCCTGTATTCACAATAGTCTCCAAAAGTCTGGGCCTGTATTCACAACAGTCTCCAAAAGTCTGGGCCTGTATTCACAACAGTCTCCAAAAGTCTGGGCCTGTATTCACAACAGTCTCCAAAAGTCTGGGCCTGTATTCACAACAGTCTCCAAAAGTCTGGGCCTGTATTCACAACAGTCTCCAAAAGTCTGGGCCTGTATTCACAACAGTCTCCAAATGTCTGGGTCTGTATTCACAACAGTCTCTCGAAAGTCTGGGCCTGAATTCACAACAGTCTCTGAAAATCTGGGCCTGTATTCACAAAAGTCTCTCGAAAGTCTGGGCCTGTATTCACAACAGTCTCTCAAAAGTCTGGGCCTGTATTCACAACAGTCTCTGAAAGTCTGGGCCTGTATTCACAACAGTCTCTGAAAGTCTGGGCCTGTATTAACAACAGTCTCTGAAAGTCTGGGCCTGTATTCACAACAGTCTCTGAAAGTCTGGGCCTGTATTCACAACAGTCTCTGAAAGTCTGGGCCTGTATTCAACAACAGTCTCTGAAAGTCTGGGCCTGTATTCACAACAGTCTCCCAGTAACATTGCTGATATAGCATCAGCTGTGTCTTTTAGATCATAATGAATACGATTACATGAACAGGAAGGACCTGATCCTAGATCAGCACTTCTATTCTAAGACACTGTCCTCATACAGGCCATGACCTCATACAGGGCCTGACCTCATACAGGCCATGACCTCATACAGGCCCTGACCTCATACAGGCCCTGACCTCATACAGGCCCTGACTAGAACCCAAATTGTCCCTAATCTTGAGAAGCCAGAGCTGTACTACAACTCCCACTCACCTTTCTACATCTAACCTGTACCAGTCCTACATCCCACTCACCTTTCCTCGGACCAAGGCCTTGTAGGCTATCCCGGCTATGAGGTAGGACCAGATGACGTGCAGCATCTGTAGCACCAGCAGTAGGCAGTTGAAGAGCCACCAGGAAGGGTATGGTCCAATGATCTCCCAGCTCTCAAACAACGTTGTGTTCAGGATCCTGGAACAAAGGAAGGATCACATCATGAATTAAGAGGTGCACTGAAAGTATGTAAGCGCTCACACACACACACACACACACACACACACACAAAGCCATATTTAATCCAACCCCTACGAATGACACACGTACATGTTTTTGGAGAGGTGCAGGGGGCTGGCACACAGGCCAGCTCACTTCCTGACAGATTTTATCCGTCTGACCGGGGATTCAAACTGGCAACCAGTTGTTGGCTCGCCTCTCAAACCGCTAGGCTACCTGCCTACTTTATCTGCTTGGATAAAATAAAAAAACAGAAATACCTTATTTACGTAAGTATTCAGACCCTTTGCTATGAGACTCCAAATTGAGCTCAGGTGCCTCCTGTTTCCATTGATCATTCTTGAGATGTTTCTACAACTTGATTAGAGTCTTCCTAGACCTGGACGCCCGGCCAAACTGTGGGAATGTTTTTCAGCAGCAGGGACTGGGAGACTAGTCAGGATCGAGGGAAAGATGAACGGAGCAAAGTACAGAGAGATCTTTGATGAAAACCTGCTCCAGAGCGCTCAAGACCTCAGACTGGGGCGAAGGTTCACCTTCCAACAGGACAACAACCCTAAGCACACAGCCAAGACAAGTCTCAATGTCTTTGAGTGGCCCAACCAGAGCCCGGACTTCAACCCGATCGAACATCTCTGGAGAGATCTGAAAATATCTGTTGCAGCGACGCTCCCCATTAAAACCTGACAGAGTGGAGGATTTGCAGAGAAGAATGGGAGGAACTCCCCAAACAATCATTTCGCTACACTTGCAATAACATCTGCATGTGACCATTAAAATTTGATTTGAAATACAGGTGTGCCAAGCTTGTAGCGTCATACCCAAGAAGATTTGAGGCTATAATCACTGCCAAAGGTGCTTCAACTAAGTACTGAATAAAGGGTCTGAATACTTATGCCAATGTCATATTTCAGTTTTTTTTTATTTTGAAATAAATTTGCTAACATTTCTAAAAACCTGTTTTTGCTTTGTCATGAAACATCTATTGAACTGACATTAGAATAGGGCCGTAATGTAACAAAATGTGAAAAAAGTAAAGAGGTCTGAATACTTTTCCCGAATGCACTGTAGTTCTGCTGAATGTTATTTCACCTTTAGTTAACCAGGAAGTCCCATTACCCAGGAAGTTTCCCAAGGGAGACCTGGCAGACAGACAGAGACTAACCATAGAGGGTAATTGGATAACCATAGAGGGTAGATGGATAACCATAGAGGGTAGACGATAGCCATAGAGGGTAGATGGATAACCATAGAGGGTAGATGGATAACCATAGAGGGTAGATGGATAACCATAGAGGGTAGATGGATAACCATAGAGGGTAGACGATAGCCATAGAGGGTAGATGGATAACCATAGAGGGTAGATGAATAACCATAGAGGGTAGATGGATAACCATAGAGGGTAGATGGATAACCATAGAGGGTAGATGGATAACCATAGAGGGTAGATGGATAACCATAGAGGGTAGATGGATAACCATAGAGTTTCACTAACCGTAGAGGGTAGATGACGAGCCGTGTGATGAAGAAGACTACTGCAAACAGAACAAACAGGAAGTCACACAACCGCTGGTACTTGGCGTAGTTGGCCAGCTTGGCTGCCTGAAAAAGAGGAGTAGGAAAAGCTTGATATAATTCAATGTACCTACTAGTTTCTGTGTCTGACTGAATGTTCCATGTCACACCAGAAGTTCCTTCTTCATGAGAAATAAGACTGATGTACATTCCAGTATCTACACTAGCATATCCCTGAGAATGCATGGCCAACTCATTCTAAGTACTATGCTAGTTTGTAAATGTGGAAACTGGAACTGAGCCTGTCTCTCTCTCTCTCTCTCTCTCTCTGTGTGTGTGTGTGTCTCTCTCTCTCTCTCTCTCTGTGTGTGTCTCTCTCTCTCTCTCTCTCTGTGTGTGTCTCTCTCTCTCTGTGTGTGTGTGTGTGTGTGTGTGTGTGTGTGTGTGTGTGTGTGTGTGTGTGTGTGTGTGTGTGTGTGTGTGTGTGTCCGTCCATACCCACTCACCTCCAGTATGAAGTCTGATGCATCGTGGACACACATCACCAGACTCCCAACACGTAGCATGTTGTTAGCGTAGGAGAAACTGATCAGGCTCACCGTTGCTAGGTGATGGATGAACATGATGGGAAAGTCCTGCAATTCAACAACGAACCAGGAGGAGGTTACCACAGCAACTGGGTCATAACGAACCAGGAGGAGGTTACCACAGCAACTGGCTCATAACGAACCAGGAGGAGGTTACCACAGCAACTGGGTCATAACGAACCAGGAGGAGGTTACCACAGCAACTGGCTCATAACGAACCAGGAGGAGGTTACCACAGCAACTGGGTCATAACGAACCAGGAGGAGGTTACCACAGCAACTGGCTCATAATGAACCAGGAGGAGGTTACCACAGCAACTGGGTCATAACGAACCAGGAGGAGGTTACCACAGCAACTGGGTCATAACGAACCAGGAGGAGGTTACCACAGCAACTGGGTCATAACGAACCAAGGAGGTTACCACAGCAACTGGGTCATAACGAACCAGGAGGAGGTTACCACAGCAACTGGGTCATAACGAACCAGGAGGAGGTTACCACAGCAACTGGGTCATAACGAACCAGGAGGAGGTTACCACAGCAACTGGGTCATAACGAACCAGGAGGAGGTTACCACAGCAACTGGGTCATAACGAACCAGGAGGAGGTTACCACAGCAACTGGGTCATAACGAACCAGGAGGAGGTTACCACAGCAACTGGGTCATAACGAACCAGGAGGAGGTTACCACAGCAACTGGCTCATAACGAACCAGGAGGAGGTTACCACAGCAACTGGCTCATAACGAACCAGGAGGAGGTTACCACAGCAACTGGGTCATAATGAACCAGGAGGAGGTTACCACAGCAACTGGCTCATAACGAACCAGGAGGAGGTTACCACAGCAACTGGGTCATAATGAACCAGGAGGAGGTTACCACAGAAACTGGGTCATAACGAACCAGGAGGAGGTTACCACAGCAACTGGGTCATAATGAACCAGGAGGAGGTTACCACAGCAACTGGGTCATAACGAACCAGGAGGAGGTTACCACAGCAACTGGGTCATAACGAACCAGGAGGAGATTACCACAGCAACTGGGTCATAACGAACCAGGAGGAGGTTACCACAGCAACTGGGTCATAATGAACCAGGAAGAGGTTGTCACAGCAACTGGGTCATTATAGAAAAGTTCCAAGGCAATTCTGGAATACTACTTGTGTACTCTCACATGATCTACTCTTCTACAGTAACAGTAAGACATGATCTACTCTTCTACAGTAAGACATGATCTACTCTTCTACAGAAGCAGTAAGACACATTATCAATTCTTCTACAGTAGCAGTAAGACACGGGAACAGACAGGGAGCACTGTAAGCCAAGGTCAGAGATGAACAGTTTGAAGCAACCACACTAAAATAAACAGACAGTCTATGACTCTGACACACTGAGGACATGTCCAGTGACAGCTACAATGACCAGACAAACTGACAGTTACAATGACCAGACAAACTGACAGCTACAATGACCAGACAAACTGACAGCTACAATGACCAGACAAACTGACAGCTACAATGACCAGACAAACTGACAGTTACAAACTGACAGCTACAATGACCAGACAAACTGACAGTTACAATGACCAGACAAACTGACAGCTACAATGACCAGACAAACTGACAGCTACAATGACCAGACAAACTGACAGCTACAATGAAAAGACAAACTGACAGCTACAATGACCAGACAAACTGACAGCTACAATGACCAGACAAACTGACAGTTACAATGACCAGACAAACTGACAGCTACAATGACCAGACAAACTGACAGTTACAAACTGACAGCTACAATGACCAGACAAACTGACAGCTACAATGACCAGACAAACTGACAGCTACAATGACCAGACAAACTGACAGCTACAATGACCAGACAAACTGACAGCTACAATGACCAGACAAACTGACAGTTACAAACTGACAGCTACAATGACCAGACAAACTGACAGCTACAATGACCAGACAAACTGACAGCTACAATGACCAGACAAACAGACAGCTACAATGACCAGACAAACTGACAGTTACAATGACCAGACAAACTGACAGTTACAAACTGACAGCTACAATGACCAGACAAAATGACAGCTACAATGACCAGACAAACTGACAGCTACAATGACCAGACAAACTGACAGCTACAATGACCAGACAAACTGACAGTTACAAACTGACAGCTACAATGACCAGACAAACTGACAATTACAATGACCAGACAAACTGACAGTTACAAACTGACAGCTACAATGACCAGACAAAATGACAGCTACAATGACCAGACAAACTGACAGCTACAATGACCAGACAAACTGACAGTTACAATGACCAGACAAACTGACAGCTACAATGACCAGACAAACTGACAGCTACAATGACCAGACAAACTGACAGCTACAATGACCAGACAAACTGACAGCTACAATGACCAGACAAACTGACAGCTACAATGACCAGACAAATTGACAGTTACAAACTGACAGCTACAATAACCAGACAAACTGACAGCTACAATGACCAGACAAACTGACAGCTACAATGACCAGACAAACTGACAGCTACAATGACCAGACAAACTGACAGGTACAATGACCAGACAAACTGACAGCTACAATGACCAGACAAACTGACAGTTACAAACTGACAGCTACAATGACCAGACAAAATGACAGCTACAATGACCAGACAAACTGACAGCTACAATGACCAGACAAACTGACAGCTACAATGACCAGACAAACTGACAGTTACAAACTGACAGCTACAATGACCAGACAAACTGACAATTACAATGACCAGACAAACTGACAGTTACAAACTGACAGCTACAATGACCAGACAAACTGACAGCTACAATGACCAGACAAACTGACAGTTACAAACTGACAGCTACAATGACAAGACAAACTGACAGTTACAATGACCAGACAAACTGACAGCTACAATGACCAGACAAACTGACAGCTACAATGACCAGACAAACTGACAGCTACAATGAAAAGACAAACTGACAGCTACAATGACCAGACAAACTGACAGCTACAATGACCAGACAAACTGACAGTTACAATGACCAGACAAACTGACAGCTACAATGACCAGACAAACTGACAGTTACAAACTGACAGCTACAATGACCAGACAAACTGACAGCTACAATGACCAGACAAACTGACAGCTACAATGACCAGACAAACTGACAGCTACAATGACCAGACAAACTGACAGCTACAATGACCAGACAAACTGACAGTTACAAACTGACAGCTACAATGACCAGACAAACTGACAGCTACAATGACCAGACAAACTGACAGCTACAATGACCAGACAAACTGACAGCTACAAAGACCAGACAAACAGACAGCTACAATGACCAGACAAACTGACAGTTACAATGACCAGACAAACTGACAGTTACAAACTGAGAGCTACAATGACCAGACAAAATGACAGCTACAATGACCAGACAAACTGACAGCTACAATGACCAGACAAACTGACAGCTACAATGACCAGACAAACTGACAGTTACAAACTGACAGCTACAATGACCAGACAAACTGACAATTACAATGACCAGACAAACTGACAGTTACAAACTGACAGCTACAATGACCAGACAAAATGACAGCTACAATGACCAGACAAACTGACAGCTACAATGACCAGACAAACTGACAGTTACAATGACCAGACAAACTGACAGCTACAATGACCAGACAAACTGACAGCTACAATGACCAGACAAACTGACAGCTACAATGACCAGACAAACTGACAGCTACAATGACCAGACAAACTGACAGCTACAATGACCAGACAAATTGACAGTTACAAACTGACAGCTACAATAACCAGACAAACTGACAGCTACAATGACCAGACAAACTGACAGCTACAATGACCAGACAAACTGACAGCTACAATGACCAGACAAACTGACAGCTACAATGACCAGACAAACTGACAGTTACAAACTGACAGCTACAATGACCAGACAAAATGACAGCTACAATGACCAGACAAACTGACAGCTACAATGACCAGACAAACTGACAGCTACAATGACCAGACAAACTGACAGTTACAAACTGACAGCTACAATGACCAGACAAACTGACAGCTACAATGACCAGACAAACTGACAGCTACAATGACCAGACAAACTGACAGTTACAAACTGACAGCTACAATGACCAGACAAACTGACAGCTACAATGACCAGACAAACTGACAGCTACAATGACCAGACAAACTGACAGTTACAAACTGACAGCTACAATAACCAGACAAACTGACAGCTACAATGACCAGACAAACTGACAGCTACAATGACCAGACAAACTGACAGCTACAATGACCAGACAAACTGACAGCTACAATGACCAGACAAACTGACAGCTACAATGACCAGACAAACTGACAGTTACAATGACCAGACAAACTGACAGTTACAAACTGACAGCTACAATGACCAGACAAAATGACAGCTACAATGACCAGACAAACTGACAGCTACAATGACCAGACAAACTGACAGCTACAATGACCAGACAAACTGACAGTTACAAACTGACAGCTACAATGACCAGACAAACTGACAGCTACAATGACCAGACAAACTGACAGCTACAATGACCAGACAAACTGACAGTTACAAACTGACAGCTACAATGACCAGACAAACTGACAGCTACAATGACCAGACAAACTGACAGCTACAATGACCAGACAAACTGACAGCTACAATGACCAGACAAACTGACAGTTACAATGACCAGACAAACTGACAGTTACAAACTGACAGCTACAATGACCAGACAAACTGACAGCTACAATGACCAGACAAACTGACAGTTACAATGACCAGACAAACTGACAGCTACAATGACCAGACAAACTGACCGACAGCTACAATGACCAGACAAACTGACAGCTACAATGACCAGACAAACTGACAGCTACAATGACCAGACAAACTGACAGCTACAATGACCAGACAAACTGACAGCTACAATGACCAGACAAACTGACAGCTACAATGACCAGACAAACTGACAGCTACAATGACCAGACAAACTGACAGCTACAATGACCAGACAAACTGACAGTTACAAACTGACAGCTACAATGACCAGACAAACTGACAGCTACAATGACCAGACAAACTGACAGCTACAATGACCAGACAAACTGACAGCTACAATGACCAGACAAACTGACAGCTACAATGACCAGACAAACTGACAGCTACAATGACCAGACAAACTGACAGCTACAATGACCAGACAAACTGACAGCTACAATGACCAGACAAACTGACAGCTACAATGACCAGACAAACTGACAGTTACAAACTGACAGCTACAATGACCAGACAAACTGACAGCTACAATGACCAGACAAACTGACAGCTACAATGACCAGACAAACTGACAGTTACAAACTGACAGCTACAATGACCAGACAAACTGACAGCTACAATGACCAGACAAACTGACAGCTACAATGACCAGACAAACTGACAGTTACAAACTGACAGCTACAATGACCAGACAAACTGACAGCTACAATGACCAGACAAACTGACAGCTACAATGACCAGACAAACTGACAGCTACAATGACCAGACAAACTGACAGCTACAATGACCAGACAAACTGACAGCTACAATGACCAGACAAACTGACAGCTACAATGACCAGACAAACTGACAGTTACAAACTGACAGCTACAATGACCAGACAAACTGACAGCTACAATGACCAGACAAACTGACAGTTACAAACTGACAGCTACAATGACCAGACAAACTGACAGCTACAATGACCAGACAAACTGACAGCTACAATGACCAGACAAACTGACAGCTACAATGACCAGACAAACTGACAGCTACAATGACCAGACAAACTGACAGCTACAATGACCAGACAAACTGACAGCTACAATGACCAGACAAACTGACAGCTACAATGACCAGACAAACTGACAGCTACAATGACCAGACAAACTGACAGTTACAAACTGACAGCTACAATGACCAGACAAACTGACAGCTACAATGACCAGACAAACTGACAGCTACAATGACCAGACAAACTGACAGCTACAATGACCAGACAAACTGACAGCTACAATGACCAGACAAACTGACAGCTACAATGACCAGACAAACTGACAGCTACAATGACCAGACAAACTGACAGCTACAATGACCAGACAAACTGACAGCTACAATGACCAGACAAACTGACAGTTACAAACTGACAGCTACAATGACCAGACAAACTGACAGCTACAATGACCAGACAAACTGACAGCTACAATGACCAGACAAACTGACAGCTACAATGACCAGACAAACTGACAGCTACAATGACCAGACAAACTGACAGCTACAATGACCAGACAAACTGACAGTTACAAACTGACAGCTACAATGACCAGACAAACTGACAGCTACAATGACCAGACAAACTGACAGTTACAAACTGACAGCTACAATGACCAGACAAACTGACAGCTACAATGACCAGACAAACTGACAGCTACAATGACCAGACAAACTGACAGCTACAATGACCAGACAAACTGACAGCTACAATGACCAGACAAACTGACAGCTACAATGACCAGACAAACTGACAGCTACAATGACCAGACAAACTGACAGTTACAAACTGACAGCTACAATGACCAGACAAACTGACAGCTACAATGACCAGACAAACTGACAGCTACAATGACCAGACAAACTGACAGCTACAATGACCAGACAAACTGACAGCTACAATGACCAGACAAACTGACAGCTACAATGACCAGACAAACTGACAGCTACAATGACCAGACAAACTGACAGTTACAAACTGACAGCTACAATGACCAGACAAACTGACAGCTACAATGACCAGACAAACTGACAGCTACAATGACCAGACAAACTGACAGCTACAATGACCAGACAAACTGACAGCTACAATGACCAGACAAACTGACAGCTACAATGACCAGACAAACTGACAGCTACAATGACCAGACAAACTGACAGCTACAATGACCAGACAAACTGACAGCTACAATGACCAGACAAACTGACAGTTACAAACTGACAGCTACAATGACCAGACAAACTGACAGCTACAATGACCAGACAAACTGACAGCTACAATGACCAGACAAACTGACAGCTACAATGACCAGACAAACTGACAGCTACAATGACCAGACAAACTGACAGCTACAATGACCAGACAAACTGACAGCTACAATGACCAGACAAACTGACAGCTACAATGACCAGACAAACTGACAGCTACAATGACCAGACAAACTGACAGCTACAATGACCAGACAAACTGACAGCTACAATGACCAGACAAACTGACAGTTACAAACTGACAGCTACAATGACCAGACAAACTGACAGCTACAATGACCAGACAAACTGACAGCTACAATGACCAGACAAACTGACAGTTACAAACTGACAGCTACAATGACCAGACAAACTGACAGCTACAATGACCAGACAAACTGACAGCTACAATGACCAGACAAACTGACAGCTACAATGACCAGACAAACTGACAGCTACAATGACCAGACAAACTGACAGCTACAATGACCAGACAAACTGACAGCTACAATGACCAGACAAACT
Organism: Salmo salar; assembly: GCF_965601325.2. Taxonomy (NCBI): domain Eukaryota; kingdom Metazoa; phylum Chordata; class Actinopteri; order Salmoniformes; family Salmonidae; genus Salmo; species Salmo salar. The sequence continues at coordinate 55,250,570 of NC_138312.1, read as the reverse complement.
GACAGTTACAAACTGACAGCTACAATGACCAGACAAACTGACAGCTACAATGACCAGACAAACTGACAGCTACAATGACCAGACAAACTGACAGCTACAATGACCAGACAAACTGACAGCTACAATGACCAGACAAACTGACAGCTACAATGACCAGACAAACTGACAGCTACAATGACCAGACAAACTGACAGCTACAATGACCAGACAAACTGACAGCTACAATGACCAGACAAACTGACAGTTACAAACTGACAGCTACAATGACCAGACAAACTGACAGCTACAATGACCAGACAAACTGACAGCTACAATGACCAGACAAACTGACAGCTACAATGACCAGACAAACTGACAGCTACAATGACCAGACAAACTGACAGCTACAATGACCAGACAAACTGACAGCTACAATGACCAGACAAACTGACAGTTACAAACTGACAGCTACAATGACCAGACAAACTGACAGCTACAATGACCAGACAAACTGACAGTTACAAACTGACAGCTACAATGACCAGACAAACTGACAGCTACAATGACCAGACAAACTGACAGCTACAATGACCAGACAAACTGACAGCTACAATGACCAGACAAACTGACAGTTACAAACTGACAGCTACAATGACCAGACAAACTGACAGCTACAATGACCAGACAAACTGACAGCTACAAACTGACAGCTACAATGACCAGACAAACTGACAGCTACAATGACCAGACAAACTGACAGCTACAATGACCAGACAAACTGACAGCTACAATGACCAGACAAACTGACAGCTACAATGACCAGACAAACTGACAGCTACAATGACCAGACAAACTGACAGCTACAATGACCAGACAAACTGACAGTTACAAACTGACAGCTACAATGACCAGACAAACTGACAGCTACAATGACCAGACAAACTGACAGCTACAATGACCAGACAAACTGACAGCTACAATGACCAGACAAACTGACAGCTACAATGACCAGACAAACTGACAGTTACAAACTGACAGCTACAATGACCAGACAAACTGACAGCTACAATGACCAGACAAACTGACAGCTACAATGACCAGACAAACTGACAGCTACAATGACCAGACAAACTGACAGCTACAATGACCAGACAAACTGACAGCTACAATGACCAGACAAACTGACAGTTACAAACTGACAGCTACAATGACCAGACAAACTGACAGCTACAATGACCAGACAAACTGACAGCTACAATGACCAGACAAACTGACAGCTACAATGACCAGACAAACTGACAGTTACAAACTGACAGCTACAATGACCAGACAAACTGACAGCTACAATGACCAGACAAACTGACAGCTACAATGACCAGACAAACTGACAGCTACAATGACCAGACAAACTGACAGTTACAAACTGACAGCTACAATGACCAGACAAACTGACAGTTACAAACTGACAGCTACAATGACCAGACAAACTGACAGCTACAATGACCAGACAAACTGACAGTTACAAACTGACAGCTACAATGACCAGACAAACTGACAGCTACAATGACCAGACAAACTGACAGCTACAATGACCAGACAAACTGACAGCTACAATGACCAGACAAACTGACAGCTACAATGACCAGACAAACTGACAGCTACAATGACCAGACAAACTGACAGCTACAATGACCAGACAAACTGACAGTTACAAACTGACAGCTACAATGACCAGACAAACTGACAGCTACAATGACCAGACAAACTGACAGTTACAAACTGACAGCTACAATGACCAGACAAACTGACAGCTACAATGACCAGACAAACTGACAGCTACAATGACCAGACAAACTGACAGCTACAATGACCAGACAAACTGACAGCTACAATGACCAGACAAACTGACAGCTACAATGACCAGACAAACTGACAGTTACAAACTGACAGCTACAATGACCAGACAAACTGACAGCTACAATGACCAGACAAACTGACAGCTACAATGACCAGACAAACTGACAGCTACAATGACCAGACAAACTGACAGCTACAATGACCAGACAAACTGACAGTTACAAACTGACAGCTACAATGACCAGACAAACTGACAGCTACAATGACCAGACAAACTGACAGCTACAATGACCAGACAAACTGACAGCTACAATGACCAGACAAACTGACAGCTACAATGACCAGACAAACTGACAGCTACAATGACCAGACAAACTGACAGCTACAATGACCAGACAAACTGACAGTTACAAACTGACAGCTACAATGACCAGACAAACTGACAGCTACAATGACCAGACAAACTGACAGCTACAATGACCAGACAAACTGACAGCTACAATGACCAGACAAACTGACAGCTACAATGACCAGACAAACTGACAGCTACAATGACCAGACAAACTGACAGCTACAATGACCAGACAAACTGACAGCTACAATGACCAGACAAACTGACAGCTACAATGACCAGACAAACTGACAGCTACAATGACCAGACAAACTGACAGCTACAATGACCAGACAAACTGACAGCTACAATGACCAGACAAACTGACAGCTACAATGACCAGACAAACTGACAGCTACAATGACCAGACAAACTGACAGTTACAAACTGACAGCTACAATGACCAGACAAACTGACAGCTACAATGACCAGACAAACTGACAGTTACAAACTGACAGCTACAATGACCAGACAAACTGACAGCTACAATGACCAGACAAACTGACAGTTACAAACTGACAGCTACAATGACCAGACAAACTGACAGCTACAATGACCAGACAAACTGACAGCTACAATGACCAGACAAACTGACAGCTACAATGACCAGACAAACTGACAGCTACAATGACCAGACAAACTGACAGCTACAATGACCAGACAAACTGACAGTTACAAACTGACAGCTACAATGACCAGACAAACTGACAGCTACAATGACCAGACAAACTGACAGTTACAAACTGACAGCTACAATGACCAGACAAACTGACAGCTACAATGACCAGACAAACTGACAGCTACAATGACCAGACAAACTGACAGCTACAATGACCAGACAAACTGACAGTTACAAACTGACAGCTACAATGACCAGACAAACTGACAGCTACAATGACCAGACAAACTGACAGTTACAAACTGACAGCTACAATGACCAGACAAACTGACAGCTACAATGACCAGACAAACTGACAGTTACAAACTGACAGCTACAATGACCAGACAAACTGACAGCTACAATGACCAGACAAACTGACAGCTACAATGACCAGACAAACTGACAGCTACAATGACCAGACAAACTGACAGCTACAATGACCAGACAAACTGACAGTTACAAACTGACAGCTACAATGACCAGACAAACTGACAGCTACAATGACCAGACAAACTGACAGCTACAATGACCAGACAAACTGACAGCTACAATGACCAGACAAACTGACAGCTACAATGACCAGACAAACTGACAGCTACAATGACCAGACAAACTGACAGCTACAATGACCAGACAAACTGACAGTTACAAACTGACAGCTACAATGACCAGACAAACTGACAGCTACAATGACCAGACAAACTGACAGCTACAATGACCAGACAAACTGACAGCTACAATGACCAGACAAACTGACAGCTACAATGACCAGACAAACTGACAGTTACAAACTGACAGCTACAATGACCAGACAAACTGACAGCTACAATGACCAGACAAACTGACAGTTACAAACTGACAGCTACAATGACCAGACAAACTGACAGCTACAATGACCAGACAAACTGACAGTTACAAACTGACAGCTACAATGACCAGACAAACTGACAGCTACAATGACCAGACAAACTGACAGCTACAATGACCAGACAAACTGACAGCTACAATGACCAGACAAACTGACAGCTACAATGACCAGACAAACTGACAGCTACAATGACCAGACAAACTGACAGTTACAAACTGACAGCTACAATGACCAGACAAACTGACAGTTACAAACTGACAGCTACAATGACCAGACAAACTGACAGCTACAATGACCAGACAAACTGACAGCTACAATGACCAGACAAACTGACAGCTACAATGACCAGACAAACTGACAGCTACAATGACCAGACAAACTGACAGCTACAATGACCAGACAAACTGACAGCTACAATGACCAGACAAACTGACAGTTACAAACTGACAGCTACAATGACCAGACAAACTGACAGCTACAATGACCAGACAAACTGACAGCTACAATGACCAGACAAACTGACAGTTACAAACTGACAGCTACAATGACCAGACAAACTGACAGCTACAATGACCAGACAAACTGACAGCTACAATGACCAGACAAACTGACAGCTACAATGACCAGACAAACTGACAGCTACAATGACCAGACAAACTGACAGCTACAATGACCAGACAAACTGACAGTTACAAACTGACAGCTACAATGACCAGACAAACTGACAGTTACAAACTGACAGCTACAATGACCAGACAAACTGACAGCTACAATGACCAGACAAACTGACAGCTACAATGACCAGACAAACTGACAGCTACAATGACCAGACAAACTGACAGCTACAATGACCAGACAAACTGACAGCTACAATGACCAGACAAACTGACAGCTACAATGACCAGACAAACTGACAGCTACAATGACCAGACAAACTGACAGTTACAAACTGACAGCTACAATGACCAGACAAACTGACAGTTACAAACTGACAGCTACAATGACCAGACAAACTGACAGCTACAATGACCAGACAAACTGACAGCTACAATGACCAGACAAACTGACAGCTACAATGACCAGACAAACTGACAGCTACAATGACCAGACAAACTGACAGCTACAATGACCAGACAAACTGACAGTTACAAACTGACAGCTACAATGACCAGACAAACTGACAGTTACAAACTGACAGCTACAATGACCAGACAAACTGACAGCTACAATGACCAGACAAACTGACAGTTACAAACTGACAGCTACAATGACCAGACAAACTGACAGCTACAATGACCAGACAAACTGACAGCTACAATGACCAGACAAACTGACAGTTACAAACTGACAGCTACAATGACCAGACAAACTGACAGCTACAATGACCAGACAAACTGACAGCTACAATGACCAGACAAACTGACAGTTACAAACTGACAGCTACAATGACCAGACAAACTGACAGCTACAATGACCAGACAAACTGACAGCTACAATGACCAGACAAACTGACAGCTACAATGACCAGACAAACTGACAGCTACAATGACCAGACAAACTGACAGCTACAATGACCAGACAAACTGACAGCTACAATGACCAGACAAACTGACAGTTACAAACTGACAGCTACAATGACCAGACAAACTGACAGCTACAATGACCAGACAAACTGACAGTTACAAACTGACAGCTACAATGACCAGACAAACTGACAGCTACAATGACCAGACAAACTGACAGCTACAATGACCAGACAAACTGACAGCTACAATGACCAGACAAACTGACAGCTACAATGACCAGACAAACTGACAGCTACAATGACCAGACAAACTGACAGCTACAATGACCAGACAAACTGACAGCTACAATGACCAGACAAACTGACAGCTACAATGACCAGACAAACTGACAGCTACAATGACCAGACAAACTGACAGCTACAATGACCAGACAAACTGACAGCTACAATGACCAGACAAACTGACAGTTACAAACTGACAGCTACAATGACCAGACAAACTGACAGCTACAATGACCAGACAAACTGACAGCTACAATGACCAGACAAACTGACAGTTACAAACTGACAGCTACAATGACCAGACAAACTGACAGCTACAATGACCAGACAAACTGACAGCTACAATGACCAGACAAACTGACAGCTACAATGACCAGACAAACTGACAGCTACAATGACCAGACAAACTGACAGCTACAATGACCAGACAAACTGACAGCTACAATGACCAGACAAACTGACAGCTACAATGACCAGACAAACTGACAGCTACAATGACCAGACAAACTGACAGCTACAATGACCAGACAAACTGACAGTTACAAACTGACAGCTACAATGACCAGACAAACTGACAGCTACAATGACCAGACAAACTGACAGCTACAATGACCAGACAAACTGACAGTTACAAACTGACAGCTACAATGACCAGACAAACTGACAGCTACAATGACCAGACAAACTGACAGCTACAATGACCAGACAAACTGACAGCTACAATGACCAGACAAACTGACAGCTACAATGACCAGACAAACTGACAGCTACAATGACCAGACAAACTGACAGCTACAATGACCAGACAAACTGACAGTTACAAACTGACAGCTACAATGACCAGACAAACTGACAGCTACAATGACCAGACAAACTGACAGTTACAAACTGACAGCTACAATGACCAGACAAACTGACAGCTACAATGACCAGACAAACTGACAGCTACAATGACCAGACAAACTGACAGCTACAATGACCAGACAAACTGACAGCTACAATGACCAGACAAACTGACAGCTACAATGACCAGACAAACTGACAGCTACAATGACCAGACAAACTGACAGTTACAAACTGACAGCTACAATGACCAGACAAACTGACAGCTACAATGACCAGACAAACTGACAGTTACAAACTGACAGCTACAATGACCAGACAAACTGACAGCTACAATGACCAGACAAACTGACAGCTACAATGACCAGACAAACTGACAGCTACAATGACCAGACAAACTGACAGCTACAATGACCAGACAAACTGACAGCTACAATGACCAGACAAACTGACAGCTACAATGACCAGACAAACTGACAGCTACAATGACCAGACAAACTGACAGCTACAATGACCAGACAAACTGACAGTTACAAACTGACAGCTACAATGACCAGACAAACTGACAGCTACAATGACCAGACAAACTGACAGCTACAATGACCAGACAAACTGACAGCTACAATGACCAGACAAACTGACAGCTACAATGACCAGACAAACTGACAGCTACAATGACCAGACAAACTGACAGCTACAATGACCAGACAAACTGACAGCTACAATGACCAGACAAACTGACAGCTACAATGACCAGACAAACTGACAGCTACAATGACCAGACAAACTGACAGCTACAATGACCAGACAAACTGACAGCTACAATGACCAGACAAACTGACAGCTACAATGACCAGACAAACTGACAGCTACAATGACCAGACAAACTGACAGCTACAATGACCAGACAAACTGACAGCTACAATGACCAGACAAACTGACAGCTACAATGACCAGACAAACTGACAGTTACAAACTGACAGCTACAATGACCAGACAAACTGACAGCTACAATGACCAGACAAACTGACAGTTACAAACTGACAGCTACAATGACCAGACAAACTGACAGCTACAATGACCAGACAAACTGACAGCTACAATGACCAGACAAACTGACAGCTACAATGACCAGACAAACTGACAGCTACAATGACCAGACAAACTGACAGTTACAAACTGACAGCTACAATGACCAGACAAACTGACAGCTACAATGACCAGACAAACTGACAGCTACAATGACCAGACAAACTGACAGCTACAATGACCAGACAAACTGACAGCTACAATGACCAGACAAACTGACAGCTACAATGACCAGACAAACTGACAGTTACAAACTGACAGCTACAATGACCAGACAAACTGACAGCTACAATGACCAGACAAACTGACAGTTACAAACTGACAGCTACAATGACCAGACAAACTGACAGCTACAATGACCAGACAAACTGACAGCTACAATGACCAGACAAACTGACAGCTACAATGACCAGACAAACTGACAGCTACAATGACCAGACAAACTGACAGTTACAAACTGACAGCTACAATGACCAGACAAACTGACAGCTACAATGACCAGACAAACTGACAGCTACAATGACCAGACAAACTGACAGCTACAATGACCAGACAAACTGACAGTTACAAACTGACAGCTACAATGACCAGACAAACTGACAGCTACAATGACCAGACAAACTGACAGCTACAATGACCAGACAAACTGACAGCTACAATGACCAGACAAACTGACAGCTACAATGACCAGACAAACTGACAGCTACAATGACCAGACAAACTGACAGCTACAATGACCAGACAAACTGACAGCTACAATGACCAGACAAACTGACAGTTACAAACTGACAGCTACAATGACCAGACAAACTGACAGCTACAATGACCAGACAAACTGACAGTTACAAACTGACAGCTACAATGACCAGACAAACTGACAGCTACAATGACCAGACAAACTGACAGCTACAATGACCAGACAAACTGACAGTTACAAACTGACAGCTACAATGACCAGACAAACTGACAGCTACAATGACCAGACAAACTGACAGCTACAATGACCAGACAAACTGACAGTTACAAACTGACAGCTACAATGACCAGACAAACTGACAGCTACAATGACCAGACAAACTGACAGCTACAATGACCAGACAAACTGACAGTTACAAACTGACAGCTACAATGACCAGACAAACTGACAGCTACAATGACCAGACAAACTGACAGCTACAATGACCAGACAAACTGACAGTTACAAACTGACAGCTACAATGACCAGACAAACTGACAGCTACAATGACCAGACAAACTGACAGCTACAATGACCAGACAAACTGACAGTTACAAACTGACAGCTACAATGACCAGACAAACTGACAGCTACAATGACCAGACAAACTGACAGCTACAATGACCAGACAAACTGACAGCTACAATGACCAGACAAACTGACAGTTACAAACTGACAGCTACAATGACCAGACAAACTGACAGCTACAATGACCAGACAAACTGACAGCTACAATGACCAGACAAACTGACAGTTACAAACTGACAGCTACAATGACCAGACAAACTGACAGCTACAATGACCAGACAAACTGACAGCTACAATGACCAGACAAACTGACAGTTACAAACTGACAGCTACAATGACCAGACAAACTGACAGCTACAATGACCAGACAAACTGACAGCTACAATGACCAGACAAACTGACAGCTACAATGACCAGACAAACTGACAGCTACAATGACCAGACAAACTGACAGCTACAATGACCAGACAAACTGACAGTTACAAACTGACAGCTACAATGACCAGACAAACTGACAGCTACAATGACCAGACAAACTGACAGCTACAATGACCAGACAAACTGACAGTTACAAACTGACAGCTACAATGACCAGACAAACTGACAGCTACAATGACCAGACAAACTGACAGCTACAATGACCAGACAAACTGACAGCTACAATGACCAGACAAACTGACAGCTACAATGACCAGACAAACTGACAGCTACAATGACCAGACAAACTGACAGCTACAATGACCAGACAAACTGACAGCTACAATGACCAGACAAACTGACAGTTACAAACTGACAGCTACAATGACCAGACAAACTGACAGCTACAATGACCAGACAAACTGACAGCTACAATGACCAGACAAACTGACAGTTACAAACTGACAGCTACAATGACCAGACAAACTGACAGCTACAATGACCAGACAAACTGACAGCTACAATGACCAGACAAACTGACAGCTACAATGACCAGACAAACTGACAGCTACAATGACCAGACAAACTGACAGCTACAATGACCAGACAAACTGACAGCTACAATGACCAGACAAACTGACAGCTACAATGACCAGACAAACTGACAGTTACAAACTGACAGCTACAATGACCAGACAAACTGACAGCTACAATGACCAGACAAACTGACAGTTACAAACTGACAGCTACAATGACCAGACAAACTGACAGTTACAAACTGACAGCTACAATGACCAGACAAACTGACAGCTACAATGACCAGACAAACTGACAGCTACAATGACCAGACAAACTGACAGCTACAATGACCAGACAAACTGACAGCTACAATGACCAGACAAACTGACAGCTACAATGACCAGACAAACTGACAGCTACAATGACCAGACAAACTGACAGCTACAATGACCAGACAAACTGACAGTTACAAACTGACAGCTACAATGACCAGACAAACTGACAGCTACAATGACCAGACAAACTGACAGCTACAATGACCAGACAAACTGACAGCTACAATGACCAGACAAACTGACAGCTACAATGACCAGACAAACTGACAGCTACAATGACCAGACAAACTGACAGTTACAAACTGACAGCTACAATGACCAGACAAACTGACAGCTACAATGACCAGACAAACTGACAGCTACAATGACCAGACAAACTGACAGCTACAATGACCAGACAAACTGACAGCTACAATGACCAGACAAACTGACAGCTACAATGACCAGACAAACTGACAGCTACAATGACCAGACAAACTGACAGCTACAATGACCAGACAAACTGACAGTTACAAACTGACAGCTACAATGACCAGACAAACTGACAGCTACAATGACCAGACAAACTGACAGTTACAAACTGACAGCTACAATGACCAGACAAACTGACAGCTACAATGACCAGACAAACTGACAGCTACAATGACCAGACAAACTGACAGCTACAATGACCAGACAAACTGACAGCTACAATGACCAGACAAACTGACAGCTACAATGACCAGACAAACTGACAGCTACAATGACCAGACAAACTGACAGCTACAATGACCAGACAAACTGACAGTTACAAACTGACAGCTACAATGACCAGACAAACTGACAGCTACAATGACCAGACAAACTGACAGCTACAATGACCAGACAAACTGACAGCTACAATGACCAGACAAACTGACAGCTACAATGACCAGACAAACTGACAGCTACAATGACCAGACAAACTGACAGTTACAAACTGACAGCTACAATGACCAGACAAACTGACAGCTACAATGACCAGACAAACTGACAGTTACAAACTGACAGCTACAATGACCAGACAAACTGACAGCTACAATGACCAGACAAACTGACAGCTACAATGACCAGACAAACTGACAGCTACAATGACCAGACAAACTGACAGCTACAATGACCAGACAAACTGACAGCTACAATGACCAGACAAACTGACAGTTACAAACTGACAGCTACAATGACCAGACAAACTGACAGCTACAATGACCAGACAAACTGACAGTTACAAACTGACAGCTACAATGACCAGACAAACTGACAGCTACAATGACCAGACAAACTGACAGCTACAATGACCAGACAAACTGACAGCTACAATGACCAGACAAACTGACAGCTACAATGACCAGACAAACTGACAGTTACAAACTGACAGCTACAATGACCAGACAAACTGACAGCTACAATGACCAGACAAACTGACAGTTACAAACTGACAGCTACAATGACCAGACAAACTGACAGCTACAATGACCAGACAAACTGACAGTTACAAACTGACAGCTACAATGACCAGACAAACTGACAGCTACAATGACCAGACAAACTGACAGTTACAAACTGACAGCTACAATGACCAGACAAACTGACAGCTACAATGACCAGACAAACTGACAGCTACAATGACCAGACAAACTGACAGCTACAATGACCAGACAAACTGACAGCTACAATGACCAGACAAACTGACAGTTACAAACTGACAGCTACAATGACCAGACAAACTGACAGCTACAATGACCAGACAAACTGACAGCTACAATGACCAGACAAACTGACAGTTACAAACTGACAGCTACAATGACCAGACAAACTGACAGCTACAATGACCAGACAAACTGACAGCTACAATGACCAGACAAACTGACAGCTACAATGACCAGACAAACTGACAGCTACAATGACCAGACAAACTGACAGCTACAATGACCAGACAAACTGACAGCTACAATGACCAGACAAACTGACAGCTACAATGACCAGACAAACTGACAGCTACAATGACCAGACAAACTGACAGTTACAAACTGACAGCTACAATGACCAGACAAACTGACAGCTACAATGACCAGACAAACTGACAGCTACAATGACCAGACAAACTGACAGTTACAAACTGACAGCTACAATGACCAGACAAACTGACAGCTACAATGACCAGACAAACTGACAGCTACAATGACCAGACAAACTGACAGCTACAATGACCAGACAAACTGACAGTTACAAACTGACAGCTACAATGACCAGACAAACTGACAGCTACAATGACCAGACAAACTGACAGTTACAAACTGACAGCTACAATGACCAGACAAACTGACAGCTACAATGACCAGACAAACTGACAGCTACAATGACCAGACAAACTGACAGCTACAATGACCAGACAAACTGACAGCTACAATGACCAGACAAACTGACAGCTACAATGACCAGACAAACTGACAGTTACAAACTGACAGCTACAATGACCAGACAAACTGACAGCTACAATGACCAGACAAACTGACAGCTACAATGACCAGACAAACTGACAGCTACAATGACCAGACAAACTGACAGCTACAATGACCAGACAAACTGACAGCTACAATGACCAGACAAACTGACAGCTACAATGACCAGACAAACTGACAGTTACAAACTGACAGCTACAATGACCAGACAAACTGACAGCTACAATGACCAGACAAACTGACAGCTACAATGACCAGACAAACTGACAGCTACAATGACCAGACAAACTGACAGCTACAATGACCAGACAAACTGACAGCTACAATGACCAGACAAACTGACAGCTACAATGACCAGACAAACTGACAGTTACAAACTGACAGCTACAATGACCAGACAAACTGACAGCTACAATGACCAGACAAACTGACAGCTACAATGACCAGACAAACTGACAGTTACAAACTGACAGCTACAATGACCAGACAAACTGACAGCTACAATGACCAGACAAACTGACAGCTACAATGACCAGACAAACTGACAGCTACAATGACCAGACAAACTGACAGCTACAATGACCAGACAAACTGACAGCTACAATGACCAGACAAACTGACAGTTACAAACTGACAGCTACAATGACCAGACAAACTGACAGCTACAATGACCAGACAAACTGACAGCTACAATGACCAGACAAACTGACAGCTACAATGACCAGACAAACTGACAGCTACAATGACCAGACAAACTGACAGCTACAATGACCAGACAAACTGACAGCTACAATGACCAGACAAACTGACAGCTACAATGACCAGACAAACTGACAGCTACAATGACCAGACAAACTGACAGCTACAATGACCAGACAAACTGACAGTTACAAACTGACAGCTACAATGACCAGACAAACTGACAGCTACAATGACCAGACAAACTGACAGCTACAATGACCAGACAAACTGACAGCTACAATGACCAGACAAACTGACAGTTACAAACTGACAGCTACAATGACCAGACAAACTGACAGCTACAATGACCAGACAAACTGACAGCTACAATGACCAGACAAACTGACAGTTACAAACTGACAGCTACAATGACCAGACAAACTGACAGCTACAATGACCAGACAAACTGACAGCTACAATGACCAGACAAACTGACAGTTACAAACTGACAGCTACAATGACCAGACAAACTGACAGCTACAATGACCAGACAAACTGACAGTTACAAACTGACAGCTACAATGACCAGACAAACTGACAGCTACAATGACCAGACAAACTGACAGCTACAATGACCAGACAAACTGACAGCTACAATGACCAGACAAACTGACAGCTACAATGACCAGACAAACTGACAGCTACAATGACCAGACAAACTGACAGCTACAATGACCAGACAAACTGACAGCTACAATGACCAGACAAACTGACAGCTACAATGACCAGACAAACTGACAGCTACAATGACCAGACAAACTGACAGCTACAATGACCAGACAAACTGACAGCTACAATGACCAGACAAACTGACAGCTACAATGACCAGACAAACTGACAGTTACAAACTGACAGCTACAATGACCAGACAAACTGACAGCTACAATGACCAGACAAACTGACAGCTACAATGACCAGACAAACTGACAGCTACAATGACCAGACAAACTGACAGCTACAATGACCAGACAAACTGACAGCTACAATGACCAGACAAACTGACAGTTACAAACTGACAGCTACAATGACCAGACAAACTGACAGCTACAATGACCAGACAAACTGACAGCTACAATGACCAGACAAACTGACAGCTACAATGACCAGACAAACTGACAGCTACAATGACCAGACAAACTGACAGCTACAATGACCAGACAAACTGACAGCTACAATGACCAGACAAACTGACAGCTACAATGACCAGACAAACTGACAGCTACAATGACCAGACAAACTGACAGCTACAATGACCAGACAAACTGACAGTTACAAACTGACAGCTACAATGACCAGACAAACTGACAGCTACAATGACCAGACAAACTGACAGTTACAAACTGACAGCTACAATGACCAGACAAACTGACAGCTACAATGACCAGACAAACTGACAGCTACAATGACCAGACAAACTGACAGCTACAATGACCAGACAAACTGACAGCTACAATGACCAGACAAACTGACAGCTACAATGACCAGACAAACTGACAGTTACAAACTGACAGCTACAATGACCAGACAAACTGACAGTTACAAACTGACAGCTACAATGACCAGACAAACTGACAGCTACAATGACCAGACAAACTGACAGCTACAATGACCAGACAAACTGACAGTTACAAACTGACAGCTACAATGACCAGACAAACTGACAGCTACAATGACCAGACAAACTGACAGCTACAATGACCAGACAAACTGACAGCTACAATGACCAGACAAACTGACAGCTACAATGACCAGACAAACTGACAGTTACAAACTGACAGCTACAATGACCAGACAAACTGACAGTTACAAACTGACAGCTACAATGACCAGACAAACTGACAGCTACAATGACCAGACAAACTGACAGCTACAATGACCAGACAAACTGACAGCTACAATGACCAGACAAACTGACAGCTACAATGACCAGACAAACTGACAGTTACAAACTGACAGCTACAATGACCAGACAAACTGACAGCTACAATGACCAGACAAACTGACAGCTACAATGACCAGACAAACTGACAGTTACAAACTGACAGCTACAATGACCAGACAAACTGACAGCTACAATGACCAGACAAACTGACAGCTACAATGACCAGACAAACTGACAGCTACAATGACCAGACAAACTGACAGCTACAATGACCAGACAAACTGACAGCTACAATGACCAGACAAACTGACAGTTACAAACTGACAGCTACAATGACCAGACAAACTGACAGCTACAATGACCAGACAAACTGACAGTTACAAACTGACAGCTACAATGACCAGACAAACTGACAGCTACAATGACCAGACAAACTGACAGCTACAATGACCAGACAAACTGACAGTTACAAACTGACAGCTACAATGACCAGACAAACTGACAGCTACAATGACCAGACAAACTGACAGCTACAATGACCAGACAAACTGACAGCTACAATGACCAGACAAACTGACAGCTACAATGACCAGACAAACTGACAGCTACAATGACCAGACAAACTGACAGTTACAAACTGACAGCTACAATGACCAGACAAACTGACAGCTACAATGACCAGACAAACTGACAGCTACAATGACCAGACAAACTGACAGCTACAATGACCAGACAAACTGACAGCTACAATGACCAGACAAACTGACAGCTACAATGACCAGACAAACTGACAGTTACAAACTGACAGCTACAATGACCAGACAAACTGACAGCTACAATGACCAGACAAACTGACAGCTACAATGACCAGACAAACTGACAGCTACAATGACCAGACAAACTGACAGTTACAAACTGACAGCTACAATGACCAGACAAACTGACAGCTACAATGACCAGACAAACTGACAGCTACAATGACCAGACAAACTGACAGTTACAAACTGACAGCTACAATGACCAGACAAACTGACAGCTACAATGACCAGACAAACTGACAGCTACAATGACCAGACAAACTGACAGCTACAATGACCAGACAAACTGACAGCTACAATGACCAGACAAACTGACAGCTACAATGACCAGACAAACTGACAGCTACAATGACCAGACAAACTGACAGCTACAATGACCAGACAAACTGACAGCTACAATGACCAGACAAACTGACAGCTACAATGACCAGACAAACTGACAGTTACAAACTGACAGCTACAATGACCAGACAAACTGACAGCTACAATGACCAGACAAACTGACAGCTACAATGACCAGACAAACTGACAGTTACAAACTGACAGCTACAATGACCAGACAAACTGACAGCTACAATGACCAGACAAACTGACAGTTACAAACTGACAGCTACAATGACCAGACAAACTGACAGCTACAATGACCAGACAAACTGACAGTTACAAACTGACAGCTACAATGACCAGACAAACTGACAGCTACAATGACCAGACAAACTGACAGCTACAATGACCAGACAAACTGACAGTTACAAACTGACAGCTACAATGACCAGACAAACTGACAGCTACAATGACCAGACAAACTGACAGCTACAATGACCAGACAAACTGACAGTTACAAACTGACAGCTACAATGACCAGACAAACTGACAGCTACAATGACCAGACAAACTGACAGCTACAATGACCAGACAAACTGACAGCTACAATGACCAGACAAACTGACAGTTACAAACTGACAGCTACAATGACCAGACAAACTGACAGCTACAATGACCAGACAAACTGACAGCTACAATGACCAGACAAACTGACAGTTACAAACTGACAGCTACAATGACCAGACAAACTGACAGCTACAATGACCAGACAAACTGACAGTTACAAACTGACAGCTACAATGACCAGACAAACTGACAGCTACAATGACCAGACAAACTGACAGTTACAAACTGACAGCTACAATGACCAGACAAACTGACAGCTACAATGACCAGACAAACTGACAGCTACAATGACCAGACAAACTGACAGCTACAATGACCAGACAAACTGACAGCTACAATGACCAGACAAACTGACAGTTACAAACTGACAGCTACAATGACCAGACAAACTGACAGCTACAATGACCAGACAAACTGACAGCTACAATGACCAGACAAACTGACAGCTACAATGACCAGACAAACTGACAGCTACAATGACCAGACAAACTGACAGTTACAAACTGACAGCTACAATGACCAGACAAACTGACAGCTACAATGACCAGACAAACTGACAGCTACAATGACCAGACAAACTGACAGCTACAATGACCAGACAAACTGACAGCTACAATGACCAGACAAACTGACAGCTACAATGACCAGACAAACTGACAGCTACAATGACCAGACAAACTGACAGCTACAATGACCAGACAAACTGACAGTTACAAACTGACAGCTACAATGACCAGACAAACTGACAGCTACAATGACCAGACAAACTGACAGTTACAAACTGACAGCTACAATGACCAGACAAACTGACAGCTACAATGACCAGACAAACTGACAGCTACAATGACCAGACAAACTGACAGCTACAATGACCAGACAAACTGACAGCTACAATGACCAGACAAACTGACAGCTACAATGACCAGACAAACTGACAGCTACAATGACCAGACAAACTGACAGCTACAATGACCAGACAAACTGACAGCTACAATGACCAGACAAACTGACAGTTACAAACTGACAGCTACAATGACCAGACAAACTGACAGCTACAATGACCAGACAAACTGACAGCTACAATGACCAGACAAACTGACAGCTACAATGACCAGACAAACTGACAGCTACAATGACCAGACAAACTGACAGCTACAATGACCAGACAAACTGACAGCTACAATGACCAGACAAACTGACAGTTACAAACTGACAGCTACAATGACCAGACAAACTGACAGCTACAATGACCAGACAAACTGACAGCTACAATGACCAGACAAACTGACAGCTACAATGACCAGACAAACTGACAGTTACAAACTGACAGCTACAATGACCAGACAAACTGACAGCTACAATGACCAGACAAACTGACAGTTACAAACTGACAGCTACAATGACCAGACAAACTGACAGCTACAATGACCAGACAAACTGACAGCTACAATGACCAGACAAACTGACAGTTACAAACTGACAGCTACAATGACCAGACAAACTGACAGCTACAATGACCAGACAAACTGACAGCTACAATGACCAGACAAACTGACAGCTACAATGACCAGACAAACTGACAGCTACAATGACAGACAAACTGACAGCTACAATGACCAGACAAACTGACAGCTACAATGACCAGACAAACTGACAGTTACAAACTGACAGCTACAATGACCAGACAAACTGACAGCTACAATGACCAGACAAACTGACAGTTACAAACTGACAGCTACAATGACCAGACAAACTGACAGCTACAATGACCAGACAAACTGACAGCTACAATGACCAGACAAACTGACAGCTACAATGACCAGACAAACTGACAGTTACAAACTGACAGCTACAATGACCAGACAAACTGACAGCTACAATGACCAGACAAACTGACAGTTACAAACTGACAGCTACAATGACCAGACAAACTGACAGCTACAATGACCAGACAAACTGACAGCTACAATGACCAGACAAACTGACAGTTACAAACTGACAGCTACAATGACCAGACAAACTGACAGCTACAATGACCAGACAAACTGACAGCTACAATGACCAGACAAACTGACAGTTACAAACTGACAGCTACAATGACCAGACAAACTGACAGCTACAATGACCAGACAAACTGACAGCTACAATGACCAGACAAACTGACAGTTACAAACTGACAGCTACAATGACCAGACAAACTGACAGCTACAATGACCAGACAAACTGACAGCTACAATGACCAGACAAACTGACAGCTACAATGACCAGACAAACTGACAGCTACAATGACCAGACAAACTGACAGCTACAATGACCAGACAAACTGACAGTTACAAACTGACAGCTACAATGACCAGACAAACTGACAGCTACAATGACCAGACAAACTGACAGCTACAATGACCAGACAAACTGACAGCTACAATGACCAGACAAACTGACAGTTACAAACTGACAGCTACAATGACCAGACAAACTGACAGCTACAATGACCAGACAAACTGACAGCTACAATGACCAGACAAACTGACAGCTACAATGACCAGACAAACTGACAGCTACAATGACCAGACAAACTGACAGCTACAATGACCAGACAAACTGACAGCTACAATGACCAGACAAACTGACAGTTACAAACTGACAGCTACAATGACCAGACAAACTGACAGCTACAATGACCAGACAAACTGACAGCTACAATGACCAGACAAACTGACAGTTACAAACTGACAGCTACAATGACCAGACAAACTGACAGTTACAAACTGACAGCTACAATGACCAGACAAACTGACAGCTACAATGACCAGACAAACTGACAGTTACAAACTGACAGCTACAATGACCAGACAAACTGACAGCTACAATGACCAGACAAACTGACAGCTACAATGACCAGACAAACTGACAGTTACAAACTGACAGCTACAATGACCAGACAAACTGACAGCTACAATGACCAGACAAACTGACAGCTACAATGACCAGACAAACTGACAGTTACAAACTGACAGCTACAATGACCAGACAAACTGACAGCTACAATGACCAGACAAACTGACAGCTACAATGACCAGACAAACTGACAGCTACAATGACCAGACAAACTGACAGTTACAAACTGACAGCTACAATGACCAGACAAACTGACAGCTACAATGACCAGACAAACTGACAGTTACAAACTGACAGCTACAATGACCAGACAAACTGACAGCTACAATGACCAGACAAACTGACAGCTACAATGACCAGACAAACTGACAGTTACAAACTGACAGCTACAATGACCAGACAAACTGACAGCTACAATGACCAGACAAACTGACAGCTACAATGACCAGACAAACTGACAGTTACAAACTGACAGCTACAATGACCAGACAAACTGACAGTACAATGACAGCAAATGACCAGACAAACTGACAGCTACAATGACCAGACAAACTGACAGCTACAATGACCAGACAAACTGACAGTTACAAACTGACAGCTACAATGACCAGACAAACTGACAGCTACAATGACCAGACAAACTGACAGCTACAATGACCAGACAAACTGACAGCTACAATGACCAGACAAACTGACAGCTACAATGACCAGACAAACTGACAGCTACAATGACCAGACAAACTGACAGCTACAATGACCAGACAAACTGACAGTTACAAACTGACAGCTACAATGACCAGACAAACTGACAGCTACAATGACCAGACAAACTGACAGTTACAAACTGACAGCTACAATGACCAGACAAACTGACAGCTACAATGACCAGACAAACTGACAGCTACAATGACCAGACAAACTGACAGCTACAATGACCAGACAAACTGACAGCTACAATGACCAGACAAACTGACAGCTACAATGACCAGACAAACTGACAGTTACAAACTGACAGCTACAATGACCAGACAAACTGACAGCTACAATGACCAGACAAACTGACAGCTACAATGACCAGACAAACTGACAGCTACAATGACCAGACAAACTGACAGCTACAATGACCAGACAAACTGACAGCTACAATGACCAGACAAACTGACAGCTACAATGACCAGACAAACTGACAGTTACAAACTGACAGCTACAATGACCAGACAAACTGACAGCTACAATGACCAGACAAACTGACAGTTACAAACTGACAGCTACAATGACCAGACAAACTGACAGCTACAATGACCAGACAAACTGACAGCTACAATGACCAGACAAACTGACAGCTACAATGACCAGACAAACTGACAGTTACAAACTGACAGCTACAATGACCAGACAAACTGACAGCTACAATGACCAGACAAACTGACAGCTACAATGACCAGACAAACTGACAGTTACAAACTGACAGCTACAATGACCAGACAAACTGACAGCTACAATGACCAGACAAACTGACAGCTACAATGACCAGACAAACTGACAGTTACAAACTGACAGCTACAATGACCAGACAAACTGACAGCTACAATGACCAGACAAACTGACAGCTACAATGACCAGACAAACTGACAGTTACAAACTGACAGCTACAATGACCAGACAAACTGACAGTTACAAACTGACAGCTACAATGACCAGACAAACTGACAGCTACAATGACCAGACAAACTGACAGCTACAATGACCAGACAAACTGACAGTTACAAACTGACAGCTACAATGACCAGACAAACTGACAGCTACAATGACCAGACAAACTGACAGCTACAATGACCAGACAAACTGACAGTTACAAACTGACAGCTACAATGACCAGACAAACTGACAGCTACAATGACCAGACAAACTGACAGCTACAATGACCAGACAAACTGACAGCTACAATGACCAGACAAACTGACAGTTACAAACTGACAGCTACAATGACCAGACAAACTGACAGCTACAATGACCAGACAAACTGACAGTACAATGACCAGACAAACTGACAGCTACAATGACCAGACAAACTGACAGCTACAATGACCAGACAAACTGACAGCTACAATGACCAGACAAACTGACAGCTACAATGACCAGACAAACTGACAGCTACAATGACCAGACAAACTGACAGCTACAATGACCAGACAAACTGACAGCTACAATGACCAGACAAACTGACAGACAAACTGACAGCTACAATGACCAGACAAACTGACAGCTACAATGACCAGACAAACTGACAGCTACAATGACCAGACAAACTGACAGTTACAAACTGACAGCTACAATGACCAGACAAACTGACAGCTACAATGACCAGACAAACTGACAGCTACAATGACCAGACAAACTGACAGCTACAATGACCAGACAAACTGACAGCTACAATGACCAGACAAACTGACAGCTACAATGACCAGACAAACTGACAGCTACAATGACCAGACAAACTGACAGCTACAATGACCAGACAAACTGACAGTTACAAACTGACAGCTACAATGACCAGACAAACTGACAGCTACAATGACCAGACAAACTGACAGCTACAATGACCAGACAAACTGACAGCTACAATGACCAGACAAACTGACAGCTACAATGACCAGACAAACTGACAGCTACAATGACCAGACAAACTGACAGTTACAAACTGACAGCTACAATGACCAGACAAACTGACAGCTACAATGACCAGACAAACTGACAGTTACAAACTGACAGCTACAATGACCAGACAAACTGACAGCTACAATGACCAGACAAACTGACAGCTACAATGACCAGACAAACTGACAGCTACAATGACCAGACAAACTGACAGCTACAATGACCAGACAAACTGACAGCTACAATGACCAGACAAACTGACAGCTACAATGACCAGACAAACTGACAGTTACAAACTGACAGCTACAATGACCAGACAAACTGACAGCTACAATGACCAGACAAACTGACAGTTACAAACTGACAGCTACAATGACCAGACAAACTGACAGCTACAATGACCAGACAAACTGACAGCTACAATGACCAGACAAACTGACAGCTACAATGACCAGACAAACTGACAGCTACAATGACCAGACAAACTGACAGCTACAATGACCAGACAAACTGACAGCTACAATGACCAGACAAACTGACAGTTACAAACTGACAGCTACAATGACCAGACAAACTGACAGTTACAAACTGACAGCTACAATGACCAGACAAACTGACAGCTACAATGACCAGACAAACTGACAGCTACAATGACCAGACAAACTGACAGCTACAATGACCAGACAAACTGACAGCTACAATGACCAGACAAACTGACAGTTACAAACTGACAGCTACAATGACCAGACAAACTGACAGCTACAATGACCAGACAAACTGACAGTTACAAACTGACAGCTACAATGACCAGACAAACTGACAGCTACAATGACCAGACAAACTGACAGCTACAATGACCAGACAAACTGACAGCTACAATGACCAGACAAACTGACAGCTACAATGACCAGACAAACTGACAGCTACAATGACCAGACAAACTGACAGTTACAAACTGACAGCTACAATGACCAGACAAACTGACAGCTACAATGACCAGACAAACTGACAGCTACAATGACCAGACAAACTGACAGTTACAAACTGACAGCTACAATGACCAGACAAACTGACAGCTACAATGACCAGACAAACTGACAGCTACAATGACCAGACAAACTGACAGCTACAATGACCAGACAAACTGACAGCTACAATGACCAGACAAACTGACAGCTACAATGACCAGACAAACTGACAGTTACAAACTGACAGCTACAATGACCAGACAAACTGACAGTTACAAACTGACAGCTACAATGACCAGACAAACTGACAGCTACAATGACCAGACAAACTGACAGTTACAAACTGACAGCTACAATGACCAGACAAACTGACAGCTACAATGACCAGACAAACTGACAGCTACAATGACCAGACAAACTGACAGCTACAATGACCAGACAAACTGACAGCTACAATGACCAGACAAACTGACAGTTACAAACTGACAGCTACAATGACCAGACAAACTGACAGCTACAATGACCAGACAAACTGACAGCTACAATGACCAGACAAACTGACAGCTACAATGACCAGACAAACTGACAGCTACAATGACCAGACAAACTGACAGTTACAAACTGACAGCTACAATGACCAGACAAACTGACAGCTACAATGACCAGACAAACTGACAGCTACAATGACCAGACAAACTGACAGTTACAAACTGACAGCTACAATGACCAGACAAACTGACAGCTACAATGACCAGACAAACTGACAGCTACAATGACCAGACAAACTGACAGTTACAAACTGACAGCTACAATGACCAGACAAACTGACAGCTACAATGACCAGACAAACTGACAGCTACAATGACCAGACAAACTGACAGTTACAAACTGACAGCTACAATGACCAGACAAACTGACAGCTACAATGACCAGACAAACTGACAGCTACAATGACCAGACAAACTGACAGTTACAAACTGACAGCTACAATGACCAGACAAACTGACAGCTACAATGACCAGACAAACTGACAGTCTACAAACTGACAGCTACAATGACCAGACAAACTGACAGCTACAATGACCAGACAAACTGACAGCTACAATGACCAGACAAACTGACAGCTACAATGACCAGACAAACTGACAGTTACAAACTGACAGCTACAATGACCAGACAAACTGACAGCTACAATGACCAGACAAACTGACAGCTACAATGACCAGACAAACTGACAGCTACAATGACCAGACAAACTGACAGCTACAATGACCAGACAAACTGACAGCTACAATGACCAGACAAACTGACAGTTACAAACTGACAGCTACAATGACCAGACAAACTGACAGCTACAATGACCAGACAAACTGACAGCTACAATGACCAGACAAACTGACAGCTACAATGACCAGACAAACTGACAGCTACAATGACCAGACAAACTGACAGCTACAATGACCAGACAAACTGACAGCTACAATGACCAGACAAACTGACAGCTACAATGACCAGACAAACTGACAGCTACAATGACCAGACAAACTGACAGCTACAATGACCAGACAAACTGACAGTTACAAACTGACAGCTACAATGACCAGACAAACTGACAGCTACAATGACCAGACAAACTGACAGCTACAATGACCAGACAAACTGACAGCTACAATGACCAGACAAACTGACAGCTACAATGACCAGACAAACTGACAGCTACAATGACCAGACAAACTGACAGCTACAATGACCAGACAAACTGACAGCTACAATGACCAGACAAACTGACAGTTACAAACTGACAGCTACAATGACCAGACAAACTGACAGCTACAATGACCAGACAAACTGACAGCTACAATGACCAGACAAACTGACAGCTACAATGACCAGACAAACTGACAGCTACAATGACCAGACAAACTGACAGCTACAATGACCAGACAAACTGACAGCTACAATGACCAGACAAACTGACAGTTACAAACTGACAGCTACAATGACCAGACAAACTGACAGCTACAATGACCAGACAAACTGACAGCTACAATGACCAGACAAACTGACAGCTACAATGACCAGACAAACTGACAGCTACAATGACCAGACAAACTGACAGCTACAATGACCAGACAAACTGACAGCTACAATGACCAGACAAACTGACAGCTACAATGACCAGACAAACTGACAGCTACAATGACCAGACAAACTGACAGCTACAATGACCAGACAAACTGACAGCTACAATGACCAGACAAACTGACAGCTACAATGACCAGACAAACTGACAGCTACAATGACCAGACAAACTGACAGTTACAAACTGACAGCTACAATGACCAGACAAACTGACAGCTACAATGACCAGACAAACTGACAGCTACAATGACCAGACAAACTGACAGTTACAAACTGACAGCTACAATGACCAGACAAACTGACAGCTACAATGACCAGACAAACTGACAGCTACAATGACCAGACAAACTGACAGCTACAATGACCAGACAAACTGACAGCTACAATGACCAGACAAACTGACAGTTACAAACTGACAGCTACAATGACCAGACAAACTGACAGCTACAATGACCAGACAAACTGACAGTTACAAACTGACAGCTACAATGACCAGACAAACTGACAGCTACAATGACCAGACAAACTGACAGCTACAATGACCAGACAAACTGACAGCTACAATGACCAGACAAACTGACAGCTACAATGACCAGACAAACTGACAGTTACAAACTGACAGCTACAATGACCAGACAAACTGACAGCTACAATGACCAGACAAACTGACAGCTACAATGACCAGACAAACTGACAGCTACAATGACCAGACAAACTGACAGCTACAATGACCAGACAAACTGACAGCTACAATGACCAGACAAACTGACAGCTACAATGACCAGACAAACTGACAGCTACAATGACCAGACAAACTGACAGCTACAATGACCAGACAAACTGACAGTTACAAACTGACAGCTACAATGACCAGACAAACTGACAGCTACAATGACCAGACAAACTGACAGTTACAAACTGACAGCTACAATGACCAGACAAACTGACAGCTACAATGACCAGACAAACTGACAGCTACAATGACCAGACAAACTGACAGCTACAATGACCAGACAAACTGACAGCTACAATGACCAGACAAACTGACAGCTACAATGACCAGACAAACTGACAGCTACAATGACCAGACAAACTGACAGCTACAATGACCAGACAAACTGACAGTTACAAACTGACAGCTACAATGACCAGACAAACTGACAGTTACAAACTGACAGCTACAATGACCAGACAAACTGACAGCTACAATGACCAGACAAACTGACAGCTACAATGACCAGACAAACTGACAGCTACAATGACCAGACAAACTGACAGCTACAATGACCAGACAAACTGACAGTTACAAACTGACAGCTACAAT
Source organism: Salmo salar (assembly GCF_965601325.2). NCBI lineage: Eukaryota > Metazoa > Chordata > Actinopteri > Salmoniformes > Salmonidae > Salmo > Salmo salar. Next base: position 55,223,678 of record NC_138312.1, on the reverse strand, counting down.
GACCAGACAAACTGACAGCTACAATGACCAGACAAACTGACAGCTACAATGACCAGACAAACTGACAGCTACAATGACCAGACAAACTGACAGCTACAATGACCAGACAAACTGACAGCTACAATGACCAGACAAACTGACAGCTACAATGACCAGACAAACTGACAGTTACAAACTGACAGCTACAATGACCAGACAAACTGACAGCTACAATGACCAGACAAACTGACAGCTACAATGACCAGACAAACTGACAGCTACAATGACCAGACAAACTGACAGTTACAAACTGACAGCTACAATGACCAGACAAACTGACAGCTACAATGACCAGACAAACTGACAGCTACAATGACCAGACAAACTGACAGCTACAATGACCAGACAAACTGACAGTTACAAACTGACAGCTACAATGACCAGACAAACTGACAGCTACAATGACCAGACAAACTGACAGCTACAATGACCAGACAAACTGACAGCTACAATGACCAGACAAACTGACAGCTACAATGACCAGACAAACTGACAGTTACAAACTGACAGCTACAATGACCAGACAAACTGACAGCTACAATGACCAGACAAACTGACAGCTACAATGACCAGACAAACTGACAGCTACAATGACCAGACAAACTGACAGTTACAAACTGACAGCTACAATGACCAGACAAACTGACAGCTACAATGACCAGACAAACTGACAGCTACAATGACCAGACAAACTGACAGCTACAATGACCAGACAAACTGACAGCTACAAACTGACAGCTACAATGACCAGACAAACTGACAGCTACAATGACCAGACAAACTGACAGCTACAATGACCAGACAAACTGACAGCTACAATGACCAGACAAACTGACAGCTACAATGACCAGACAAACTGACAGTTACAAACTGACAGCTACAATGACCAGACAAACTGACAGCTACAATGACCAGACAAACTGACAGCTACAATGACCAGACAAACTGACAGTTACAAACTGACAGCTACAATGACCAGACAAACTGACAGCTACAATGACCAGACAAACTGACAGCTACAATGACCAGACAAACTGACAGCTACAATGACCAGACAAACTGACAGCTACAATGACCAGACAAACTGACAGCTACAATGACCAGACAAACTGACAGTTACAAACTGACAGCTACAATGACCAGACAAACTGACAGCTACAATGACCAGACAAACTGACAGCTACAATGACCAGACAAACTGACAGCTACAATGACCAGACAAACTGACAGCTACAATGACCAGACAAACTGACAGCTACAATGACCAGACAAACTGACAGCTACAATGACCAGACAAACTGACAGCTACAATGACCAGACAAACTGACAGCTACAATGACCAGACAAACTGACAGTTACAAACTGACAGCTACAATGACCAGACAAACTGACAGCTACAATGACCAGACAAACTGACAGCTACAATGACCAGACAAACTGACAGCTACAATGACCAGACAAACTGACAGTTACAAACTGACAGCTACAATGACCAGACAAACTGACAGCTACAATGACCAGACAAACTGACAGTTACAAACTGACAGCTACAATGACCAGACAAACTGACAGCTACAATGACCAGACAAACTGACAGCTACAATGACCAGACAAACTGACAGTTACAAACTGACAGCTACAATGACCAGACAAACTGACAGCTACAATGACCAGACAAACTGACAGCTACAATGACCAGACAAACTGACAGCTACAATGACCAGACAAACTGACAGCTACAATGACCAGACAAACTGACAGTTACAAACTGACAGCTACAATGACCAGACAAACTGACAGCTACAATGACCAGACAAACTGACAGCTACAATGACCAGACAAACTGACAGCTACAATGACCAGACAAACTGACAGCTACAATGACCAGACAAACTGACAGCTACAATGACCAGACAAACTGACAGTTACAAACTGACAGCTACAATGACCAGACAAACTGACAGCTACAATGACCAGACAAACTGACAGCTACAATGACCAGACAAACTGACAGTTACAAACTGACAGCTACAATGACCAGACAAACTGACAGCTACAATGACCAGACAAACTGACAGCTACAATGACCAGACAAACTGACAGCTACAATGACCAGACAAACTGACAGTTACAAACTGACAGCTACAATGACCAGACAAACTGACAGCTACAATGACCAGACAAACTGACAGTTACAAACTGACAGCTACAATGACCAGACAAACTGACAGTTACAAACTGACAGCTACAATGACCAGACAAACTGACAGCTACAATGACCAGACAAACTGACAGTTACAAACTGACAGCTACAATGACCAGACAAACTGACAGCTACAATGACCAGACAAACTGACAGCTACAATGACCAGACAAACTGACAGCTACAATGACCAGACAAACTGACAGCTACAATGACCAGACAAACTGACAGCTACAATGACCAGACAAACTGACAGCTACAATGACCAGACAAACTGACAGTTACAAACTGACAGCTACAATGACCAGACAAACTGACAGCTACAATGACCAGACAAACTGACAGCTACAATGACCAGACAAACTGACAGCTACAATGACCAGACAAACTGACAGTTACAAACTGACAGCTACAATGACCAGACAAACTGACAGCTACAATGACCAGACAAACTGACAGCTACAATGACCAGACAAACTGACAGCTACAATGACCAGACAAACTGACAGCTACAATGACCAGACAAACTGACAGCTACAATGACCAGACAAACTGACAGCTACAATGACCAGACAAACTGACAGCTACAATGACCAGACAAACTGACAGCTACAATGACCAGACAAACTGACAGCTACAATGACCAGACAAACTGACAGTTACAAACTGACAGCTACAATGACCAGACAAACTGACAGTTACAAACTGACAGCTACAATGACCAGACAAACTGACAGCTACAATGACCAGACAAACTGACAGCTACAATGACCAGACAAACTGACAGCTACAATGACCAGACAAACTGACAGCTACAATGACCAGACAAACTGACAGTTACAAACTGACAGCTACAATGACCAGACAAACTGACAGCTACAATGACCAGACAAACTGACAGCTACAATGACCAGACAAACTGACAGCTACAATGACCAGACAAACTGACAGCTACAATGACCAGACAAACTGACAGCTACAATGACCAGACAAACTGACAGCTACAATGACCAGACAAACTGACAGCTACAATGACCAGACAAACTGACAGTTACAAACTGACAGCTACAATGACCAGACAAACTGACAGCTACAATGACCAGACAAACTGACAGCTACAATGACCAGACAAACTGACAGCTACAATGACCAGACAAACTGACAGTTACAAACTGACAGCTACAATGACCAGACAAACTGACAGCTACAATGACCAGACAAACTGACAGTTACAAACTGACAGCTACAATGACCAGACAAACTGACAGCTACAATGACCAGACAAACTGACAGCTACAATGACCAGACAAACTGACAGCTACAATGACCAGACAAACTGACAGCTACAATGACCAGACAAACTGACAGCTACAATGACCAGACAAACTGACAGCTACAATGACCAGACAAACTGACAGCTACAATGACCAGACAAACTGACAGTTACAAACTGACAGCTACAATGACCAGACAAACTGACAGCTACAATGACCAGACAAACTGACAGTTACAAACTGACAGCTACAATGACCAGACAAACTGACAGCTACAATGACCAGACAAACTGACAGTTACAAACTGACAGCTACAATGACCAGACAAACTGACAGCTACAATGACCAGACAAACTGACAGCTACAATGACCAGACAAACTGACAGCTACAATGACCAGACAAACTGACAGTTACAAACTGACAGCTACAATGACCAGACAAACTGACAGCTACAATGACCAGACAAACTGACAGCTACAATGACCAGACAAACTGACAGCTACAATGACCAGACAAACTGACAGCTACAATGACCAGACAAACTGACAGCTACAATGACCAGACAAACTGACAGCTACAATGACCAGACAAACTGACAGTTACAAACTGACAGCTACAATGACCAGACAAACTGACAGCTACAATGACCAGACAAACTGACAGCTACAATGACCAGACAAACTGACAGTTACAAACTGACAGCTACAATGACCAGACAAACTGACAGCTACAATGACCAGACAAACTGACAGCTACAATGACCAGACAAACTGACAGTTACAAACTGACAGCTACAATGACCAGACAAACTGACAGCTACAATGACCAGACAAACTGACAGCTACAATGACCAGACAAACTGACAGTTACAAACTGACAGCTACAATGACCAGACAAACTGACAGCTACAATGACCAGACAAACTGACAGCTACAATGACCAGACAAACTGACAGCTACAATGACCAGACAAACTGACAGTTACAAACTGACAGCTACAATGACCAGACAAACTGACAGCTACAATGACCAGACAAACTGACAGTTACAAACTGACAGCTACAATGACCAGACAAACTGACAGCTACAATGACCAGACAAACTGACAGCTACAATGACCAGACAAACTGACAGCTACAATGACCAGACAAACTGACAGTTACAAACTGACAGCTACAATGACCAGACAAACTGACAGCTACAATGACCAGACAAACTGACAGTTACAAACTGACAGCTACAATGACCAGACAAACTGACAGCTACAATGACCAGACAAACTGACAGTTACAAACTGACAGCTACAATGACCAGACAAACTGACAGCTACAATGACCAGACAAACTGACAGCTACAATGACCAGACAAACTGACAGCTACAATGACCAGACAAACTGACAGCTACAATGACCAGACAAACTGACAGCTACAATGACCAGACAAACTGACAGCTACAATGACCAGACAAACTGACAGCTACAATGACCAGACAAACTGACAGCTACAATGACCAGACAAACTGACAGCTACAATGACCAGACAAACTGACAGTTACAAACTGACAGCTACAATGACCAGACAAACTGACAGCTACAATGACCAGACAAACTGACAGCTACAATGACCAGACAAACTGACAGTTACAAACTGACAGCTACAATGACCAGACAAACTGACAGCTACAATGACCAGACAAACTGACAGCTACAATGACCAGACAAACTGACAGCTACAATGACCAGACAAACTGACAGCTACAATGACCAGACAAACTGACAGCTACAATGACCAGACAAACTGACAGCTACAATGACCAGACAAACTGACAGCTACAATGACCAGACAAACTGACAGCTACAATGACCAGACAAACTGACAGCTACAATGACCAGACAAACTGACAGCTACAATGACCAGACAAACTGACAGTTACAAACTGACAGCTACAATGACCAGACAAACTGACAGCTACAATGACAGACAATGACAGACAAACTGACAGCTACAATGACCAGACAAACTGACAGCTACAATGACCAGACAAACTGACAGCTACAATGACCAGACAAACTGACAGCTACAATGACCAGACAAACTGACAGCTACAATGACCAGACAAACTGACAGCTACAATGACCAGACAAACTGACAGTTACAAACTGACAGCTACAATGACCAGACAAACTGACAGCTACAATGACCAGACAAACTGACAGCTACAATGACCAGACAAACTGACAGCTACAATGACCAGACAAACTGACAGCTACAATGACCAGACAAACTGACAGCTACAATGACCAGACAAACTGACAGCTACAATGACCAGACAAACTGACAGTTACAAACTGACAGCTACAATGACCAGACAAACTGACAGCTACAATGACCAGACAAACTGACAGCTACAATGACCAGACAAACTGACAGCTACAATGACCAGACAAACTGACAGCTACAATGACCAGACAAACTGACAGCTACAATGACCAGACAAACTGACAGCTACAATGACCAGACAAACTGACAGTTACAAACTGACAGCTACAATGACCAGACAAACTGACAGCTACAATGACCAGACAAACTGACAGTTACAAACTGACAGCTACAATGACCAGACAAACTGACAGCTACAATGACCAGACAAACTGACAGCTACAATGACCAGACAAACTGACAGCTACAATGACCAGACAAACTGACAGCTACAATGACCAGACAAACTGACAGCTACAATGACCAGACAAACTGACAGCTACAATGACCAGACAAACTGACAGCTACAATGACCAGACAAACTGACAGTTACAAACTGACAGCTACAATGACCAGACAAACTGACAGCTACAATGACCAGACAAACTGACAGCTACAATGACCAGACAAACTGACAGCTACAATGACCAGACAAACTGACAGTACAAACTGACAGCTACAATGACCAGACAAACTGACAGTTACAAACTGACAGCTACAATGACCAGACAAACTGACAGCTACAATGACCAGACAAACTGACAGCTACAATGACCAGACAAACTGACAGCTACAATGACCAGACAAACTGACAGCTACAATGACCAGACAAACTGACAGCTACAATGACCAGACAAACTGACAGCTACAATGACCAGACAAACTGACAGCTACAATGACCAGACAAACTGACAGCTACAATGACCAGACAAACTGACAGCTACAATGACCAGACAAACTGACAGCTACAATGACCAGACAAACTGACAGCTACAATGACCAGACAAACTGACAGCTACAATGACCAGACAAACTGACAGTTACAAACTGACAGCTACAATGACCAGACAAACTGACAGCTACAATGACCAGACAAACTGACAGTTACAAACTGACAGCTACAATGACCAGACAAACTGACAGCTACAATGACCAGACAAACTGACAGCTACAATGACCAGACAAACTGACAGTTACAAACTGACAGCTACAATGACCAGACAAACTGACAGCTACAATGACCAGACAAACTGACAGCTACAATGACCAGACAAACTGACAGCTACAATGACCAGACAAACTGACAGCTACAATGACCAGACAAACTGACAGTTACAAACTGACAGCTACAATGACCAGACAAACTGACAGCTACAATGACCAGACAAACTGACAGTTACAAACTGACAGCTACAATGACCAGACAAACTGACAGCTACAATGACCAGACAAACTGACAGCTACAATGACCAGACAAACTGACAGCTACAATGACCAGACAAACTGACAGTTACAAACTGACAGCTACAATGACCAGACAAACTGACAGCTACAATGACCAGACAAACTGACAGCTACAATGACCAGACAAACTGACAGCTACAATGACCAGACAAACTGACAGCTACAATGACCAGACAAACTGACAGTTACAAACTGACAGCTACAATGACCAGACAAACTGACAGTTACAAACTGACAGCTACAATGACCAGACAAACTGACAGCTACAATGACCAGACAAACTGACAGCTACAATGACCAGACAAACTGACAGCTACAATGACCAGACAAACTGACAGTTACAAACTGACAGCTACAATGACCAGACAAACTGACAGCTACAATGACCAGACAAACTGACAGCTACAATGACCAGACAAACTGACAGCTACAATGACCAGACAAACTGACAGCTACAATGACCAGACAAACTGACAGCTACAATGACCAGACAAACTGACAGCTACAATGACCAGACAAACTGACAGCTACAATGACCAGACAAACTGACAGCTACAATGACCAGACAAACTGACAGCTACAATGACCAGACAAACTGACAGTTACAAACTGACAGCTACAATGACCAGACAAACTGACAGCTACAATGACCAGACAAACTGACAGCTACAATGACCAGACAAACTGACAGTTACAAACTGACAGCTACAATGACCAGACAAACTGACAGCTACAATGACCAGACAAACTGACAGCTACAATGACCAGACAAACTGACAGCTACAATGACCAGACAAACTGACAGCTACAATGACCAGACAAACTGACAGCTACAATGACCAGACAAACTGACAGTTACAAACTGACAGCTACAATGACCAGACAAACTGACAGCTACAATGACCAGACAAACTGACAGCTACAATGACCAGACAAACTGACAGTTACAAACTGACAGCTACAATGACCAGACAAACTGACAGCTACAATGACCAGACAAACTGACAGCTACAATGACCAGACAAACTGACAGTTACAAACTGACAGCTACAATGACCAGACAAACTGACAGCTACAATGACCAGACAAACTGACAGCTACAATGACCAGACAAACTGACAGCTACAATGACCAGACAAACTGACAGCTACAATGACCAGACAAACTGACAGCTACAATGACCAGACAAACTGACAGCTACAATGACCAGACAAACTGACAGCTACAATGACCAGACAAACTGACAGCTACAATGACCAGACAAACTGACAGTTACAAACTGACAGCTACAATGACCAGACAAACTGACAGTTACAAACTGACAGCTACAATGACCAGACAAACTGACAGCTACAATGACCAGACAAACTGACAGCTACAATGACCAGACAAACTGACAGCTACAATGACCAGACAAACTGACAGCTACAATGACCAGACAAACTGACAGTTACAAACTGACAGCTACAATGACCAGACAAACTGACAGCTACAATGACCAGACAAACTGACAGTTACAAACTGACAGCTACAATGACCAGACAAACTGACAGCTACAATGACCAGACAAACTGACAGCTACAATGACCAGACAAACTGACAGCTACAATGACCAGACAAACTGACAGCTACAATGACCAGACAAACTGACAGCTACAATGACCAGACAAACTGACAGTTACAAACTGACAGCTACAATGACCAGACAAACTGACAGCTACAATGACCAGACAAACTGACAGCTACAATGACCAGACAAACTGACAGCTACAATGACCAGACAAACTGACAGCTACAATGACCAGACAAACTGACAGCTACAATGACCAGACAAACTGACAGCTACAATGACCAGACAAACTGACAGCTACAATGACCAGACAAACTGACAGTTACAAACTGACAGCTACAATGACCAGACAAACTGACAGCTACAATGACCAGACAAACTGACAGTTACAAACTGACAGCTACAATGACCAGACAAACTGACAGCTACAATGACCAGACAAACTGACAGTTACAAACTGACAGCTACAATGACCAGACAAACTGACAGCTACAATGACCAGACAAACTGACAGCTACAATGACCAGACAAACTGACAGCTACAATGACCAGACAAACTGACAGTTACAAACTGACAGCTACAATGACCAGACAAACTGACAGCTACAATGACCAGACAAACTGACAGCTACAATGACCAGACAAACTGACAGCTACAATGACCAGACAAACTGACAGCTACAATGACCAGACAAACTGACAGCTACAATGACCAGACAAACTGACAGTTACAAACTGACAGCTACAATGACCAGACAAACTGACAGCTACAATGACCAGACAAACTGACAGCTACAATGACCAGACAAACTGACAGCTACAATGACCAGACAAACTGACAGTTACAAACTGACAGCTACAATGACCAGACAAACTGACAGCTACAATGACCAGACAAACTGACAGCTACAATGACCAGACAAACTGACAGCTACAATGACCAGACAAACTGACAGTTACAAACTGACAGCTACAATGACCAGACAAACTGACAGCTACAATGACCAGACAAACTGACAGCTACAATGACCAGACAAACTGACAGCTACAATGACCAGACAAACTGACAGTTACAAACTGACAGCTACAATGACCAGACAAACTGACAGTTACAAACTGACAGCTACAATGACCAGACAAACTGACAGCTACAATGACCAGACAAACTGACAGCTACAATGACCAGACAAACTGACAGCTACAATGACCAGACAAACTGACAGCTACAATGACCAGACAAACTGACAGCTACAATGACCAGACAAACTGACAGCTACAATGACCAGACAAACTGACAGCTACAATGACCAGACAAACTGACAGCTACAATGACCAGACAAACTGACAGTTACAAACTGACAGCTACAATGACCAGACAAACTGACAGCTACAATGACCAGACAAACTGACAGTTACAAACTGACAGCTACAATGACCAGACAAACTGACAGCTACAATGACCAGACAAACTGACAGCTACAATGACCAGACAAACTGACAGCTACAATGACCAGACAAACTGACAGCTACAATGACCAGACAAACTGACAGCTACAATGACCAGACAAACTGACAGCTACAATGACCAGACAAACTGACAGCTACAATGACCAGACAAACTGACAGCTACAATGACCAGACAAACTGACAGCTACAATGACCAGACAAACTGACAGTTACAAACTGACAGCTACAATGACCAGACAAACTGACAGCTACAATGACCAGACAAACTGACAGTTACAAACTGACAGCTACAATGACCAGACAAACTGACAGCTACAATGACCAGACAAACTGACAGCTACAATGACCAGACAAACTGACAGTTACAAACTGACAGCTACAATGACCAGACAAACTGACAGCTACAATGACCAGACAAACTGACAGCTACAATGACCAGACAAACTGACAGCTACAATGACCAGACAAACTGACAGCTACAATGACCAGACAAACTGACAGCTACAATGACCAGACAAACTGACAGTTACAAACTGACAGCTACAATGACCAGACAAACTGACAGCTACAATGACCAGACAAACTGACAGTTACAAACTGACAGCTACAATGACCAGACAAACTGACAGCTACAATGACCAGACAAACTGACAGCTACAATGACCAGACAAACTGACAGCTACAATGACCAGACAAACTGACAGCTACAATGACCAGACAAACTGACAGCTACAATGACCAGACAAACTGACAGCTACAATGACCAGACAAACTGACAGTTACAAACTGACAGCTACAATGACCAGACAAACTGACAGCTACAATGACCAGACAAACTGACAGCTACAATGACCAGACAAACTGACAGTTACAAACTGACAGCTACAATGACCAGACAAACTGACAGCTACAATGACCAGACAAACTGACAGTTACAAACTGACAGCTACAATGACCAGACAAACTGACAGCTACAATGACCAGACAAACTGACAGCTACAATGACCAGACAAACTGACAGCTACAATGACCAGACAAACTGACAGCTACAATGACCAGACAAACTGACAGCTACAATGACCAGACAAACTGACAGCTACAATGACCAGACAAACTGACAGCTACAATGACCAGACAAACTGACAGCTACAATGACCAGACAAACTGACAGCTACAATGACCAGACAAACTGACAGTTACAAACTGACAGCTACAATGACCAGACAAACTGACAGCTACAATGACCAGACAAACTGACAGTTACAAACTGACAGCTACAATGACCAGACAAACTGACAGCTACAATGACCAGACAAACTGACAGCTACAATGACCAGACAAACTGACAGCTACAATGACCAGACAAACTGACAGCTACAATGACCAGACAAACTGACAGCTACAATGACCAGACAAACTGACAGCTACAATGACCAGACAAACTGACAGCTACAATGACCAGACAAACTGACAGCTACAATGACCAGACAAACTGACAGTTACAAACTGACAGCTACAATGACCAGACAAACTGACAGCTACAATGACCAGACAAACTGACAGCTACAATGACCAGACAAACTGACAGCTACAATGACCAGACAAACTGACAGCTACAATGACCAGACAAACTGACAGCTACAATGACCAGACAAACTGACAGTTACAAACTGACAGCTACAATGACCAGACAAACTGACAGCTACAATGACCAGACAAACTGACAGCTACAATGACCAGACAAACTGACAGCTACAATGACCAGACAAACTGACAGCTACAATGACCAGACAAACTGACAGTTACAAACTGACAGCTACAATGACCAGACAAACTGACAGCTACAATGACCAGACAAACTGACAGCTACAATGACCAGACAAACTGACAGCTACAATGACCAGACAAACTGACAGTTACAAACTGACAGCTACAATGACCAGACAAACTGACAGCTACAATGACCAGACAAACTGACAGCTACAATGACCAGACAAACTGACAGCTACAATGACCAGACAAACTGACAGCTACAATGACCAGACAAACTGACAGCTACAATGACCAGACAAACTGACAGTTACAAACTGACAGCTACAATGACCAGACAAACTGACAGCTACAATGACCAGACAAACTGACAGCTACAATGACCAGACAAACTGACAGCTACAATGACCAGACAAACTGACAGCTACAATGACCAGACAAACTGACAGCTACAATGACCAGACAAACTGACAGTTACAAACTGACAGCTACAATGACCAGACAAACTGACAGCTACAATGACCAGACAAACTGACAGTTACAAACTGACAGCTACAATGACCAGACAAACTGACAGCTACAATGACCAGACAAACTGACAGCTACAATGACCAGACAAACTGACAGCTACAATGACCAGACAAACTGACAGCTACAATGACCAGACAAACTGACAGTTACAAACTGACAGCTACAATGACCAGACAAACTGACAGCTACAATGACCAGACAAACTGACAGCTACAATGACCAGACAAACTGACAGCTACAATGACCAGACAAACTGACAGTTACAAACTGACAGCTACAATGACCAGACAAACTGACAGCTACAATGACCAGACAAACTGACAGTTACAAACTGACAGCTACAATGACCAGACAAACTGACAGCTACAATGACCAGACAAACTGACAGTTACAAACTGACAGCTACAATGACCAGACAAACTGACAGCTACAATGACCAGACAAACTGACAGTTACAAACTGACAGCTACAATGACCAGACAAACTGACAGCTACAATGACCAGACAAACTGACAGCTACAATGACCAGACAAACTGACAGTTACAAACTGACAGCTACAATGACCAGACAAACTGACAGCTACAATGACCAGACAAACTGACAGCTACAATGACCAGACAAACTGACAGCTACAATGACCAGACAAACTGACAGCTACAATGACCAGACAAACTGACAGCTACAATGACCAGACAAACTGACAGCTACAATGACCAGACAAACTGACAGTTACAAACTGACAGCTACAATGACCAGACAAACTGACAGCTACAATGACCAGACAAACTGACAGCTACAATGACCAGACAAACTGACAGTTACAAACTGACAGCTACAATGACCAGACAAACTGACAGCTACAATGACCAGACAAACTGACAGCTACAATGACCAGACAAACTGACAGCTACAATGACCAGACAAACTGACAGCTACAATGACCAGACAAACTGACAGCTACAATGACCAGACAAACTGACAGCTACAATGACCAGACAAACTGACAGTTACAAACTGACAGCTACAATGACCAGACAAACTGACAGCTACAATGACCAGACAAACTGACAGCTACAATGACCAGACAAACTGACAGCTACAATGACCAGACAAACTGACAGTTACAAACTGACAGCTACAATGACCAGACAAACTGACAGCTACAATGACCAGACAAACTGACAGTTACAAACTGACAGCTACAATGACCAGACAAACTGACAGCTACAATGACCAGACAAACTGACAGCTACAATGACCAGACAAACTGACAGCTACAATGACCAGACAAACTGACAGCTACAATGACCAGACAAACTGACAGCTACAATGACCAGACAAACTGACAGCTACAATGACCAGACAAACTGACAGCTACAATGACCAGACAAACTGACAGCTACAATGACCAGACAAACTGACAGCTACAATGACCAGACAAACTGACAGCTACAATGACCAGACAAACTGACAGCTACAATGACCAGACAAACTGACAGCTACAATGACCAGACAAACTGACAGCTACAATGACCAGACAAACTGACAGCTACAATGACCAGACAAACTGACAGCTACAATGACCAGACAAACTGACAGCTACAATGACCAGACAAACTGACAGTTACAAACTGACAGCTACAATGACCAGACAAACTGACAGCTACAATGACCAGACAAACTGACAGCTACAATGACCAGACAAACTGACAGCTACAATGACCAGACAAACTGACAGCTACAATGACCAGACAAACTGACAGCTACAATGACCAGACAAACTGACAGTTACAAACTGACAGCTACAATGACCAGACAAACTGACAGCTACAATGACCAGACAAACTGACAGCTACAATGACCAGACAAACTGACAGCTACAATGACAGCAAATGACAGACAAACTGACAGCTACAATGACCAGACAAACTGACAGCTACAATGACCAGACAAACTGACAGTTACAAACTGACAGCTACAATGACCAGACAAACTGACAGCTACAATGACCAGACAAACTGACAGCTACAATGACCAGACAAACTGACAGTTACAAACTGACAGCTACAATGACCAGACAAACTGACAGCTACAATGACCAGACAAACTGACAGCTACAATGACCAGACAAACTGACAGCTACAATGACCAGACAAACTGACAGCTACAATGACCAGACAAACTGACAGTTACAAACTGACAGCTACAATGACCAGACAAACTGACAGCTACAATGACCAGACAAACTGACAGCTACAATGACCAGACAAACTGACAGCTACAATGACCAGACAAACTGACAGCTACAATGACCAGACAAACTGACAGCTACAATGACCAGACAAACTGACAGCTACAATGACCAGACAAACTGACAGCTACAATGACCAGACAAACTGACAGCTACAATGACCAGACAAACTGACAGCTACAATGACCAGACAAACTGACAGCTACAATGACCAGACAAACTGACAGCTACAATGACCAGACAAACTGACAGTTACAAACTGACAGCTACAATGACCAGACAAACTGACAGCTACAATGACCAGACAAACTGACAGCTACAATGACCAGACAAACTGACAGTTACAAACTGACAGCTACAATGACCAGACAAACTGACAGCTACAATGACCAGACAAACTGACAGCTACAATGACCAGACAAACTGACAGTTACAAACTGACAGCTACAATGACCAGACAAACTGACAGCTACAATGACCAGACAAACTGACAGCTACAATGACCAGACAAACTGACAGTTACAAACTGACAGCTACAATGACCAGACAAACTGACAGCTACAATGACCAGACAAACTGACAGCTACAATGACCAGACAAACTGACAGTTACAAACTGACAGCTACAATGACCAGACAAACTGACAGCTACAATGACCAGACAAACTGACAGTTACAAACTGACAGCTACAATGACCAGACAAACTGACAGCTACAATGACCAGACAAACTGACAGCTACAATGACCAGACAAACTGACAGTTACAAACTGACAGCTACAATGACCAGACAAACTGACAGCTACAATGACCAGACAAACTGACAGTTACAAACTGACAGCTACAATGACCAGACAAACTGACAGCTACAATGACCAGACAAACTGACAGCTACAATGACCAGACAAACTGACAGCTACAATGACCAGACAAACTGACAGCTACAATGACCAGACAAACTGACAGCTACAATGACCAGACAAACTGACAGTTACAAACTGACAGCTACAATGACCAGACAAACTGACAGCTACAATGACCAGACAAACTGACAGTTACAAACTGACAGCTACAATGACCAGACAAACTGACAGCTACAATGACCAGACAAACTGACAGCTACAATGACCAGACAAACTGACAGCTACAATGACCAGACAAACTGACAGCTACAATGACCAGACAAACTGACAGTTACAAACTGACAGCTACAATGACCAGACAAACTGACAGCTACAATGACCAGACAAACTGACAGTTACAAACTGACAGCTACAATGACCAGACAAACTGACAGCTACAATGACCAGACAAACTGACAGCTACAATGACCAGACAAACTGACAGCTACAATGACCAGACAAACTGACAGCTACAATGACCAGACAAACTGACAGCTACAATGACCAGACAAACTGACAGCTACAATGACCAGACAAACTGACAGCTACAATGACCAGACAAACTGACAGCTACAATGACCAGACAAACTGACAGCTACAATGACCAGACAAACTGACAGTTACAAACTGACAGCTACAATGACCAGACAAACTGACAGCTACAATGACCAGACAAACTGACAGCTACAATGACCAGACAAACTGACAGCTACAATGACCAGACAAACTGACAGCTACAATGACCAGACAAACTGACAGCTACAATGACCAGACAAACTGACAGCTACAATGACCAGACAAACTGACAGTTACAAACTGACAGCTACAATGACCAGACAAACTGACAGCTACAATGACCAGACAAACTGACAGCTACAATGACCAGACAAACTGACAGCTACAATGACCAGACAAACTGACAGCTACAATGACCAGACAAACTGACAGCTACAATGACCAGACAAACTGACAGCTACAATGACCAGACAAACTGACAGTTACAAACTGACAGCTACAATGACCAGACAAACTGACAGCTACAATGACCAGACAAACTGACAGCTACAATGACCAGACAAACTGACAGCTACAATGACCAGACAAACTGACAGCTACAATGACCAGACAAACTGACAGCTACAATGACCAGACAAACTGACAGCTACAATGACCAGACAAACTGACAGCTACAATGACCAGACAAACTGACAGCTACAATGACAGACAATGACAGACAAACTGACAGCTACAATGACCAGACAAACTGACAGCTACAATGACCAGACAAACTGACAGCTACAATGACCAGACAAACTGACAGCTACAATGACCAGACAAACTGACAGCTACAATGACCAGACAAACTGACAGCTACAATGACCAGACAAACTGACAGCTACAATGACCAGACAAACTGACAGCTACAATGACCAGACAAACTGACAGTTACAAACTGACAGCTACAATGACCAGACAAACTGACAGCTACAATGACCAGACAAACTGACAGCTACAATGACCAGACAAACTGACAGCTACAATGACCAGACAAACTGACAGCTACAATGACCAGACAAACTGACAGCTACAATGACCAGACAAACTGACAGCTACAATGACCAGACAAACTGACAGCTACAATGACCAGACAAACTGACAGCTACAATGACCAGACAAACTGACAGTTACAAACTGACAGCTACAATGACCAGACAAACTGACAGCTACAATGACCAGACAAACTGACAGTTACAAACTGACAGCTACAATGACCAGACAAACTGACAGCTACAATGACCAGACAAACTGACAGTTACAAACTGACAGCTACAATGACCAGACAAACTGACAGCTACAATGACCAGACAAACTGACAGCTACAATGACCAGACAAACTGACAGCTACAATGACCAGACAAACTGACAGCTACAATGACCAGACAAACTGACAGCTACAATGACCAGACAAACTGACAGTTACAAACTGACAGCTACAATGACCAGACAAACTGACAGCTACAATGACCAGACAAACTGACAGCTACAATGACCAGACAAACTGACAGTTACAAACTGACAGCTACAATGACCAGACAAACTGACAGCTACAATGACCAGACAAACTGACAGCTACAATGACCAGACAAACTGACAGTTACAAACTGACAGCTACAATGACCAGACAAACTGACAGCTACAATGACCAGACAAACTGACAGCTACAATGACCAGACAAACTGACAGCTACAATGACCAGACAAACTGACAGCTACAATGACCAGACAAACTGACAGCTACAATGACCAGACAAACTGACAGCTACAATGACCAGACAAACTGACAGTTACAAACTGACAGCTACAATGACCAGACAAACTGACAGCTACAATGACCAGACAAACTGACAGTTACAAACTGACAGCTACAATGACCAGACAAACTGACAGCTACAATGACCAGACAAACTGACAGCTACAATGACCAGACAAACTGACAGCTACAATGACCAGACAAACTGACAGTTACAAACTGACAGCTACAATGACCAGACAAACTGACAGCTACAATGACCAGACAAACTGACAGTTACAAACTGACAGCTACAATGACCAGACAAACTGACAGCTACAATGACCAGACAAACTGACAGCTACAATGACCAGACAAACTGACAGCTACAATGACCAGACAAACTGACAGTTACAAACTGACAGCTACAATGACCAGACAAACTGACAGCTACAATGACCAGACAAACTGACAGCTACAATGACCAGACAAACTGACAGTTACAAACTGACAGCTACAATGACCAGACAAACTGACAGCTACAATGACCAGACAAACTGACAGCTACAATGACCAGACAAACTGACAGCTACAATGACCAGACAAACTGACAGCTACAATGACCAGACAAACTGACAGTTACAAACTGACAGCTACAATGACCAGACAAACTGACAGCTACAATGACCAGACAAACTGACAGCTACAATGACCAGACAAACTGACAGCTACAATGACCAGACAAACTGACAGCTACAATGACCAGACAAACTGACAGCTACAATGACCAGACAAACTGACAGCTACAATGACCAGACAAACTGACAGCTACAATGACCAGACAAACTGACAGCTACAATGACCAGACAAACTGACAGCTACAATGACCAGACAAACTGACAGCTACAATGACCAGACAAACTGACAGCTACAATGACCAGACAAACTGACAGCTACAATGACCAGACAAACTGACAGTTACAAACTGACAGCTACAATGACCAGACAAACTGACAGCTACAATGACCAGACAAACTGACAGTTACAAACTGACAGCTACAATGACCAGACAAACTGACAGCTACAATGACCAGACAAACTGACAGCTACAATGACCAGACAAACTGACAGCTACAATGACCAGACAAACTGACAGTTACAAACTGACAGCTACAATGACCAGACAAACTGACAGCTACAATGACCAGACAAACTGACAGTTACAAACTGACAGCTACAATGACCAGACAAACTGACAGCTACAATGACCAGACAAACTGACAGCTACAATGACCAGACAAACTGACAGTTACAAACTGACAGCTACAATGACCAGACAAACTGACAGCTACAATGACCAGACAAACTGACAGCTACAATGACCAGACAAACTGACAGTTACAAACTGACAGCTACAATGACCAGACAAACTGACAGCTACAATGACCAGACAAACTGACAGCTACAATGACCAGACAAACTGACAGCTACAATGACCAGACAAACTGACAGCTACAATGACCAGACAAACTGACAGCTACAATGACCAGACAAACTGACAGTTACAAACTGACAGCTACAATGACCAGACAAACTGACAGCTACAATGACCAGACAAACTGACAGCTACAATGACCAGACAAACTGACAGTTACAAACTGACAGCTACAATGACCAGACAAACTGACAGCTACAATGACCAGACAAACTGACAGCTACAATGACCAGACAAACTGACAGCTACAATGACCAGACAAACTGACAGCTACAATGACCAGACAAACTGACAGCTACAATGACCAGACAAACTGACAGCTACAATGACCAGACAAACTGACAGTTACAAACTGACAGCTACAATGACCAGACAAACTGACAGCTACAATGACCAGACAAACTGACAGCTACAATGACCAGACAAACTGACAGCTACAATGACCAGACAAACTGACAGCTACAATGACCAGACAAACTGACAGCTACAATGACCAGACAAACTGACAGCTACAATGACCAGACAAACTGACAGTTACAAACTGACAGCTACAATGACCAGACAAACTGACAGCTACAATGACCAGACAAACTGACAGCTACAATGACCAGACAAACTGACAGCTACAATGACCAGACAAACTGACAGCTACAATGACCAGACAAACTGACAGCTACAATGACCAGACAAACTGACAGTTACAAACTGACAGCTACAATGACCAGACAAACTGACAGCTACAATGACCAGACAAACTGACAGCTACAATGACCAGACAAACTGACAGTTACAAACTGACAGCTACAATGACCAGACAAACTGACAGCTACAATGACCAGACAAACTGACAGCTACAATGACCAGACAAACTGACAGCTACAATGACCAGACAAACTGACAGCTACAATGACCAGACAAACTGACAGCTACAATGACCAGACAAACTGACAGCTACAATGACCAGACAAACTGACAGCTACAATGACCAGACAAACTGACAGTTACAAACTGACAGCTACAATGACCAGACAAACTGACAGCTACAATGACCAGACAAACTGACAGCTACAATGACCAGACAAACTGACAGCTACAATGACCAGACAAACTGACAGTTACAAACTGACAGCTACAATGACCAGACAAACTGACAGCTACAATGACCAGACAAACTGACAGCTACAATGACCAGACAAACTGACAGCTACAATGACCAGACAAACTGACAGCTACAATGACCAGACAAACTGACAGTTACAAACTGACAGCTACAATGACCAGACAAACTGACAGCTACAATGACCAGACAAACTGACAGTTACAAACTGACAGCTACAATGACCAGACAAACTGACAGCTACAATGACCAGACAAACTGACAGCTACAATGACCAGACAAACTGACAGCTACAATGACCAGACAAACTGACAGCTACAATGACCAGACAAACTGACAGCTACAATGACCAGACAAACTGACAGCTACAATGACCAGACAAACTGACAGCTACAATGACCAGACAAACTGACAGTTACAAACTGACAGCTACAATGACCAGACAAACTGACAGCTACAATGACCAGACAAACTGACAGCTACAATGACCAGACAAACTGACAGCTACAATGACCAGACAAACTGACAGCTACAATGACCAGACAAACTGACAGCTACAATGACCAGACAAACTGACAGCTACAATGACCAGACAAACTGACAGCTACAATGACCAGACAAACTGACAGCTACAATGACCAGACAAACTGACAGCTACAATGACCAGACAAACTGACAGCTACAATGACCAGACAAACTGACAGCTACAATGACCAGACAAACTGACAGCTACAATGACCAGACAAACTGACAGCTACAATGACCAGACAAACTGACAGCTACAATGACCAGACAAACTGACAGCTACAATGACCAGACAAACTGACAGCTACAATGACCAGACAAACTGACAGTTACAAACTGACAGCTACAATGACCAGACAAACTGACAGCTACAATGACCAGACAAACTGACAGCTACAATGACCAGACAAACTGACAGTTACAAACTGACAGCTACAATGACCAGACAAACTGACAGCTACAATGACCAGACAAACTGACAGTTACAAACTGACAGCTACAATGACCAGACAAACTGACAGCTACAATGACCAGACAAACTGACAGTTACAAACTGACAGCTACAATGACCAGACAAACTGACAGCTACAATGACCAGACAAACTGACAGCTACAATGACCAGACAAACTGACAGCTACAATGACCAGACAAACTGACAGCTACAATGACCAGACAAACTGACAGCTACAATGACCAGACAAACTGACAGTTACAAACTGACAGCTACAATGACCAGACAAACTGACAGCTACAATGACCAGACAAACTGACAGCTACAATGACCAGACAAACTGACAGCTACAATGACCAGACAAACTGACAGCTACAATGACCAGACAAACTGACAGCTACAATGACCAGACAAACTGACAGCTACAATGACCAGACAAACTGACAGCTACAATGACCAGACAAACTGACAGCTACAATGACCAGACAAACTGACAGTTACAAACTGACAGCTACAATGACCAGACAAACTGACAGCTACAATGACCAGACAAACTGACAGCTACAATGACCAGACAAACTGACAGCTACAATGACCAGACAAACTGACAGCTACAATGACCAGACAAACTGACAGCTACAATGACCAGACAAACTGACAGCTACAATGACCAGACAAACTGACAGTTACAAACTGACAGCTACAATGACCAGACAAACTGACAGCTACAATGACCAGACAAACTGACAGTTACAAACTGACAGCTACAATGACCAGACAAACTGACAGCTACAATGACCAGACAAACTGACAGTTACAAACTGACAGCTACAATGACCAGACAAACTGACAGCTACAATGACCAGACAAACTGACAGTTACAAACTGACAGCTACAATGACCAGACAAACTGACAGCTACAATGACCAGACAAACTGACAGTTACAAACTGACAGCTACAATGACCAGACAAACTGACAGCTACAATGACCAGACAAACTGACAGCTACAATGACCAGACAAACTGACAGCTACAATGACCAGACAAACTGACAGTTACAAACTGACAGCTACAATGACCAGACAAACTGACAGCTACAATGACCAGACAAACTGACAGCTACAATGACCAGACAAACTGACAGCTACAATGACCAGACAAACTGACAGTTACAAACTGACAGCTACAATGACCAGACAAACTGACAGCTACAATGACCAGACAAACTGACAGCTACAATGACCAGACAAACTGACAGCTACAATGACCAGACAAACTGACAGCTACAATGACCAGACAAACTGACAGCTACAATGACCAGACAAACTGACAGCTACAATGACCAGACAAACTGACAGCTACAATGACCAGACAAACTGACAGCTACAATGACCAGACAAACTGACAGTTACAAACTGACAGCTACAATGACCAGACAAACTGACAGCTACAATGACCAGACAAACTGACAGCTACAATGACCAGACAAACTGACAGCTACAATGACCAGACAAACTGACAGCTACAATGACCAGACAAACTGACAGCTACAATGACCAGACAAACTGACAGCTACAATGACCAGACAAACTGACAGCTACAATGACCAGACAAACTGACAGTTACAAACTGACAGCTACAATGACCAGACAAACTGACAGCTACAATGACCAGACAAACTGACAGTTACAAACTGACAGCTACAATGACCAGACAAACTGACAGCTACAATGACCAGACAAACTGACAGCTACAATGACCAGACAAACTGACAGTTACAAACTGACAGCTACAATGACCAGACAAACTGACAGCTACAATGACCAGACAAACTGACAGCTACAATGACCAGACAAACTGACAGTTACAAACTGACAGCTACAATGACCAGACAAACTGACAGCTACAATGACCAGACAAACTGACAGCTACAATGACCAGACAAACTGACAGCTACAATGACCAGACAAACTGACAGTTACAAACTGACAGCTACAATGACCAGACAAACTGACAGCTACAATGACCAGACAAACTGACAGCTACAATGACCAGACAAACTGACAGTTACAAACTGACAGCTACAATGACCAGACAAACTGACAGCTACAATGACCAGACAAACTGACAGCTACAATGACCAGACAAACTGACAGCTACAATGACCAGACAAACTGACAGTTACAAACTGACAGCTACAATGACCAGACAAACTGACAGCTACAATGACCAGACAAACTGACAGTTACAAACTGACAGCTACAATGACCAGACAAACTGACAGCTACAATGACCAGACAAACTGACAGCTACAATGACCAGACAAACTGACAGCTACAATGACCAGACAAACTGACAGTTACAAACTGACAGCTACAATGACCAGACAAACTGACAGCTACAATGACCAGACAAACTGACAGCTACAATGACCAGACAAACTGACAGCTACAATGACCAGACAAACTGACAGTTACAAACTGACAGCTACAATGACCAGACAAACTGACAGCTACAATGACCAGACAAACTGACAGTTACAAACTGACAGCTACAATGACCAGACAAACTGACAGCTACAATGACCAGACAAACTGACAGCTACAATGACCAGACAAACTGACAGTTACAAACTGACAGCTACAATGACCAGACAAACTGACAGCTACAATGACCAGACAAACTGACAGCTACAATGACCAGACAAACTGACAGCTACAATGACCAGACAAACTGACAGCTACAATGACCAGACAAACTGACAGCTACAATGACCAGACAAACTGACAGCTACAATGACCAGACAAACTGACAGTTACAAACTGACAGCTACAATGACCAGACAAACTGACAGCTACAATGACCAGACAAACTGACAGCTACAATGACCAGACAAACTGACAGCTACAATGACCAGACAAACTGACAGCTACAATGACCAGACAAACTGACAGCTACAATGACCAGACAAACTGACAGTTACAAACTGACAGCTACAATGACCAGACAAACTGACAGCTACAATGACCAGACAAACTGACAGCTACAATGACCAGACAAACTGACAGTTACAAACTGACAGCTACAATGACCAGACAAACTGACAGCTACAATGACCAGACAAACTGACAGCTACAATGACCAGACAAACTGACAGTTACAAACTGACAGCTACAATGACCAGACAAACTGACAGCTACAATGACCAGACAAACTGACAGCTACAATGACCAGACAAACTGACAGTTACAAACTGACAGCTACAATGACCAGACAAACTGACAGCTACAATGACCAGACAAACTGACAGCTACAATGACCAGACAAACTGACAGTTACAAACTGACAGCTACAATGACCAGACAAACTGACAGCTACAATGACCAGACAAACTGACAGCTACAATGACCAGACAAACTGACAGCTACAATGACCAGACAAACTGACAGTTACAAACTGACAGCTACAATGACCAGACAAACTGACAGCTACAATGACCAGACAAACTGACAGCTACAATGACCAGACAAACTGACAGCTACAATGACCAGACAAACTGACAGTTACAAACTGACAGCTACAATGACCAGACAAACTGACAGCTACAATGACCAGACAAACTGACAGCTACAATGACCAGACAAACTGACAGCTACAATGACCAGACAAACTGACAGTTACAAACTGACAGCTACAATGACCAGACAAACTGACAGCTACAATGACCAGACAAACTGACAGCTACAATGACCAGACAAACTGACAGCTACAATGACCAGACAAACTGACAGCTACAATGACCAGACAAACTGACAGCTACAATGACCAGACAAACTGACAGCTACAATGACCAGACAAACTGACAGCTACAATGACCAGACAAACTGACAGTTACAAACTGACAGCTACAATGACCAGACAAACTGACAGCTACAATGACCAGACAAACTGACAGCTACAATGACCAGACAAACTGACAGCTACAATGACCAGACAAACTGACAGCTACAATGACCAGACAAACTGACAGCTACAATGACCAGACAAACTGACAGCTACAATGACCAGACAAACTGACAGCTACAATGACCAGACAAACTGACAGTTACAAACTGACAGCTACAATGACCAGACAAACTGACAGCTACAATGACCAGACAAACTGACAGCTACAATGACCAGACAAACTGACAGCTACAATGACCAGACAAACTGACAGCTACAATGACCAGACAAACTGACAGCTACAATGACCAGACAAACTGACAGCTACAATGACCAGACAAACTGACAGCTACAATGACCAGACAAACTGACAGCTACAATGACCAGACAAACTGACAGTTACAAACTGACAGCTACAATGACCAGACAAACTGACAGCTACAATGACCAGACAAACTGACAGCTACAATGACCAGACAAACTGACAGCTACAATGACCAGACAAACTGACAGCTACAATGACCAGACAAACTGACAGCTACAATGACCAGACAAACTGACAGCTACAATGACCAGACAAACTGACAGCTACAATGACCAGACAAACTGACAGTTACAAACTGACAGCTACAATGACCAGACAAACTGACAGCTACAATGACCAGACAAACTGACAGTTACAAACTGACAGCTACAATGACCAGACAAACTGACAGCTACAATGACCAGACAAACTGACAGCTACAATGACCAGACAAACTGACAGCTACAATGACCAGACAAACTGACAGCTACAATGACCAGACAAACTGACAGCTACAATGACCAGACAAACTGACAGCTACAATGACCAGACAAACTGACAGCTACAATGACCAGACAAACTGACAGTTACAAACTGACAGCTACAATGACCAGACAAACTGACAGCTACAATGACCAGACAAACTGACAGCTACAATGACCAGACAAACTGACAGCTACAATGACCAGACAAACTGACAGCTACAATGACCAGACAAACTGACAGCTACAATGACCAGACAAACTGACAGTTACAAACTGACAGCTACAATGACCAGACAAACTGACAGCTACAATGACCAGACAAACTGACAGCTACAATGACCAGACAAACTGACAGCTACAATGACCAGACAAACTGACAGCTACAATGACCAGACAAACTGACAGCTACAATGACCAGACAAACTGACAGTTACAAACTGACAGCTACAATGACCAGACAAACTGACAGCTACAATGACCAGACAAACTGACAGTTACAAACTGACAGCTACAATGACCAGACAAACTGACAGCTACAATGACCAGACAAACTGACAGCTACAATGACCAGACAAACTGACAGCTACAATGACCAGACAAACTGACAGCTACAATGACCAGACAAACTGACAGCTACAATGACCAGACAAACTGACAGCTACAATGACCAGACAAACTGACAGCTACAATGACCAGACAAACTGACAGCTACAATGACCAGACAAACTGACAGCTACAATGACCAGACAAACTGACAGCTACAATGACCAGACAAACTGACAGCTACAATGACCAGACAAACTGACAGCTACAATGACCAGACAAACTGACAGTTACAAACTGACAGCTACAATGACCAGACAAACTGACAGCTACAATGACCAGACAAACTGACAGCTACAATGACCAGACAAACTGACAGCTACAATGACCAGACAAACTGACAGCTACAATGACCAGACAAACTGACAGCTACAATGACCAGACAAACTGACAGCTACAATGACCAGACAAACTGACAGTTACAAACTGACAGCTACAATGACCAGACAAACTGACAGCTACAATGACCAGACAAACTGACAGCTACAATGACCAGACAAACTGACAGCTACAATGACCAGACAAACTGACAGCTACAATGACCAGACAAACTGACAGCTACAATGACCAGACAAACTGACAGCTACAATGACCAGACAAACTGACAGCTACAATGACCAGACAAACTGACAGTTACAAACTGACAGCTACAATGACCAGACAAACTGACAGCTACAATGACCAGACAAACTGACAGCTACAATGACCAGACAAACTGACAGCTACAATGACCAGACAAACTGACAGCTACAATGACCAGACAAACTGACAGCTACAATGACCAGACAAACTGACAGCTACAATGACCAGACAAACTGACAGCTACAATGACCAGACAAACTGACAGTTACAAACTGACAGCTACAATGACCAGACAAACTGACAGCTACAATGACCAGACAAACTGACAGCTACAATGACCAGACAAACTGACAGCTACAATGACCAGACAAACTGACAGTTACAAACTGACAGCTACAATGACCAGACAAACTGACAGCTACAATGACCAGACAAACTGACAGCTACAATGACCAGACAAACTGACAGTTACAAACTGACAGCTACAATGACCAGACAAACTGACAGCTACAATGACCAGACAAACTGACAGCTACAATGACCAGACAAACTGACAGTTACAAACTGACAGCTACAATGACCAGACAAACTGACAGCTACAATGACCAGACAAACTGACAGCTACAATGACCAGACAAACTGACAGCTACAATGACCAGACAAACTGACAGCTACAATGACCAGACAAACTGACAGCTACAATGACCAGACAAACTGACAGCTACAATGACCAGACAAACTGACAGTTACAAACTGACAGCTACAATGACCAGACAAACTGACAGTTACAAACTGACAGCTACAATGACCAGACAAACTGACAGCTACAATGACCAGACAAACTGACAGTTACAAACTGACAGCTACAATGACCAGACAAACTGACAGCTACAATGACCAGACAAACTGACAGCTACAATGACCAGACAAACTGACAGCTACAATGACCAGACAAACTGACAGCTACAATGACCAGACAAACTGACAGCTACAATGACCAGACAAACTGACAGTTACAAACTGACAGCTACAATGACCAGACAAACTGACAGCTACAATGACCAGACAAACTGACAGCTACAATGACCAGACAAACTGACAGCTACAATGACCAGACAAACTGACAGCTACAATGACCAGACAAACTGACAGCTACAATGACCAGACAAACTGACAGCTACAATGACCAGACAAACTGACAGTTACAATGACCAGACAAACTGACAGCTACAATGACCAGACAAACTGACAGCTACAATGACCAGACAAACTGACAGCTACAATGACCAGACAAACTGACAGTTACAAACTGACAGCTACAATGACCAGACAAACTGACAGCTACAATGACCAGACAAACTGACAGCTACAATGACCAGACAAACTGACAGCTACAATGACCAGACAAACTGACAGTTACAAACTGACAGCTACAATGACCAGACAAACTGACAGCTACAATGACCAGACAAACTGACAGCTACAATGACCAGACAAACTGACAGCTACAATGACCAGACAAACTGACAGCTACAATGACCAGACAAACTGACAGCTACAATGACCAGACAAACTGACAGTTACAAACTGACAGCTACAATGACCAGACAAACTGACAGCTACAATGACCAGACAAACTGACAGCTACAATGACCAGACAAACTGACAGCTACAATGACCAGACAAACTGACAGTTACAAACTGACAGCTACAATGACCAGACAAACTGACAGCTACAATGACCAGACAAACTGACAGCTACAATGACCAGACAAACTGACAGCTACAATGACCAGACAAACTGACAGCTACAATGACCAGACAAACTGACAGCTACAATGACCAGACAAACTGACAGTTACAAACTGACAGCTACAATGACCAGACAAACTGACAGCTACAATGACCAGACAAACTGACAGCTACAATGACCAGACAAACTGACAGCTACAATGACCAGACAAACTGACAGTTACAAACTGACAGCTACAATGACCAGACAAACTGACAGCTACAATGACCAGACAAACTGACAGCTACAATGACCAGACAAACTGACAGCTACAATGACCAGACAAACTGACAGCTACAATGACCAGACAAACTGACAGCTACAATGACCAGACAAACTGACAGCTACAATGACCAGACAAACTGACAGCTACAATGACCAGACAAACTGACAGCTACAATGACCAGACAAACTGACAGCTACAATGACCAGACAAACTGACAGTTACAAACTGACAGCTACAATGACCAGACAAACTGACAGCTACAATGACCAGACAAACTGACAGTTACAAACTGACAGCTACAATGACCAGACAAACTGACAGCTACAATGACCAGACAAACTGACAGCTACAATGACCAGACAAACTGACAGCTACAATGACCAGACAAACTGACAGCTACAATGACCAGACAAACTGACAGCTACAATGACCAGACAAACTGACAGCTACAATGACCAGACAAACTGACAGCTACAATGACCAGACAAACTGACAGCTACAATGACCAGACAAACTGACAGTTACAAACTGACAGCTACAATGACCAGACAAACTGACAGCTACAATGACCAGACAAACTGACAGCTACAATGACCAGACAAACTGACAGCTACAATGACCAGACAAACTGACAGCTACAATGACCAGACAAACTGACAGCTACAATGACCAGACAAACTGACAGCTACAATGACCAGACAAACTGACAGTTACAAACTGACAGCTACAATGACCAGACAAACTGACAGCTACAATGACCAGACAAACTGACAGCTACAATGACAGACAATGACAGACAAACTGACAGCTACAATGACCAGACAAACTGACAGCTACAATGACCAGACAAACTGACAGCTACAATGACCAGACAAACTGACAGTTACAAACTGACAGCTACAATGACCAGACAAACTGACAGCTACAATGACCAGACAAACTGACAGCTACAATGACCAGACAAACTGACAGTTACAAACTGACAGCTACAATGACCAGACAAACTGACAGCTACAATGACCAGACAAACTGACAGCTACAATGACCAGACAAACTGACAGTTACAAACTGACAGCTACAATGACCAGACAAACTGACAGCTACAATGACCAGACAAACTGACAGCTACAATGACCAGACAAACTGACAGCTACAATGACCAGACAAACTGACAGCTACAATGACCAGACAAACTGACAGCTACAATGACCAGACAAACTGACAGTTACAAACTGACAGCTACAATGACCAGACAAACTGACAGCTACAATGACCAGACAAACTGACAGCTACAATGACCAGACAAACTGACAGCTACAATGACCAGACAAACTGACAGCTACAATGACCAGACAAACTGACAGCTACAATGACCAGACAAACTGACAGCTACAATGACCAGACAAACTGACAGTTACAAACTGACAGCTACAATGACCAGACAAACTGACAGCTACAATGACCAGACAAACTGACAGCTACAATGACCAGACAAACTGACAGTTACAAACTGACAGCTACAATGACCAGACAAACTGACAGCTACAATGACCAGACAAACTGACAGCTACAATGACCAGACAAACTGACAGCTACAATGACCAGACAAACTGACAGCTACAATGACCAGACAAACTGACAGTTACAAACTGACAGCTACAATGACCAGACAAACTGACAGCTACAATGACCAGACAAACTGACAGCTACAATGACCAGACAAACTGACAGCTACAATGACCAGACAAACTGACAGTTACAAACTGACAGCTACAATGACCAGACAAACTGACAGCTACAATGACCAGACAAACTGACAGCTACAATGACCAGACAAACTGACAGCTACAATGACCAGACAAACTGACAGCTACAATGACCAGACAAACTGACAGCTACAATGACCAGACAAACTGACAGCTACAATGACCAGACAAACTGACAGTTACAAACTGACAGCTACAATGACCAGACAAACTGACAGCTACAATGACCAGACAAACTGACAGCTACAATGACCAGACAAACTGACAGCTACAATGACCAGACAAACTGACAGCTACAATGACCAGACAAACTGACAGCTACAATGACCAGACAAACTGACAGTTACAAACTGACAGCTACAATGACCAGACAAACTGACAGCTACAATGACCAGACAAACTGACAGCTACAATGACCAGACAAACTGACAGTTACAAACTGACAGCTACAATGACCAGACAAACTGACAGCTACAATGACCAGACAAACTGACAGCTACAATGACCAGACAAACTGACAGTTACAAACTGACAGCTACAATGACCAGACAAACTGACAGCTACAATGACCAGACAAACTGACAGCTACAATGACCAGACAAACTGACAGCTACAATGACAGACAATGACAGACAAACTGACAGCTACAATGACCAGACAAACTGACAGCTACAATGACCAGACAAACTGACAGTTACAAACTGACAGCTACAATGACCAGACAAACTGACAGCTACAATGACCAGACAAACTGACAGCTACAATGACCAGACAAACTGACAGCTACAATGACCAGACAAACTGACAGCTACAATGACCAGACAAACTGACAGCTACAATGACCAGACAAACTGACAGCTACAATGACCAGACAAACTGACAGCTACAATGACCAGACAAACTGACAGCTACAATGACCAGACAAACTGACAGCTACAATGACCAGACAAACTGACAGTTACAAACTGACAGCTACAATGACCAGACAAACTGACAGCTACAATGACCAGACAAACTGACAGCTACAATGACCAGACAAACTGACAGTACAAACTGACAGCTACAATGACCAGACAAACTGACAGCTACAATGACCAGACAAACTGACAGCTACAATGACCAGACAAACTGACAGTTACAAACTGACAGCTACAATGACCAGACAAACTGACAGCTACAATGACCAGACAAACTGACAGTACAATGACAGCAAATGACCAGACAAACTGACAGCTACAATGACCAGACAAACTGACAGCTACAATGACCAGACAAACTGACAGCTACAATGACCAGACAAACTGACAGCTACAATGACCAGACAAACTGACAGCTACAATGACCAGACAAACTGACAGCTACAATGACCAGACAAACTGACAGCTACAATGACCAGACAAACTGACAGCTACAATGACCAGACAAACTGACAGTTACAAACTGACAGCTACAATGACCAGACAAACTGACAGCTACAATGACCAGACAAACTGACAGCTACAATGACCAGACAAACTGACAGCTACAATGACCAGACAAACTGACAGCTACAATGACCAGACAAACTGACAGCTACAATGACCAGACAAACTGACAGCTACAATGACCAGACAAACTGACAGCTACAATGACCAGACAAACTGACAGCTACAATGACCAGACAAACTGACAGTTACAAACTGACAGCTACAATGACCAGACAAACTGACAGCTACAATGACCAGACAAACTGACAGCTACAATGACCAGACAAACTGACAGTTACAAACTGACAGCTACAATGACCAGACAAACTGACAGCTACAATGACCAGACAAACTGACAGCTACAATGACCAGACAAACTGACAGCTACAATGACCAGACAAACTGACAGTTACAAACTGACAGCTACAATGACCAGACAAACTGACAGCTACAATGACCAGACAAACTGACAGCTACAATGACCAGACAAACTGACAGTTACAAACTGACAGCTACAATGACCAGACAAACTGACAGCTACAATGACCAGACAAACTGACAGTTACAAACTGACAGCTACAATGACCAGACAAACTGACAGCTACAATGACCAGACAAACTGACAGCTACAATGACCAGACAAACTGACAGCTACAATGACCAGACAAACTGACAGCTACAATGACCAGACAAACTGACAGCTACAATGACCAGACAAACTGACAGCTACAATGACCAGACAAACTGACAGCTACAATGACCAGACAAACTGACAGCTACAATGACCAGACAAACTGACAGCTACAATGACCAGACAAACTGACAGCTACAATGACCAGACAAACTGACAGTTACAAACTGACAGCTACAATGACCAGACAAACTGACAGCTACAATGACCAGACAAACTGACAGCTACAATGACCAGACAAACTGACAGTTACAAACTGACAGCTACAATGACCAGACAAACTGACAGCTACAATGACCAGACAAACTGACAGCTACAATGACCAGACAAACTGACAGCTACAATGACCAGACAAACTGACAGCTACAATGACCAGACAAACTGACAGCTACAATGACCAGACAAACTGACAGTTACAAACTGACAGCTACAATGACCAGACAAACTGACAGCTACAATGACCAGACAAACTGACAGCTACAATGACCAGACAAACTGACAGCTACAATGACCAGACAAACTGACAGCTACAATGACCAGACAAACTGACAGCTACAATGACCAGACAAACTGACAGTTACAAACTGACAGCTACAATGACCAGACAAACTGACAGCTACAATGACCAGACAAACTGACAGTTACAAACTGACAGCTACAATGACCAGACAAACTGACAGCTACAATGACCAGACAAACTGACAGCTACAATGACCAGACAAACTGACAGCTACAATGACCAGACAAACTGACAGCTACAATGACCAGACAAACTGACAGTTACAAACTGACAGCTACAATGACCAGACAAACTGACAGCTACAATGACCAGACAAACTGACAGCTACAATGACCAGACAAACTGACAGTTACAAACTGACAGCTACAATGACCAGACAAACTGACAGCTACAATGACCAGACAAACTGACAGCTACAATGACCAGACAAACTGACAGCTACAATGACCAGACAAACTGACAGCTACAATGACCAGACAAACTGACAGCTACAATGACCAGACAAACTGACAGCTACAATGACCAGACAAACTGACAGCTACAATGACCAGACAAACTGACAGCTACAATGACCAGACAAACTGACAGCTACAATGACCAGACAAACTGACAGCTACAATGACCAGACAAACTGACAGCTACAATGACCAGACAAACTGACAGCTACAATGACCAGACAAACTGACAGCTACAATGACCAGACAAACTGACAGCTACAATGACCAGACAAACTGACAGTTACAAACTGACAGCTACAATGACCAGACAAACTGACAGCTACAATGACCAGACAAACTGACAGCTACAATGACCAGACAAACTGACAGTTACAAACTGACAGCTACAATGACCAGACAAACTGACAGCTACAATGACCAGACAAACTGACAGCTACAATGACCAGACAAACTGACAGCTACAATGACCAGACAAACTGACAGCTACAATGACCAGACAAACTGACAGCTACAATGACCAGACAAACTGACAGCTACAATGACCAGACAAACTGACAGCTACAATGACCAGACAAACTGACAGTTACAAACTGACAGCTACAATGACCAGACAAACTGACAGCTACAATGACCAGACAAACTGACAGCTACAATGACCAGACAAACTGACAGCTACAATGACCAGACAAACTGACAGCTACAATGACCAGACAAACTGACAGCTACAATGACCAGACAAACTGACAGCTACAATGACCAGACAAACTGACAGCTACAATGACCAGACAAACTGACAGTTACAAACTGACAGCTACAATGACCAGACAAACTGACAGCTACAATGACCAGACAAACTGACAGCTACAATGACCAGACAAACTGACAGTTACAAACTGACAGCTACAATGACCAGACAAACTGACAGCTACAATGACCAGACAAACTGACAGCTACAATGACCAGACAAACTGACAGCTACAATGACCAGACAAACTGACAGCTACAATGACCAGACAAACTGACAGCTACAATGACCAGACAAACTGACAGCTACAATGACCAGACAAACTGACAGCTACAATGACCAGACAAACTGACAGCTACAATGACCAGACAAACTGACAGTTACAAACTGACAGCTACAATGACCAGACAAACTGACAGCTACAATGACCAGACAAACTGACAGCTACAATGACCAGACAAACTGACAGCTACAATGACCAGACAAACTGACAGCTACAATGACCAGACAAACTGACAGCTACAATGACCAGACAAACTGACAGCTACAATGACCAGACAAACTGACAGTTACAAACTGACAGCTACAATGACCAGACAAACTGACAGCTACAATGACCAGACAAACTGACAGCTACAATGACCAGACAAACTGACAGTTACAAACTGACAGCTACAATGACCAGACAAACTGACAGCTACAATGACCAGACAAACTGACAGTTACAAACTGACAGCTACAATGACCAGACAAACTGACAGCTACAATGACCAGACAAACTGACAGCTACAATGACCAGACAAACTGACAGCTACAATGACCAGACAAACTGACAGCTACAATGACCAGACAAACTGACAGCTACAATGACCAGACAAACTGACAGTTACAAACTGACAGCTACAATGACCAGACAAACTGACAGCTACAATGACCAGACAAACTGACAGCTACAATGACCAGACAAACTGACAGTTACAAACTGACAGCTACAATGACCAGACAAACTGACAGCTACAATGACCAGACAAACTGACAGTTACAAACTGACAGCTACAATGACCAGACAAACTGACAGCTACAATGACCAGACAAACTGACAGCTACAATGACCAGACAAACTGACAGCTACAATGACCAGACAAACTGACAGCTACAATGACCAGACAAACTGACAGCTACAATGACCAGACAAACTGACAGCTACAATGACCAGACAAACTGACAGCTACAATGACCAGACAAACTGACAGCTACAATGACCAGACAAACTGACAGCTACAATGACCAGACAAACTGACAGCTACAATGACCAGACAAACTGACAGCTACAATGACCAGACAAACTGACAGCTACAATGACCAGACAAACTGACAGCTACAATGACCAGACAAACTGACAGCTACAATGACCAGACAAACTGACAGTTACAAACTGACAGCTACAATGACCAGACAAACTGACAGCTACAATGACCAGACAAACTGACAGCTACAATGACCAGACAAACTGACAGCTACAATGACCAGACAAACTGACAGCTACAATGACCAGACAAACTGACAGCTACAATGACCAGACAAACTGACAGCTACAATGACCAGACAAACTGACAGCTACAATGACCAGACAAACTGACAGCTACAATGACCAGACAAACTGACAGTTACAAACTGACAGCTACAATGACCAGACAAACTGACAGCTACAATGACCAGACAAACTGACAGCTACAATGACCAGACAAACTGACAGCTACAATGACCAGACAAACTGACAGTTACAAACTGACAGCTACAATGACCAGACAAACTGACAGCTACAATGACCAGACAAACTGACAGCTACAATGACCAGACAAACTGACAGTTACAAACTGACAGCTACAATGACCAGACAAACTGACAGCTACAATGACCAGACAAACTGACAGCTACAATGACCAGACAAACTGACAGCTACAATGACCAGACAAACTGACAGCTACAATGACCAGACAAACTGACAGCTACAATGACCAGACAAACTGACAGCTACAATGACCAGACAAACTGACAGCTACAATGACCAGACAAACTGACAGTTACAAACTGACAGCTACAATGACCAGACAAACTGACAGCTACAATGACCAGACAAACTGACAGCTACAATGACCAGACAAACTGACAGCTACAATGACCAGACAAACTGACAGCTACAATGACCAGACAAACTGACAGCTACAATGACCAGACAAACTGACAGTTACAAACTGACAGCTACAATGACCAGACAAACTGACAGCTACAATGACCAGACAAACTGACAGCTACAATGACCAGACAAACTGACAGCTACAATGACCAGACAAACTGACAGCTACAATGACCAGACAAACTGACAGTTACAAACTGACAGCTACAATGACCAGACAAACTGACAGCTACAATGACCAGACAAACTGACAGCTACAATGACCAGACAAACTGACAGCTACAATGACCAGACAAACTGACAGCTACAATGACCAGACAAACTGACAGCTACAATGACCAGACAAACTGACAGCTACAATGACCAGACAAACTGACAGCTACAATGACCAGACAAACTGACAGTTACAAACTGACAGCTACAATGACCAGACAAACTGACAGCTACAATGACCAGACAAACTGACAGCTACAATGACCAGACAAACTGACAGTTACAAACTGACAGCTACAATGACCAGACAAACTGACAGCTACAATGACCAGACAAACTGACAGCTACAATGACCAGACAAACTGACAGCTACAATGACCAGACAAACTGACAGCTACAATGACCAGACAAACTGACAGCTACAATGACCAGACAAACTGACAGCTACAATGACCAGACAAACTGACAGCTACAATGACCAGACAAACTGACAGCTACAATGACCAGACAAACTGACAGCTACAATGACCAGACAAACTGACAGCTACAATGACCAGACAAACTGACAGCTACAATGACCAGACAAACTGACAGTTACAAACTGACAGCTACAATGACCAGACAAACTGACAGCTACAATGACCAGACAAACTGACAGCTACAATGACCAGACAAACTGACAGCTACAATGACCAGACAAACTGACAGTTACAAACTGACAGCTACAATGA
Source organism: Salmo salar (assembly GCF_965601325.2). Classification (NCBI taxonomy): domain Eukaryota; kingdom Metazoa; phylum Chordata; class Actinopteri; order Salmoniformes; family Salmonidae; genus Salmo; species Salmo salar. The sequence continues at coordinate 55,185,346 of NC_138312.1, read as the reverse complement.
CCAGACAAACTGACAGCTACAATGACCAGACAAACTGACAGCTACAATGACCAGACAAACTGACAGCTACAATGACCAGACAAACTGACAGCTACAATGACCAGACAAACTGACAGCTACAATGACCAGACAAACTGACAGCTACAATGACCAGACAAACTGACAGCTACAATGACCAGACAAACTGACAGCTACAATGACCAGACAAACTGACAGTTACAAACTGACAGCTACAATGACCAGACAAACTGACAGCTACAATGACCAGACAAACTGACAGCTACAATGACCAGACAAACTGACAGCTACAATGACCAGACAAACTGACAGCTACAATGACCAGACAAACTGACAGTTACAAACTGACAGCTACAATGACCAGACAAACTGACAGCTACAATGACCAGACAAACTGACAGTTACAAACTGACAGCTACAATGACCAGACAAACTGACAGCTACAATGACCAGACAAACTGACAGCTACAATGACCAGACAAACTGACAGCTACAATGACCAGACAAACTGACAGTTACAAACTGACAGCTACAATGACCAGACAAACTGACAGCTACAATGACCAGACAAACTGACAGCTACAATGACCAGACAAACTGACAGCTACAATGACCAGACAAACTGACAGCTACAATGACCAGACAAACTGACAGCTACAATGACCAGACAAACTGACAGCTACAATGACCAGACAAACTGACAGCTACAATGACCAGACAAACTGACAGCTACAATGACCAGACAAACTGACAGTTACAAACTGACAGCTACAATGACCAGACAAACTGACAGCTACAATGACCAGACAAACTGACAGCTACAATGACCAGACAAACTGACAGCTACAATGACCAGACAAACTGACAGCTACAATGACCAGACAAACTGACAGCTACAATGACCAGACAAACTGACAGCTACAATGACCAGACAAACTGACAGCTACAATGACCAGACAAACTGACAGTTACAAACTGACAGCTACAATGACCAGACAAACTGACAGCTACAATGACCAGACAAACTGACAGCTACAATGACCAGACAAACTGACAGCTACAATGACCAGACAAACTGACAGCTACAATGACCAGACAAACTGACAGCTACAATGACCAGACAAACTGACAGTTACAAACTGACAGCTACAATGACCAGACAAACTGACAGCTACAATGACCAGACAAACTGACAGCTACAATGACCAGACAAACTGACAGCTACAATGACCAGACAAACTGACAGCTACAATGACCAGACAAACTGACAGCTACAATGACCAGACAAACTGACAGTTACAAACTGACAGCTACAATGACCAGACAAACTGACAGCTACAATGACCAGACAAACTGACAGCTACAATGACCAGACAAACTGACAGCTACAATGACCAGACAAACTGACAGCTACAATGACCAGACAAACTGACAGCTACAATGACCAGACAAACTGACAGCTACAATGACCAGACAAACTGACAGTTACAAACTGACAGCTACAATGACCAGACAAACTGACAGCTACAATGACCAGACAAACTGACAGCTACAATGACCAGACAAACTGACAGCTACAATGACCAGACAAACTGACAGCTACAATGACCAGACAAACTGACAGCTACAATGACCAGACAAACTGACAGTTACAAACTGACAGCTACAATGACCAGACAAACTGACAGCTACAATGACCAGACAAACTGACAGCTACAATGACCAGACAAACTGACAGTTACAAACTGACAGCTACAATGACCAGACAAACTGACAGCTACAATGACCAGACAAACTGACAGCTACAATGACCAGACAAACTGACAGTTACAAACTGACAGCTACAATGACCAGACAAACTGACAGCTACAATGACCAGACAAACTGACAGCTACAATGACCAGACAAACTGACAGCTACAATGACCAGACAAACTGACAGCTACAATGACCAGACAAACTGACAGCTACAATGACCAGACAAACTGACAGTTACAAACTGACAGCTACAATGACCAGACAAACTGACAGCTACAATGACCAGACAAACTGACAGCTACAATGACCAGACAAACTGACAGCTACAATGACCAGACAAACTGACAGCTACAATGACCAGACAAACTGACAGCTACAATGACCAGACAAACTGACAGCTACAATGACCAGACAAACTGACAGCTACAATGACCAGACAAACTGACAGTTACAAACTGACAGCTACAATGACCAGACAAACTGACAGCTACAATGACCAGACAAACTGACAGCTACAATGACCAGACAAACTGACAGTTACAAACTGACAGCTACAATGACCAGACAAACTGACAGCTACAATGACCAGACAAACTGACAGCTACAATGACCAGACAAACTGACAGCTACAATGACCAGACAAACTGACAGCTACAATGACCAGACAAACTGACAGCTACAATGACCAGACAAACTGACAGTTACAAACTGACAGCTACAATGACCAGACAAACTGACAGCTACAATGACCAGACAAACTGACAGCTACAATGACCAGACAAACTGACAGTTACAAACTGACAGCTACAATGACCAGACAAACTGACAGCTACAATGACCAGACAAACTGACAGCTACAATGACCAGACAAACTGACAGTTACAAACTGACAGCTACAATGACCAGACAAACTGACAGCTACAATGACCAGACAAACTGACAGCTACAATGACCAGACAAACTGACAGTTACAAACTGACAGCTACAATGACCAGACAAACTGACAGCTACAATGACCAGACAAACTGACAGCTACAATGACCAGACAAACTGACAGCTACAATGACCAGACAAACTGACAGCTACAATGACCAGACAAACTGACAGCTACAATGACCAGACAAACTGACAGCTACAATGACCAGACAAACTGACAGCTACAATGACCAGACAAACTGACAGCTACAATGACCAGACAAACTGACAGCTACAATGACCAGACAAACTGACAGTTACAAACTGACAGCTACAATGACCAGACAAACTGACAGCTACAATGACCAGACAAACTGACAGCTACAATGACCAGACAAACTGACAGCTACAATGACCAGACAAACTGACAGCTACAATGACCAGACAAACTGACAGCTACAATGACCAGACAAACTGACAGTTACAAACTGACAGCTACAATGACCAGACAAACTGACAGCTACAATGACCAGACAAACTGACAGTTACAAACTGACAGCTACAATGACCAGACAAACTGACAGCTACAATGACCAGACAAACTGACAGCTACAATGACCAGACAAACTGACAGCTACAATGACCAGACAAACTGACAGTTACAAACTGACAGCTACAATGACCAGACAAACTGACAGCTACAATGACCAGACAAACTGACAGCTACAATGACCAGACAAACTGACAGCTACAATGACCAGACAAACTGACAGCTACAATGACCAGACAAACTGACAGCTACAATGACCAGACAAACTGACAGTTACAAACTGACAGCTACAATGACCAGACAAACTGACAGCTACAATGACCAGACAAACTGACAGCTACAATGACCAGACAAACTGACAGCTACAATGACCAGACAAACTGACAGCTACAATGACCAGACAAACTGACAGTTACAAACTGACAGCTACAATGACCAGACAAACTGACAGCTACAATGACCAGACAAACTGACAGTTACAAACTGACAGCTACAATGACCAGACAAACTGACAGCTACAATGACCAGACAAACTGACAGCTACAATGACCAGACAAACTGACAGTTACAAACTGACAGCTACAATGACCAGACAAACTGACAGCTACAATGACCAGACAAACTGACAGCTACAATGACCAGACAAACTGACAGTTACAAACTGACAGCTACAATGACCAGACAAACTGACAGCTACAATGACCAGACAAACTGACAGTTACAAACTGACAGCTACAATGACCAGACAAACTGACAGCTACAATGACCAGACAAACTGACAGCTACAATGACCAGACAAACTGACAGCTACAATGACCAGACAAACTGACAGCTACAATGACCAGACAAACTGACAGCTACAATGACCAGACAAACTGACAGCTACAATGACCAGACAAACTGACAGCTACAATGACCAGACAAACTGACAGCTACAATGACCAGACAAACTGACAGTTACAAACTGACAGCTACAATGACCAGACAAACTGACAGCTACAATGACCAGACAAACTGACAGCTACAATGACCAGACAAACTGACAGCTACAATGACCAGACAAACTGACAGCTACAATGACCAGACAAACTGACAGCTACAATGACCAGACAAACTGACAGTTACAAACTGACAGCTACAATGACCAGACAAACTGACAGCTACAATGACCAGACAAACTGACAGCTACAATGACCAGACAAACTGACAGCTACAATGACCAGACAAACTGACAGCTACAATGACCAGACAAACTGACAGCTACAATGACCAGACAAACTGACAGTTACAAACTGACAGCTACAATGACCAGACAAACTGACAGCTACAATGACCAGACAAACTGACAGCTACAATGACCAGACAAACTGACAGCTACAATGACCAGACAAACTGACAGCTACAATGACCAGACAAACTGACAGCTACAATGACCAGACAAACTGACAGCTACAATGACCAGACAAACTGACAGTTACAAACTGACAGCTACAATGACCAGACAAACTGACAGCTACAATGACCAGACAAACTGACAGCTACAATGACCAGACAAACTGACAGTTACAAACTGACAGCTACAATGACCAGACAAACTGACAGCTACAATGACCAGACAAACTGACAGTTACAAACTGACAGCTACAATGACCAGACAAACTGACAGCTACAATGACCAGACAAACTGACAGTTACAAACTGACAGCTACAATGACCAGACAAACTGACAGCTACAATGACCAGACAAACTGACAGCTACAATGACCAGACAAACTGACAGCTACAATGACCAGACAAACTGACAGCTACAATGACCAGACAAACTGACAGCTACAATGACCAGACAAACTGACAGCTACAATGACCAGACAAACTGACAGCTACAATGACCAGACAAACTGACAGCTACAATGACCAGACAAACTGACAGTTACAAACTGACAGCTACAATGACCAGACAAACTGACAGCTACAATGACCAGACAAACTGACAGCTACAATGACCAGACAAACTGACAGCTACAATGACCAGACAAACTGACAGTTACAAACTGACAGCTACAATGACCAGACAAACTGACAGCTACAATGACCAGACAAACTGACAGTTACAAACTGACAGCTACAATGACCAGACAAACTGACAGCTACAATGACCAGACAAACTGACAGTTACAAACTGACAGCTACAATGACCAGACAAACTGACAGCTACAATGACCAGACAAACTGACAGCTACAATGACCAGACAAACTGACAGTTACAAACTGACAGCTACAATGACCAGACAAACTGACAGCTACAATGACCAGACAAACTGACAGCTACAATGACCAGACAAACTGACAGCTACAATGACCAGACAAACTGACAGTTACAAACTGACAGCTACAATGACCAGACAAACTGACAGCTACAATGACCAGACAAACTGACAGCTACAATGACCAGACAAACTGACAGCTACAATGACCAGACAAACTGACAGCTACAATGACCAGACAAACTGACAGCTACAATGACCAGACAAACTGACAGCTACAATGACCAGACAAACTGACAGCTACAATGACCAGACAAACTGACAGCTACAATGACCAGACAAACTGACAGTTACAAACTGACAGCTACAATGACCAGACAAACTGACAGCTACAATGACCAGACAAACTGACAGCTACAATGACCAGACAAACTGACAGTTACAAACTGACAGCTACAATGACCAGACAAACTGACAGCTACAATGACCAGACAAACTGACAGCTACAATGACCAGACAAACTGACAGTTACAAACTGACAGCTACAATGACCAGACAAACTGACAGCTACAATGACCAGACAAACTGACAGTTACAAACTGACAGCTACAATGACCAGACAAACTGACAGCTACAATGACCAGACAAACTGACAGCTACAATGACCAGACAAACTGACAGCTACAATGACCAGACAAACTGACAGCTACAATGACCAGACAAACTGACAGTTACAAACTGACAGCTACAATGACCAGACAAACTGACAGCTACAATGACCAGACAAACTGACAGTTACAAACTGACAGCTACAATGACCAGACAAACTGACAGCTACAATGACCAGACAAACTGACAGCTACAATGACCAGACAAACTGACAGCTACAATGACCAGACAAACTGACAGCTACAATGACCAGACAAACTGACAGCTACAATGACCAGACAAACTGACAGTTACAAACTGACAGCTACAATGACCAGACAAACTGACAGCTACAATGACCAGACAAACTGACAGTTACAAACTGACAGCTACAATGACCAGACAAACTGACAGCTACAATGACCAGACAAACTGACAGCTACAATGACCAGACAAACTGACAGCTACAATGACCAGACAAACTGACAGTTACAAACTGACAGCTACAATGACCAGACAAACTGACAGCTACAATGACCAGACAAACTGACAGCTACAATGACCAGACAAACTGACAGCTACAATGACCAGACAAACTGACAGCTACAATGACCAGACAAACTGACAGCTACAATGACCAGACAAACTGACAGCTACAATGACCAGACAAACTGACAGTTACAAACTGACAGCTACAATGACCAGACAAACTGACAGCTACAATGACCAGACAAACTGACAGCTACAATGACCAGACAAACTGACAGCTACAATGACCAGACAAACTGACAGCTACAATGACCAGACAAACTGACAGTTACAAACTGACAGCTACAATGACCAGACAAACTGACAGCTACAATGACCAGACAAACTGACAGCTACAATGACCAGACAAACTGACAGTTACAAACTGACAGCTACAATGACCAGACAAACTGACAGCTACAATGACCAGACAAACTGACAGCTACAATGACCAGACAAACTGACAGCTACAATGACCAGACAAACTGACAGCTACAATGACCAGACAAACTGACAGTTACAAACTGACAGCTACAATGACCAGACAAACTGACAGCTACAATGACCAGACAAACTGACAGCTACAATGACCAGACAAACTGACAGCTACAATGACCAGACAAACTGACAGCTACAATGACCAGACAAACTGACAGCTACAATGACCAGACAAACTGACAGTTACAAACTGACAGCTACAATGACCAGACAAACTGACAGCTACAATGACCAGACAAACTGACAGTTACAAACTGACAGCTACAATGACCAGACAAACTGACAGCTACAATGACCAGACAAACTGACAGTTACAAACTGACAGCTACAATGACCAGACAAACTGACAGCTACAATGACCAGACAAACTGACAGCTACAATGACCAGACAAACTGACAGCTACAATGACCAGACAAACTGACAGCTACAATGACCAGACAAACTGACAGCTACAATGACCAGACAAACTGACAGCTACAATGACCAGACAAACTGACAGCTACAATGACCAGACAAACTGACAGCTACAATGACCAGACAAACTGACAGTTACAAACTGACAGCTACAATGACCAGACAAACTGACAGCTACAATGACCAGACAAACTGACAGCTACAATGACCAGACAAACTGACAGCTACAATGACCAGACAAACTGACAGCTACAATGACCAGACAAACTGACAGCTACAATGACCAGACAAACTGACAGTTACAAACTGACAGCTACAATGACCAGACAAACTGACAGCTACAATGACCAGACAAACTGACAGTTACAAACTGACAGCTACAATGACCAGACAAACTGACAGCTACAATGACCAGACAAACTGACAGCTACAATGACCAGACAAACTGACAGCTACAATGACCAGACAAACTGACAGTTACAAACTGACAGCTACAATGACCAGACAAACTGACAGCTACAATGACCAGACAAACTGACAGTTACAAACTGACAGCTACAATGACCAGACAAACTGACAGCTACAATGACCAGACAAACTGACAGCTACAATGACCAGACAAACTGACAGCTACAATGACCAGACAAACTGACAGCTACAATGACCAGACAAACTGACAGCTACAATGACCAGACAAACTGACAGCTACAATGACCAGACAAACTGACAGCTACAATGACCAGACAAACTGACAGTTACAAACTGACAGCTACAATGACCAGACAAACTGACAGCTACAATGACCAGACAAACTGACAGCTACAATGACCAGACAAACTGACAGCTACAATGACCAGACAAACTGACAGCTACAATGACCAGACAAACTGACAGCTACAATGACCAGACAAACTGACAGCTACAATGACCAGACAAACTGACAGCTACAATGACCAGACAAACTGACAGCTACAATGACCAGACAAACTGACAGCTACAATGACCAGACAAACTGACAGTTACAAACTGACAGCTACAATGACCAGACAAACTGACAGCTACAATGACCAGACAAACTGACAGCTACAATGACCAGACAAACTGACAGCTACAATGACCAGACAAACTGACAGCTACAATGACCAGACAAACTGACAGCTACAATGACCAGACAAACTGACAGCTACAATGACCAGACAAACTGACAGCTACAATGACCAGACAAACTGACAGCTACAATGACCAGACAAACTGACAGCTACAATGACCAGACAAACTGACAGCTACAATGACCAGACAAACTGACAGCTACAATGACCAGACAAACTGACAGCTACAATGACCAGACAAACTGACAGTTACAAACTGACAGCTACAATGACCAGACAAACTGACAGCTACAATGACCAGACAAACTGACAGCTACAATGACCAGACAAACTGACAGCTACAATGACCAGACAAACTGACAGCTACAATGACCAGACAAACTGACAGCTACAATGACCAGACAAACTGACAGCTACAATGACCAGACAAACTGACAGTTACAAACTGACAGCTACAATGACCAGACAAACTGACAGCTACAATGACCAGACAAACTGACAGCTACAATGACCAGACAAACTGACAGCTACAATGACCAGACAAACTGACAGCTACAATGACCAGACAAACTGACAGCTACAATGACCAGACAAACTGACAGTTACAAACTGACAGCTACAATGACCAGACAAACTGACAGCTACAATGACCAGACAAACTGACAGTTACAAACTGACAGCTACAATGACCAGACAAACTGACAGCTACAATGACCAGACAAACTGACAGCTACAATGACCAGACAAACTGACAGCTACAATGACCAGACAAACTGACAGCTACAATGACCAGACAAACTGACAGTTACAAACTGACAGCTACAATGACCAGACAAACTGACAGCTACAATGACCAGACAAACTGACAGCTACAATGACCAGACAAACTGACAGTTACAAACTGACAGCTACAATGACCAGACAAACTGACAGCTACAATGACCAGACAAACTGACAGCTACAATGACCAGACAAACTGACAGTTACAAACTGACAGCTACAATGACCAGACAAACTGACAGCTACAATGACCAGACAAACTGACAGCTACAATGACCAGACAAACTGACAGTTACAAACTGACAGCTACAATGACCAGACAAACTGACAGCTACAATGACCAGACAAACTGACAGCTACAATGACCAGACAAACTGACAGCTACAATGACCAGACAAACTGACAGCTACAATGACCAGACAAACTGACAGCTACAATGACCAGACAAACTGACAGCTACAATGACCAGACTGACAGCTACAATGACCAGACAAACTGACAGCTACAATGACCAGACAAACTGACAGCTACAATGACCAGACAAACTGACAGTTACAAACTGACAGCTACAATGACCAGACAAACTGACAGCTACAATGACCAGACAAACTGACAGCTACAATGACCAGACAAACTGACAGCTACAATGACCAGACAAACTGACAGTTACAAACTGACAGCTACAATGACCAGACAAACTGACAGCTACAATGACCAGACAAACTGACAGCTACAATGACCAGACAAACTGACAGTTACAAACTGACAGCTACAATGACCAGACAAACTGACAGCTACAATGACCAGACAAACTGACAGCTACAATGACCAGACAAACTGACAGCTACAATGACCAGACAAACTGACAGCTACAATGACCAGACAAACTGACAGCTACAATGACCAGACAAACTGACAGTTACAAACTGACAGCTACAATGACCAGACAAACTGACAGCTACAATGACCAGACAAACTGACAGCTACAATGACCAGACAAACTGACAGCTACAATGACCAGACAAACTGACAGCTACAATGACCAGACAAACTGACAGCTACAATGACCAGACAAACTGACAGCTACAATGACCAGACAAACTGACAGTTACAAACTGACAGCTACAATGACCAGACAAACTGACAGCTACAATGACCAGACAAACTGACAGCTACAATGACCAGACAAACTGACAGCTACAATGACCAGACAAACTGACAGCTACAATGACCAGACAAACTGACAGCTACAATGACCAGACAAACTGACAGCTACAATGACCAGACAAACTGACAGCTACAATGACCAGACAAACTGACAGTTACAAACTGACAGCTACAATGACCAGACAAACTGACAGCTACAATGACCAGACAAACTGACAGCTACAAACTGACAGCTACAATGACCAGACAAACTGACAGCTACAATGACCAGACAAACTGACAGCTACAATGACCAGACAAACTGACAGTTACAAACTGACAGCTACAATGACCAGACAAACTGACAGCTACAATGACCAGACAAACTGACAGTTACAAACTGACAGCTACAATGACCAGACAAACTGACAGCTACAATGACCAGACAAACTGACAGTTACAAACTGACAGCTACAATGACCAGACAAACTGACAGCTACAATGACCAGACAAACTGACAGTTGACAGAACTGACAGCTACAATGACCAGACAAACTGACAGCTACAATGACCAGACAAACTGACAGCTACAATGACCAGACAAACTGACAGCTACAATGACCAGACAAACTGACAGTTACAAACTGACAGCTACAATGACCAGACAAACTGACAGCTACAATGACCAGACAAACTGACAGCTACAATGACCAGACAAACTGACAGTTACAAACTGACAGCTACAATGACCAGACAAACTGACAGCTACAATGACCAGACAAACTGACAGCTACAATGACCAGACAAACTGACAGTTACAAACTGACAGCTACAATGACCAGACAAACTGACAGCTACAATGACCAGACAAACTGACAGCTACAATGACCAGACAAACTGACAGTTACAAACTGACAGCTACAATGACCAGACAAACTGACAGCTACAATGACCAGACAAACTGACAGTTACAAACTGACAGCTACAATGACCAGACAAACTGACAGCTACAATGACCAGACAAACTGACAGCTACAATGACCAGACAAACTGACAGCTACAATGACCAGACAAACTGACAGCTACAATGACCAGACAAACTGACAGCTACAATGACCAGACAAACTGACAGCTACAATGACCAGACAAACTGACAGCTACAATGACCAGACAAACTGACAGCTACAATGACCAGACAAACTGACAGTACAAACTGACAGCTACAATGACCAGACAAACTGACAGCTACAATGACCAGACAAACTGACAGCTACAATGACCAGACAAACTGACAGTTACAAACTGACAGCTACAATGACCAGACAAACTGACAGCTACAATGACCAGACAAACTGACAGTTACAAACTGACAGCTACAATGACCAGACAAACTGACAGCTACAATGACCAGACAAACTGACAGCTACAATGACCAGACAAACTGACAGCTACAATGACCAGACAAACTGACAGCTACAATGACCAGACAAACTGACAGCTACAATGACCAGACAAACTGACAGCTACAATGACCAGACAAACTGACAGTTACAAACTGACAGCTACAATGACCAGACAAACTGACAGCTACAATGACCAGACAAACTGACAGCTACAATGACCAGACAAACTGACAGCTACAATGACCAGACAAACTGACAGCTACAATGACCAGACAAACTGACAGCTACAATGACCAGACAAACTGACAGTTACAAACTGACAGCTACAATGACCAGACAAACTGACAGCTACAATGACCAGACAAACTGACAGCTACAATGACCAGACAAACTGACAGCTACAATGACCAGACAAACTGACAGCTACAATGACCAGACAAACTGACAGTCTGACAGAACTGACAGCTACAATGACCAGACAAACTGACAGCTACAATGACCAGACAAACTGACAGTTACAAACTGACAGCTACAATGACCAGACAAACTGACAGCTACAATGACCAGACAAACTGACAGCTACAATGACCAGACAAACTGACAGTTACAAACTGACAGCTACAATGACCAGACAAACTGACAGCTACAATGACCAGACAAACTGACAGCTACAATGACCAGACAAACTGACAGTTACAAACTGACAGCTACAATGACCAGACAAACTGACAGCTACAATGACCAGACAAACTGACAGCTACAATGACCAGACAAACTGACAGCTACAATGACCAGACAAACTGACAGCTACAATGACCAGACAAACTGACAGTTACAAACTGACAGCTACAATGACCAGACAAACTGACAGCTACAATGACCAGACAAACTGACAGCTACAATGACCAGACAAACTGACAGTTACAAACTGACAGCTACAATGACCAGACAAACTGACAGCTACAATGACCAGACAAACTGACAGTTACAAACTGACAGCTACAATGACCAGACAAACTGACAGCTACAATGACCAGACAAACTGACAGCTACAATGACCAGACAAACTGACAGCTACAATGACCAGACAAACTGACAGCTACAATGACCAGACAAACTGACAGCTACAATGACCAGACAAACTGACAGCTACAATGACCAGACAAACTGACAGCTACAATGACCAGACAAACTGACAGTTACAAACTGACAGCTACAATGACCAGACAAACTGACAGCTACAATGACCAGACAAACTGACAGCTACAATGACCAGACAAACTGACAGCTACAATGACCAGACAAACTGACAGCTACAATGACCAGACAAACTGACAGTTACAAACTGACAGCTACAATGACCAGACAAACTGACAGCTACAATGACCAGACAAACTGACAGCTACAATGACCAGACAAACTGACAGCTACAATGACCAGACAAACTGACAGCTACAATGACCAGACAAACTGACAGCTACAATGACCAGACAAACTGACAGCTACAATGACCAGACAAACTGACAGCTACAATGACCAGACAAACTGACAGCTACAATGACCAGACAAACTGACAGTTACAAACTGACAGCTACAATGACCAGACAAACTGACAGCTACAATGACCAGACAAACTGACAGCTACAATGACCAGACAAACTGACAGCTACAATGACCAGACAAACTGACAGCTACAATGACCAGACAAACTGACAGTTACAAACTGACAGCTACAATGACCAGACAAACTGACAGCTACAATGACCAGACAAACTGACAGCTACAATGACCAGACAAACTGACAGCTACAATGACCAGACAAACTGACAGTTACAACTGACAGCTACAATGACAGACAAACTGACAGCTACAATGACCAGACAAACTGACAGCTACAATGACCAGACAAACTGACAGCTACAATGACCAGACAAACTGACAGCTACAATGACCAGACAAACTGACAGCTACAATGACCAGACAAACTGACAGCTACAATGACCAGACAAACTGACAGCTACAATGACCAGACAAACTGACAGCTACAATGACCAGACAAACTGACAGCTACAATGACCAGACAAACTGACAGCTACAATGACCAGACAAACTGACAGTTACAAACTGACAGCTACAATGACCAGACAAACTGACAGCTACAATGACCAGACAAACTGACAGCTACAATGACCAGACAAACTGACAGCTACAATGACCAGACAAACTGACAGCTACAATGACCAGACAAACTGACAGCTACAATGACCAGACAAACTGACAGCTACAATGACCAGACAAACTGACAGCTACAATGACCAGACAAACTGACAGTTACAAACTGACAGCTACAATGACCAGACAAACTGACAGCTACAATGACCAGACAAACTGACAGTTACAATGACCAGACAAACTGACAGCTACAATGACCAGACAAACTGACAGTTACAAACTGACAGCTACAATGACCAGACAAACTGACAGCTACAATGACCAGACAAACTGACAGCTACAATGACCAGACAAACTGACAGCTACAATGACCAGACAAACTGACAGCTACAATGACCAGACAAACTGACAGCTACAATGACCAGACAAACTGACAGTTACAATGACCAGACAAACTGACAGCTACAATGACCAGACAAACTGACAGCTACAATGACCAGACAAACTGACAGCTACAATGACCAGACAAACTGACAGCTACAATGACCAGACAAACTGACAGCTACAATGACCAGACAAACTGACAGTTACAAACTGACAGCTACAATGACCAGACAAACTGACAGCTACAATGACCAGACAAACTGACAGCTACAATGACCAGACAAACTGACAGCTACAATGACCAGACAAACTGACAGTTACAAACTGACAGCTACAATGACCAGACAAACTGACAGCTACAATGACCAGACAAACTGACAGCTACAATGACCAGACAAACTGACAGCTACAATGACCAGACAAACTGACAGCTACAATGACCAGACAAACTGACAGCTACAATGACCAGACAAACTGACAGCTACAATGACCAGACAAACTGACAGCTACAATGACCAGACAAACTGACAGCTACAATGACCAGACAAACTGACAGTTACAAACTGACAGCTACAATGACCAGACAAACTGACAGCTACAATGACCAGACAAACTGACAGCTACAATGACCAGACAAACTGACAGCTACAATGACCAGACAAACTGACAGCTACAATGACCAGACAAACTGACAGCTACAATGACCAGACAAACTGACAGCTACAATGACCAGACAAACTGACAGCTACAATGACCAGACAAACTGACAGCTACAATGACCAGACAAACTGACAGCTACAATGACCAGACAAACTGACAGCTACAATGACCAGACAAACTGACAGCTACAATGACCAGACAAACTGACAGCTACAATGACCAGACAAACTGACAGCTACAATGACCAGACAAACTGACAGCTACAATGACCAGACAAACTGACAGCTACAATGACCAGACAAACTGACAGTTACAAACTGACAGCTACAATGACCAGACAAACTGACAGCTACAATGACCAGACAAACTGACAGTACAATGACCAGACAAACTGACAGCTACAATGACCAGACAAACTGACAGCTACAATGAAGACAAACTGACAGCTACAATGACCAGACAAACTGACAGCTACAATGACCAGACAAACTGACAGCTACAATGACCAGACAAACTGACAGCTACAATGACCAGACAAACTGACAGTTACAAACTGACAGCTACAATGACCAGACAAACTGACAGCTACAATGACCAGACAAACTGACAGCTACAATGACCAGACAAACTGACAGCTACAATGACCAGACAAACTGACAGCTACAATGACCAGACAAACTGACAGCTACAATGACCAGACAAACTGACAGTTACAAACTGACAGCTACAATGACCAGACAAACTGACAGCTACAATGACCAGACAAACTGACAGCTACAATGACCAGACAAACTGACAGCTACAATGACCAGACAAACTGACAGCTACAATGACCAGACAAACTGACAGCTACAATGACCAGACAAACTGACAGCTACAATGACCAGACAAACTGACAGCTACAATGACCAGACAAACTGACAGCTACAATGACCAGACAAACTGACAGCTACAATGACCAGACAAACTGACAGCTACAATGACCAGACAAACTGACAGCTACAATGACCAGACAAACTGACAGCTACAATGACCAGACAAACTGACAGCTACAATGACCAGACAAACTGACAGCTACAATGACCAGACAAACTGACAGCTACAATGACCAGACAAACTGACAGCTACAATGACCAGACAAACTGACAGCTACAATGACAAGACAAACTGACAGCTACAATGACCAGACAAACTGACAGTTACAATGACCAGACAAACTGACAGTTACAAACTGACAGCTACAATGACCAGACAAACTGACAGCTACAATGACCAGACAAACTGACAGCTACAATGACCAGACAAACTGACAGCTACAATGACCAGACAAACTGACAGTTACAAACTGACAGCTACAATGACCAGACAAACTGACAGCTACAATGACCAGACAAACTGACAGTTACAAACTGACAGCTACAATGACCAGACAAACTGACAGTTACAAACTGACAGCTACAATGACCAGACAAACTGACAGCTACAATGACCAGACAAACTGACAGCTACAATGACCAGACAAACTGACAGCTACAATGACCAGACAAACTGACAGCTACAATGACCAGACAAACTGACAGTTACAAACTGACAGCTACAATGACCAGACAAACTGACAGCTACAATGACCAGACAAACTGACAGCTACAATGACCAGACAAACTGACAGTTACAAACTGACAGCTACAATGACCAGACAAACTGACAGCTACAATGACCAGACAAACTGACAGCTACAATGACCAGACAAACTGACAGCTACAATGACCAGACAAACTGACAGCTACAATGACCAGACAAACTGACAGTTACAAACTGACAGCTACAATGACCAGACAAACTGACAGCTACAATGACCAGACAAAACTGACAGCTACAATGACCAGACAAACTGACAGCTACAATGACCAGACAAACTGACAGCTACAATGACCAGACAAACTGACAGCTACAATGACCAGACAAACTGACAGCTACAATGACCAGACAAACTGACAGTTACAAACTGACAGCTACAATGACAAGACAAACTGACAGCTACAATGACCAGACAAACTGACAGCTACAATGACCAGACAAACTGACAGTTACAAACTGACAGCTACAATGACCAGACAAACTGACAGCTACAATGACCAGACAAACGGGCAGTTACAAACTGACAGCTACAATGACCAGACAAACTGACAGCTACAATGACCAGACAAACTGACAGCTACAATGACCAGACAAACTGACAGTTACAAACTGACAGCTACAATGACCAGACAAACTGACAGCTACAATGACCAGACAAACTGACAGTTACAAACTGACAGCTACAATGACCAGACAAACTGACAGCTACAATGACCAGACAAACTGACAGCTACAATGACCAGACAAACTGACAGTTACAAACTGACAGCTACAATGACCAGACAAACTGACAGCTACAATGACCAGACAAACTGACAGTTACAAACTGACAGCTACAATGACCAGACAAACTGACAGCTACAATGACCAGACAAACTGACAGCTACAATGACCAGACAAACTGACAGTTACAAACTGACAGCTACAATGACCAGACAAACTGACAGCTACAATGACCAGACAAAATGACAGCTACAATGACCAGACAAACTGACAGTTACAAACTGACAGCTACAATGACAAGACAAACTGACAGCTACAATGACCAGACAAACTGACAGCTACAATGACCAGACAAACTGACAGTTACAAACTGGCAGCTACAATGACCAGACAAACTGACAGCTACAAAGACCAGACAAACTGACAGTTACAAACTGACAGCTACAATGACCAGACAAACTGACAGCTACAATGACCAGACAAACTGACAGTTACAATGACCAGACAAACTGACAGCTACAATGACCAGACAAAATGACAGCTACAATGACCAGACAAACTGACAGCTACAATGACCAGACAAACTGACAGTTACAATGACCAGACAAACTGACAGCTACAATGACCAGACAAACTGACAGCTACAATGACCAGACAAACTGACAGTTACAAACTGACAGCTACAATGGCCAGACAAACTGACAGCTACAATGACCAGACAAACTGACAGCTACAATGACCAGACAAACTGACAGCTACAATGACCAGACAAACTGACAGCTACAATGACCAGACAAACTGACAGCTACAATGACCAGACAAACTGACAGTTACAAACTGACAGCTACAATGACCAGACAAACTGACAGCTACAATGACCAGACAAAATGACAGCTACAATGACCAGACAAACTGACAGTTACAAACTGACAGCTACAATGACAAGACAAACTGACAGCTACAATGACCAGACAAACTGACAGCTACAATGACCAGACAAACTGACAGTTACAAACTGGCAGCTACAATGACCAGACAAACTGACAGCTACAAAGACCAGACAAACTGACAGTTACAAACTGACAGCTACAATGACCAGACAAACTGACAGCTACAATGACCAGACAAACTGACAGTTACAATGACCAGACAAACTGACAGCTACAATGACCAGACAAACTGACAGCTACAATGACCAGACAAACTGACAGTTACAAACTGACAGCTACAATGACCAGACAAACTGACAGCTACAATGACCAGACAAACTGACAGTTACAAACTGACAGCTACAATGACCAGACAAACTGACAGCTACAATCACCAGACAAACTGACAGCTACAATGACCAGACAAACTGACAGCTACAATGACCAGACAAACTGACAGCTACAATGACCAGACAAACTGACAGTTACAAACTGACAGCTACAATGACCAGACAAACTGACAGCTACAATGACCAGACAAACTGACAGTTACAAACTGACAGCTACAATGACCAGACAAACTGACAGCTACAATGACCAGACAAAATGACAGCTACAATGACCAGACAAACTGACAGTTACAAACTGACAGCTACAATGACAAGACAAACTGACAGCTACAATGACCAGACAAACTGACAGCTACAATGACCAGACAAACTGACAGTTACAAACTGGCAGCTACAATGACCAGACAAACTGACAGCTACAAAGACCAGACAAACTGACAGTTACAAACTGACAGCTACAATGACCAGACAAACTGACAGCTACAATGACCAGACAAACTGACAGTTACAATGACCAGACAAACTGACAGCTACAATGACCAGACCAACTGACAGTTACAAACTGACAGCTACAATGACCAGACAAACTGACAGCTACAATGACCAGACAAACTGACAGTTACAAACTGACAGCTACAATGACCAGACAAACTGACAGCTACAATGACCAGACAAACTGACAGTTACAAACTGACAGCTACAATGACCAGACAAACTGACAGCTACAATGACCAGACAAAATGACAGCTACAATGACCAGACAAACTGACAGTTACAAACTGACAGCTACAATGACAAGACAAACTGACAGCTACAATGACCAGACAAACTGACAGCTACAATGACCAGACAAACTGACAGTTACAAACTGGCAGCTACAATGACCAGACAAACTGACCGCTACAAAGACCAGACAAACTGACAGTTACAAACTGACAGCTACAATGACCAGACAAACTGACAGTTACAAACTGACAGCTACAATGACCAGACAAACTGACAGCTACAATGACCAGACAAACTGACAGTTACAAACTGACAGCTACAATGACCAGACAAACTGACAGCTACAATGACCAGACAAACTGACAGCTACAATGACCAGACAAACTGACAGCTACAATGACCAGACAAACTGATAGTTACAATGACCAGACAAACTGACAGTTACAATGACCAGACAAACTGACAGTTACAATGACCAGACAAACTGATAGTTACAATGACCAGACAAACTGATAGTTACAATGACCAGACAAACTGACAGTTACAATGACCAGACAAACTGACAGTTACAATGATCAGACAAACTGACAGTTACAATGACCAGACAAACTGACAGCTACAATGACCAGACAAACGGTTAAAGTCGTCTGAGACTAAAACACTCCCTCCAGGTCCTGATGAAGCATTTACAGTATCCTACCAGTCTATATATTTGACTTATCTGGCACTTCCTGGTTAAACTGCTTCCTTCCTGAGCACATAAATTACAAATAATTACTTGAGATAAATCAATAAGTCTGAGAAACAGAAAGAGACTGTTTGGTTCTCGAACTCCTTTCTAATTGTTCTGTACTTGAGCATACCAAAAACAGGGCCTACATTTACTTTCACTACTATTCACAAGTGAGCAAAGGGCTTTGAAAAAAATCAGTCTTACAGTATGTTTGGAAAGTATTCAGAGCCTTTGACTTTTTCCACATTTTGCATTTTGTTACATTACAGCCTTATTTTAAAATGGATTAAAAAAAAAAAAAATCCTCAGCAATCTACACACAATACCCCATAATGACAAAGCGTAAACAGGTTTTTTGATTATTTACAAATGTATAAAAACTATTTAAAAAACTTAAATACCGTATTTACACAAGTATTCAAATAATTTGCTAAGAGACTCGAAATTGAGCTCAGGTGCATCCTGTTTCCATTGATCATCCTTGAGCTGTTACTACAACTTGATTGAAGTCCACCTGTGGTAAATTCTATTGATTGGACATGATTTGGAAAGGCACACATCTGTCTATATAAGGTCCCACGGTTGACAGTGCACGTCAGAGCAAAAACCAAGCCATGAGGTCAAAGGAATTGTCCGTAGAGCTCAGAGACAGGATTGTGTCGAGGCACAGTTCTGGGGAAGGGTACCAAAAGATTTCTGCAGCATTGAAGGTCCCCAAGAACACAGTGGCCTCCATCATTCTTAAATGGAAGAAGTTTGGAACCACCAAGACTCTTCCTAGAGCTGGCCACCCGGCCAAACTGAGCATTTGGGGGAGAAGGGCCTTGGTCAGGGAGGTTACCAAGAACCTGATGGTCACGCTGACAGAGCTCTAGAGTTCCTCTGTTGAGATGGGAGAACCTTCCAGAAGGACAACCATCTCAGCAGCACTCCAGCAACCAGGCCTTCATGGTGGAGTGGCCAGACTGAAACCACTTTTCAGTGAAAGGCACATGACAACCTGCTTGGAGTTTACCAAAAGGCACCTAAAGACTCTCAAACCATGAGAAACAAGATTCTCTGGTCTGATGAAACCAAGATTGAACTTTTTGGCCTGAATGCCAAGTGTCTACTCTGGAGAAAACCTGGCACCATCCCTACGGTGAAGCATGGTGGTGGCAGCATCATGGTGTGGGGATGTTTTTCAGCGGCAGGGACTGGGAGACTAGACAGGATCGAGGCAAAGATGAACGGAGCAAAGTACAGAGAGATTCTTGATGAAAACCTGCTCCAGAGGGCTCTGTACCTCAGCCTGGGGCAAAGGTTCACCTTCCAACAGGACAATGACCCTAAGCACACAGCCAAGACAACACAGGAGTGGCTTCGGGACAAGTCTCTGAATGTCCTTGAGTGGCCCAGCCAGAGCCCGGACCTGAACCCGATCGAACATCTCTGGAGAGACCTGAAAATAGCTGTGCAGCAACGCTCCCCATCTAACCTGACAGAGCTTGAGAGGATCTGCAGAGAAGAATGGGAGAAACTCCCAAAATACAGGTGTGCCAAGTTTGTAGCGTCATACCCAAGAAGACTCGAGGCTGTAATCACTGCCAAAGGGGCTTCAACTAAGTACTGAGGAAAGGGTCTGAATACTTATGTAAATGTAATATTTCCGCTTTTTATTTTTAATAAATTAGCTATATTTTTGCTTTGTCATTATGGGGTATTCTGTGTAGATTGATGAGGGGGGAAAAACTATTTAATCCATTTTAGAATAAGGCTGTAACATAACAAAATGCTGAAAAAGCCAAGGGGTCTGAATACATTCCGAATACACTGTAATCTAAATCTCAGTCCTACAAACTCCAACATAGCTTTAGCCTTATCCAACACCGGCCAGATTTTCTTGACCACATGGAATCCATGATGGAATCCATGATGGAATTTGAATAATTCTATTAAGGACCAGGACATATCACGTAACTATAAATCCTGTCCCCTGTGCTGGAACTAGGCATTTAAAGGTTGAAACAAACAGCATTTCTGAGCAGAACCCATGTGACCTTTCATAATGAGTCATACTAAACTGCTCTAATCCAGTGGAGTCAAGGACATCCCTACACTTGACACTATTTCACAACATAAATAAATAGCTCAGCATACCTAGTAGTTAGTTTTTACATCCAGAGGCCAGTCTTTCTCCCCTTTCAAGTAGCGCTGTGTGTGTGTGTGTGTGTGTGTGTGTGTGTGTGTGTGTGTGTGTGTGTGTGTTCCCATCAAACAGACATCTGTTGCCTGTCTCACCTTGCGTTTGATGTCAGTAAACTGAGAGAACATGAGGGACCAGTAGAAGCCCAGCTCAGTCACGTAGTAGTGGTACAGGCCTGGAGTCAGGACCTGTTAAATACCAACATGGACCAAGACAGACAGGGTTTATGTTAATACCTGGCCTGGGGTCAGGACCTGTTAAATACCAACATGGACCAAGACAGACAGGGTTTATGTTAATACCTGGCCTGGAGTCAGGACCTGTTAAATACCAACATGGACCAAGACAGACAGGGTTTATGTTAATACCTGGCCTGGGGTCAGGACTGTTAGATACCAACAGGGACCAAGACAGACAGGGTTTATGTTAATACGGACGGTACAGGCCTGGAGTCAGGACCTGTTAAATACCAACAGGGACCAAGACAGACAGGGTTTATGTTAATACCTGGCCTGGGGTCAGGACCTGTTAAATACCAACAGGGACCAAGACAGACAGGGTTTATGTTAATACCTGGCCTGGGGTCAGGACCTGTTAGATACCAACATGGACCAAGACAGACAGGGTTTATGTTAATACCTGGCCTGGAGTCAGGACTGTTAGATACCAACATGGACCAAGACAGACAGGGTTTATGTTAATACCTGGCCTGGAGTCAGGACCTGTTAAATACCAACATGGACCAAGACAGACAGGGTTTATGTTAATACCTGGCCTGGGGTCAGGACCTGTTAAATACCAACAGGGACCAAGACAGACAGGGTTTATGTTAATACCTGGCCTGGGGTCAGGACCTGTTAAATACCAACAGGGACCAAGACAGACAGGGTTTATGTTAATACCTGGCCTGGGGTCAGGACCTGTTAGATACCAACATGGACCAAGACAGACAGGGTTTATGTTAATACCTGGCCTGGGGTCAGGACCTGTTAAATACCAACATGGACCAAGACAGACAGGGTTTATGTTAATACCTGGCCTGGAGTCAGGACCTGTTAGATACCAACATGGACCAAGACAGACAGGGTTTATGATTAATACCTGGCCTGGAGTCAGGACCTGTTAGATACCAACATGGACCAAGACAGACAGGGTTTATGATTAATACCTGGCCTGGAGTCAGGACCTGTTAGATACCAACATGGACCAAGACAGACAGGGTTTATGATTAATACCTGGCCTGGGGTCAGGACTGTTAGATACCAACATGGACCAAGACAGACAGGGTTTATGTTAATACCTGGCCTGGAGTCAGGACCTGTTAAATACCAACAGGGACCAAGACAGACAGGGTTTATGTTAATACGGACGGTACAGGCCTGAAGTCAGGACCTGTTAAATACCAACAGGGACCAAGACAGACAGGGTTTATGTTAATACCTGGCCTGGGGTCAGGACCTGTTAGATACCAACATGGACCAAGACAGACAGGGTTTATGTTAATACCTGGCCTGGGGTCAGGACCTGTTAAATACCAACATGGACCAAGACAGACAGGGTTTATGTTAATACCTGGCCTGGGGTCAGGACCTGTTAAATACCAACATGGACCAAGACAGACAGGGTTTATGTTAATACCTGGCCTGGGGTCAGGACCTGTTAAATACCAACATGGACCAAGACAGACAGGGTTTATGTTAATACCTGGCCTGGGGTCAGGACTGTTAGATACCAACATGGACCAAGACAGACAGGGTTTATGTTAATACCTGGCCTGGGGTCAGGACTGTTAGATACCAACATGGACCAAGACAGACAGGGTTTATGTTAATACCTGGCCTGGGGTCAGGACCTGTTAAATACCAACATGGACCAAGACAGACAGGGTTTATGTTAATACCTGGCCTGGGGTCAGGACTGTTAAATACCAACATGGACCAAGACAGACAGGGTTTATGTTAATACGGACGGTACAGGCCTGGAGTCAGGACCTGTTAAATACCAACATGGACCAAGACAGACAGGGTTTATGTTAATACCTGGCCTGGGGTCAGGACCTGTTAAATACCAACATGGACCAAGACAGACAGGGTTTATGATTAATACCTGGCCTGGGGTCAGGACCTGTTAAATACCAACAGGGACCAAGACAGACAGGGTTTATGTTAATACCTGGCCTGGGGTCAGGACCTGTTAGATACCAACATGGACCAAGACAGACAGGGTTTATGTTAATACCTGGCCTGGGGTCAGGACCTGTTAGATACCAACATGGACCAAGACAGACAGGGTTTATGTTAATACCTGGCCTGGGGTCAGGACCTGTTAGATACCAACATGGACCAAGACAGACAGGGTTTATGTTAATACCTGGCCTGGGGTCAGGACCTGTTAAATACCAACATGGACCAAGACAGACAGGGTTTATGTTAATACCTGGCCTGGGGTCAGGACCTGTTAAATACCAACATGGACCAAGACAGACAGGGTTTATGTTAATACCTGGCCTGGGGTCAGGACCTGTTAAATACCAACATGGACCAAGACAGACAGGGTTTATGATTAATACCTGGCCTGGGGTCAGGACCTGTTAAATACCAACAGGGACCAAGACAGACAGGGTTTATGTTAATACCTGGCCTGGAGTCAGGACCTGTTAGATACCAACATGGACCAAGACAGACAGGGTTTATGATTAATACCTGGCCTGGAGTCAGGACCTGTTAGATACCAACATGGACCAAGACAGACAGGGTTTATGTTAATACCTGGCCTGGGGTCAGGACCTGTTAGATACCAACATGGACCAAGACAGACAGGGTTTATGTTAATACCTGGCCTGGGGTCAGGACTGTTAGATACCAACATGGACCAAGACAGACAGGGTTTATGTTAATACCTGGCCTGGAGTCAGGACCTGTTAGATACCAACATGGACCAAGACAGACAGGGTTTATGATTAATACCTGGCCTGGAGTCAGGACCTGTTAAATACCAACAGGGACCAAGACAGACAGGGTTTATGTTAATACCTGGCCTGGGGTCAGGACCTGTTAGATACCAACATGGACCAAGACAGACAGGGTTTATGATTAATACCTGGCCTGGGGTCAGGACTGTTAGATACCAACATGGACCAAGACAGACAGGGTTTATGTTAATACCTGGCCTGGGGTCAGGACCTGTTAAATACCAACATGGACCAAGACAGACAGGGTTTATGTTAATACCTGGCCTGGGGTCAGGACCTGTTAGATACCAACATGGACCAAGACAGACAGGGTTTATGATTAATACCTGGCCTGGGGTCAGGACTGTTAGATACCAACATGGACCAAGACAGACAGGGTTTATGTTAATACCTGGCCTGGGGTCAGGACCTGTTAAATACCAACAGGGACCAAGACAGACAGGGTTTATGATTAATACCTGGCCTGGGGTCAGGACCTGTTAAATACCAACATGGACCAAGACAGACAGGGTTTATGTTAATACCTGGCCTGGGGTCAGGACCTGTTAAATACCAACAGGGACCAAGACAGACAGGGTTTATGTTAATACCTGGCCTGGGGTCAGGACTGTTAGATACCAACATGGACCAAGACAGACAGGGTTTATGTTAATACCTGGCCTGGGGTCAGGACTGTTAGATACCAACATGGACCAAGACAGACAGGGTTTATGTTAATACCTGGCCTGGGGTCAGGACTGTTAGATACCAACATGGACCAAGACAGACAGGGTTTATGATTAATACCTGGCCTGGGGTCAGGACTGTTAGATACCAACATGGACCAAGACAGACAGGGTTTATGATTAATACCTGGCCTGGGGTCAGGACCTGTTAAATACCAACATGGACCA
Source organism: Salmo salar (assembly GCF_965601325.2). Lineage (NCBI taxonomy): Eukaryota > Metazoa > Chordata > Actinopteri > Salmoniformes > Salmonidae > Salmo > Salmo salar. The sequence continues at coordinate 55,158,951 of NC_138312.1, read as the reverse complement.
AGACAGACAGGGTTTATGTTAATACGGACGGTACAGGCCTGAAGTCAGGACCTGTTAACAGACACCAACAGACACCAAGACAGACAGCCTTTATGTTAATACAGACATTATTGAACGTGTATACCATACTGTTGTCTTCTTGTACCCTCCTGGGTTTACTAGGAAGTACTCTATCATTCCAAAATACTTCCAACCAAATAAAGAGGCAGCCTGTATAACGTCACCTGGTAGGGGTAGTTGTACCAGCAGTGCTGTGTATCCCACATCCATGGGCACTGTACAACACAGACAAACACAGTCAGTCGCAATTCAGTACACCACTGTTACGTCAACAGGAAACATGTAAATATACACACAATCACCGCAATTCTCACCTGCCAAAGAAAACGAATCCCATAGGTAAATATGCACAGATAAAATGTAGACCTCCACCTGTAAATACATGACAGGGCTGGGGTCAGACAAAACTATGTACTGTAAACTCCACCTGTAAATACATGACAGGGCTGTAGAAGAATGCGTGTCTCAGTCTCTGACCTTGCCTGCACTTCATGATTACACACATCCTGATGAATCATGTATTGTAGTCAGTGATAGAACCAAGCCAGTAGTAATGACAGTAGTCTGACTCATTTACAAATTAAACCACCACACACACACACACCACATAACAACGTGTGCACAATCCCACAGAGGTCAAGGGCAAACTCATTAGTCAATAAGAACCATAGATCAAGACAAGATGTTATAGCCTATGATATGACCCTACATGTTCTGTACTGGGATTGATAACCTACATGTACTGGGTTTGATAACCTACATGTTCTGTACTGGGATTGATAACCTACATGTACTGGGTTTGATAACCTACATGTTCTGTACTGGGTTTAATAACCTACATGTTCTGTACTGGGATTGATAACCTACATGTACTGGGTTTAATAACCTACATGTTCTGTACTGGGTTTGATAACCTACATGTTCTGTACTGGGTTTGATAACCTACATGTTCTGTACTGGGTTTGATAACCTACATGTCCTGTACTGGGTTTGATAACCTACATGTTCTGTACTGGGTTTGATAACCTACATGTTCTGTACTGGGTTTGATAACCTACATGTTCTGTACTGGGTTTGATAACCTACATGTTCTGTACTGGGATTGATAACCTACATGTCCTGTACTGGGTTTGATAACCTACATGTACTGGGTTTAATAACCTACATGTTCTGTACTGGGTTTGATAACCTACATGTCCTGTACTGGGTTTGATAACCTACATGTTCTGTACTGGGTTTGATAACCTACATGTCCTGTACTGGGTTTAATAACCTACATGTTCTGTACTGGGTTTGATAACCTACATGTTCTGTACTGGGATTGATAACCTACATGTTCTGTACTGGGATTGATAACCTACATGTACTGGGTTTAATAACCTACATGTTCTGTACTGGGTTTGATAACCTACATGTACTGGGTTTGATAACCTACATGTTCTGTACTGGGTTTAATAACCTACATGTTCTGTACTGGGATTGATAACCTACATGTACTGGGTTTAATAACCTACATGTTCTGTACTGGGTTTGATAACCTACATGTACTGGGTTTGATAACCTACATGTTCTGTACTGGGTTTGATAACCTACATGTTCTGTACTGGGATTGATAACCTACATGTACTGGGTTTAATAACCTACATGTTCTGTACTGGGTTTGATAACCTACATGTACTGGGTTTGATAACCTACATGTTCTGTACTGGGATTGATAACCTACATGTTCTGTACTGGGTTTGATAACCTACATGTTCTGTACTGGGTTTAATAACCTACATGTTCTGTACTGGGTTTGATAACCTACATGTTCTGTACTGGGTTTGATAACCTACATGTTCTGTACTGGGTTTGATAACCTACATGTCCTGTACTGGGTTTAATAACCTACATGTTCTGTACTGGGTTTGATAACCTACATGTTCTGTACTGGGTTTGATAACCTACATGTTCTGTACTGGGTTTGATAACCTACATGTTCTGTACTGGGATTGATAACCTACATGTCCTGTACTGGGTTTGATAACCTACATGTACTGGGTTTAATAACCTACATGTTCTGTACTGGGTTTGATAACCTACATGTCCTGTACTGGGTTTGATAACCTACATGTTCTGTACTGGGTTTGATAACCTACATGTCCTGTACTGGGTTTAATAACCTACATGTTCTGTACTGGGTTTGATAACCTACATGTTCTGTACTGGGATTGATAACCTACATGTTCTGTACTGGGATTGATAACCTACATGTACTGGGTTTAATAACCTACATGTTCTGTACTGGGTTTGATAACCTACATGTACTGGGTTTGATAACCTACATGTTCTGTACTGGGTTTAATAACCTACATGTTCTGTACTGGGATTGATAACCTACATGTACTGGGTTTAATAACCTACATGTTCTGTACTGGGTTTGATAACCTACATGTACTGGGTTTGATAACCTACATGTTCTGTACTGGGTTTGATAACCTACATGTTCTGTACTGGGATTGATAACCTACATGTACTGGGTTTAATAACCTACATGTTCTGTACTGGGTTTGATAACCTACATGTACTGGGTTTGATAACCTACATGTTCTGTACTGGGATTGATAACCTACATGTTCTGTACTGGGTTTGATAACCTACATGTTCTGTACTGGGTTTAATAACCTACATGTTCTGTACTGGGTTTGATAACCTACATGTTCTGTACTGGGTTTGATAACCTACATGTTCTGTACTGGGTTTGATAACCTACATGTCCTGTACTGGGTTTAATAACCTACATGTTCTGTACTGGGTTTGATAACCTACATGTTCTGTACTGGGTTTGATAACCTACATGTTCTGTACTGGGTTTGATAACCTACATGTTCTGTACTGGGATTGATAACCTACATGTCCTGTACTGGGTTTGATAACCTACATGTACTGGGTTTAATAACCTACATGTTCTGTACTGGGTTTGATAACCTACATGTCCTGTACTGGGTTTGATAACCTACATGTTCTGTACTGGGTTTGATAACCTACATGTCCTGTACTGGGTTTAATAACCTACATGTTCTGTACTGGGTTTGATAACCTACATGTTCTGTACTGGGATTGATAACCTACATGTTCTGTACTGGGATTGATAACCTACATGTACTGGGTTTAATAACCTACATGTTCTGTACTGGGTTTGATAACCTACATGTACTGGGTTTAATAACCTACATGTTCTGTACTGGGATTGATAACCTACATGTTCTGTACTGGGTTTGATAACCTACATGTACTGGGTTTAATAACCTACATGTTCTGTACTGGGATTGATAACCTACATGTACTGGGTTTGATAACCTACATGTTCTGTACTGGGTTTGATAACCTACATGTCATGTACTGGGTTTGATAACCTACATGTCATGTACTGGGTTTGATAACCTACATGTCCTGTACTGGGTTTAATAACCTACATGTACTGGGTTTGATAACCTACATGTCCTGTACTGGGTTTAATAACCTACATGTCCTGGGTTTGATAACCTACATGTCCTGTACTGGGTTTAATAACCTACGTGTTCTGTACTGGGTTTAATAACCTACATGTCCTGTACTGGGTTTAATAACCTACGTGTTTTGTACTGGGTTTAATAACCTACATGTCCTGTACTGGGTTTAATAACCTACATGTACTGGGTTTGATAACCTACATGCTCTCACAGAACTTGGTGAGTATGCTGGGCTTATCCTGGTTGCGTCTTTGTCTGAACCATCGCTGGACCTTCCTCACATCCCAGTCCAGCTGCTTAGATAACCCATCCAGGTGTCGCCAGTCTGGGCACTGTGGGAGTGAGAGAGAGACAAGGGGGGAGGAGAGAGGGAAAGAGAGACAAAGGGGAGAGAGTAACATGGGGCATAGAGAGTGAGAAAGAGGGAGAGAGAGATAGGAGAAAGTATGACTAACATGTGAAATTCTAACACAGAAATTTGCTTTAAAACAAAGGCATTCCTGGCCCACCAACACATCACAAGACATCATATCAGATTACAGGCCTAGGTCATAAGAGTATGATTTATGAGTGAGAATAGGAGGAAGGAGGAAGAGACGGATTCAGAGAGTGAGGCGGTTGAGAATCGGACCGGTCGGAGGGTGGGGGGCATTAGGAAACTGACAGCACTTATTGTTCTTCAAGAGGAAATTCTTTCCACAGCTCACAACTTAGAGACAAGAGAATGACATGTCATCTAGGATCGAAACATGTGGGTAATTTTCACCAAATTCCTAAAGTTTTCCATTAAATAATTCCCACCTTGGATTTTAGGGAAAGTTACTGGAATTTTGCAACTTAGACACGAGAGAGAGAGATGAAAGTAAGAGGAGCAGGAAGGAGGAAGAAACAAATGAAGAACTAAGGCATGTGAGACCAGTATCGTTTGGTATTGTGTAAGACCGATGCATGGATGGTGACAAGAGACATTAGGAGACAAAGGACAGCTGACAGACAAACAGTTAAATATTTTCCTTGTATCTAGTGTATGTGTGTGTGTGTGTGTGTGTGAGGGTAGCGTACCTTTGTGATGTGTGTGTGTGGCAGCGAGCTTACATTTGTGGATGGATGGATGTAAACACTGTAAAAACCTTCTCTAATACCTTATTTGTGTGTGTGTGTGTGTGTGTGTGTGTGTGTGTGTGTGTCAAGCGAGCTAGCGTACCTTTGTGTTGGATGTAAACACCTTCTCCAGGATAGGGTTGGGTGTGGCTCGCCAGTGGACTGAGGCAGCGTGAATATGCAAGAGGAAGGCACATGGACTGGCTATGAACCTGAAGGAATAACAGCAGTTAAAGCCGATCTCTATCTTATTGCTGTTAGCTGTATACAATGCATTCAGAAAATATTCAGACCCCCTTGACTTTTCTCACATTTTGTTACGTTATAGCCTTATTTTAAAATGGATTAAAAAAATAAAAAATCCTCAATCTACACACAATAACCCATAATGACAAAGCGAAAACAGCTTTTTTGAAAATGTTAGCAAATGTATTAAAAATACAATACAGAAATACCTTATTTACCTGCTGTAAGTATTCAGAACATTTGCTATGAGACGCGAAATTAAGCTCAATTGCATCCTGTTTCCATTAATCATCCTTCAGATGCTTCTACAACTTGACTGGAGTCCACCTGTGGTAAATTCAACTGATTGGACATGATTTGAAAAGGCACACATCTGTCTATATAAGGTCCCACAGTTGACAGTGCATGTCAGAGAAAAAACCCAGCCATGAGGTCGACGCTCCAAGACAGGATTGTGTCGAGGCACAGATCTGGGGAAGGGTACCAAAAAATGTCAGCAGCATTGAAGGTCCTCAAGAACCCAGTGGCCTCCATCATTCTTAAATGGAAGAAGTTTGGAACCACCAAGACTCTTCCTAGAGCTAGCCGCCCGGCCAAACTGAGCAATCGGGGGAGAAGGGCCTTGGTCAGGGAGGTGAGCAATAACCTGATGGTCACTCTGACAGAGCTTCAGAGTTCCTATGTGGAGATGGGAGAACCTTCCAGAAGGACAACCATCTCTGCAGCACTCCACCAATCAGACCTTTATGGTAGAGTGGCTGCTCCTCAGTAAAAGGCACATGACGGCCCGCTTGGAGTTTGCCAAAGGGCACCTAAAGGACTCTCAGACCATGAGAAACAAGATTCTCTGGTCTGATGAAACCAAGATTGAACACTTGGCCTGAATGCCAAGCGTCACGTCTGGAGGAAACCAGGCACCGCTGATCACCTGGCAAATACCATCCTTACGGTGAAGCATGGTGGTGGCAGCATGATGCTGTGGGGATGTTTTTCAGCGGCAGGGACTGGGAGACTAGTCAGGATCGAGGGAAAGATGAACAGACCAAAGTACAGAGAGATCCTTGATGAAAACCTGCTCCAGAGCGCTCAGGACCTCAGACTGGGGCAAAGTTTCACCTTCCAACAGGACAACGACCCTAAGCACACAGCCAAGACAACGCAGGAGTGGTTTCGGGACAAGTCTCTGAATGTCCTTGAGTGGGCCAGCCAGTGTCCGTCTTGAACCTGATCGAACATCTCTGAAAATAGCTGTGCAGCGACGCGCCCCCATCCAACCTGACAGAGCTGGGAGAATGGGAGAAAGTCCGCAAATACAGGTGTGCCAAGCTTGAGTGTCATACCCAAGAAGACTTGAGGCTGTAATCGCTGCCAAAGGTTCTTCAACAAAGTACTGAGTAAGGGGTCTGAATACGTATGTAAATGTGATATCATTTTTTTTGGCATAAATGTCCAAAAAACCTGTTTTTACTTTGTCATTATGGGGTATTGTGTGTAGATTGATGAGGGGGAAAAAACTAATCAATTTTAGAATAAGGCTGTAAGGTAACAAAATGTTGAAAAAGTCAAGGGGTCTGAATACTTTCCGCACTGTATTCACAATACTGCATTCTGATTGGCTGGGCCTGGCTCCCAAGTGGGTAGGCCTATGTCCTCCCAGGCCCACCCATGGCTGCGCCCCTGCCCAGTCATGTGAAATCCATAGATTAGGGCCTAATGAGTTTATTTAAATTGACTGCTTTCCTTATATGAACTGTAACTCAGTAAAATTGTGAAATTGCTGCATGTTGCATTTATATTTTTGGTCAATAGATATACACACAATACAAACAATCTCACTTACAGATGGACTTGTTATAAACCTGTCTATCAGTGAAGGAAGCCTTATCTGTCACGGTCGTCGTAATGGATTGACCAAGGCGCAGCGGGTATGTGAATGCTCATTTTATTTAACACGAAAAAAAACAAGAAAACGGACGACAAACACCCTTGTAGGCTCACACAGCAGTACAAAGAACAATCTCCCACAATTCCCAAAACAAACACACTCCTAAATATAGGACCTTCAATCAGAGGCAACGACAGACAGCTGCCTCCAATTGAAGGCCCCAATCCCCATTACCAAAACATAGAAATACAAACGCCTAGACAGAACATAGAAATAAACTAACATAGAACGATAACCCAAAACCCCCGGAATACATAAATCAAATACCCCTCTACATACACAACCACCCAAAACCATAAAAACCAAATACCCCCTCTACATGAACACATACACAAACACACCCTGAACCACATAAAACAAATACCCCCTGCCACGTCCTGACCAAACTATAAGAACAAATAACCCCTTTACTGGTCAGGACGTGACATTATCAGAACACACAATTTAAAAAGCTTATAATTTGTATTCTCACACCGCTTTAATTCTCATTTGTATTCTTATAGTCACACAATGCAATCTCTCCCAATGTTTCCCAACGTCTCCCAACGTCTCCCAACATCTCCCAATGTCTCTCCCAATCTCTCCCAATGTCTCCCAACATCTCCCAACGTCTCCCAATGTTTCCCAACGTCTCCCAACGTTTCCCAACGTCTCCCAACGTCTCCCAATGTTTCCCAACGTCTCCCAATGTTTCCCAACGTCTCCCAATGTTTCCCAACGTCTCCCAATCTCTCCCAATGTTTCCCAACGTCTCCCAATCTCTCCCAATGTTTCCCAACGTCTCCCAATCTCTCCCAATGTTTCCCAACGTCTCCCAATGTCTCCCAATGTTTCCCAACGTTTCCCAAGGTCTCCCAACGTCTCCCAATCTCTCCCAACGTCTCCCAACGTCTCCCAACGTCTCCCAATGTTTCCCAACGTCTCCCAACGTTTCCCAACGTCTCCCAACGTCTCCCAACGTTTCCCAACGTCTCCCAATGTTTCCCAACATCTCCGAATCTCTCCCAATGTTTCCCAACGTCTCCCAATCTCTCCCAATGTTTCCCAATGTCTCCCAACGTCTCCCAATGTTTCCCAACGTCTCCCAATGTTTCCCAAAGTCTCCCAATGTTTCCCAACATCTCCCAATGTTTCCCAACGTTTCCCAATGTTTCCCAACGTTTCCCAAAGTCTCCCAATGTTTCCCAACATCTCCCAATGTTTCCCAACGTCTCCCAATGTTTCCCAATCTCTCCCAATGTTTCCCAACGTCTCCCAATGTTTCCCAACGTCTCCCAATCTCTCCCAATGTTTCCCAACGTCTCCCAATGTTTCCCAACGTCTCCCAATCTCTCCCAATGTTTCCCAACGTCTCCCAATGTTTCCCAACGTCTCCCAATCTCTCCCAATGTTTCCCAACGTCTCCCAATCTCTCCCAATATTTCCCAATGTCTCCCAACGTCTCCCAATGTTTCCCAACGTCTCCCAATGTTTCCCAAAGTCTCCCAATCTCTCCCAATGTTTCCCAAAGTCTCCCAATCTCTCCCAATGTTTCCCAACGTCTCCCAATCTCTCCCAATGTTTCCCAACGTCTCCCAATGTCTTGTTTGATAAACATTTTTAAAAGATGTTATATCCATCATGTCAACATTTTGACAATATTTGTCCAACACCAGCCAAAAGACAAAGAGAGTAGAGATTAAATACACAGAAACTCATTAAAAAGAGCAAGACTGTCACAATCCGATTGTCACTCTGACAGAGCACCAGAGTTCCTCTGTGGAGATGGGAGAACCTTCCAGAAGGTCAACCATCTCTGCAGCACTCTACCAATCAGACCTTTATGGTAGAGTTGCCAGACGGAAGCCACTCAATAAAAGGCACATGACAGCCTGCTTAGAGCTTGCCAAAAGGCACCTCAATGACACACAGACCATGAGAAACAAGAATCTCTGTCTGATGAAACCAAGATTGAACTCTTGGCCTGAATGCCAAGCATCACGTCTGGATGAAGCCAGGCACCGCTCATCACCTGGCCAATACCAGCCCTACAGTGAAGCATGGCGGTGGCAGTATCATGCTGTGGGTACGTTTTTCAGCGGCAGGGACTGGGAGACTAGTCAGGATCGAGGTAAAGATGAACGGACCAAAGTACAGAGAGATCCTTGATGAAAACCTGCTCCATTTGTATTCTCACACCGCTTTCATTCTCATTTGTATTCTCACACCGCTTTCATTGTCATTTGTATTCTCACACCGCTTTCATTGTCATTTGTATTCTCACACCGCTTTCATTGTCATTTGTATTCTCACACCGCTTTCATTGTCATTTGTATTCTCACACCGCTTTCATTGTCATTTGTATTCTCACACTGCTTTCATTGTCATTTGTATTCTCACACTGCTTTCATTCTCATTTGTATTCTCACACTGCTTTCATTCTCATTTGTATTCTCACACTGCTTTCATTCTCATTTGTATTCTCACACTGCTTTCATTCTCACACAGCTTCCATTCTCATTTGTATTCTCACACAGCTTCCATTCTCATTTGTATTCTCACACAGCTTTCATTCTCATTTGTATTCTCACACTGCTTTCATTCTCATTTGTATTCTCACACTGCTTTCATTCTCATTTGTATTCTCACACTGCTTTCATTCTCATTTGTATTCTCACACTGCTTTCATTCTCATTTGTATTCTCACACTGCTTTCATTCTCATTTGTATTCTCACACAGCTTTCATTCTCATTTGTATTCTCACACAGCTTTCATTCTCATTTGTATTCTCACACAGCTTTCATTCTCATTTGTATTCTCACACAGCTTTCATTCTCATTTGTATTCTTATATTCCCACAATGCAATGTCTCCCAACGTCTCCCAATGCCTTACATGACTTGTTTGATAAACATTTTTCAAAGATGTTATATCCATCAATCAATATTTGTCCAACACCAGCCAAAATACAAAGAGAGTAGAGATGAAATATATAGTAAGTCATTAAAAAGAGCAGGACTGCCACAACAGGACAAGAGGCCAGATTACTAAAGAGAGTAGAGATTAAATATATAGTAAATCATTAAAAAGAGCAGGACTGCCACAACAGGACAAGAGGCCAGATTACTAAAGAGAGTAGAGATGAAATAGGATGCCATACATAGAATGTTTGGCACAGCATTTGTCTGTCAGTGAGCATGCTGCACACAGTAGAATACAGAAGAGTGGAATGTAAAAGTAAAATATGATAACAAATTGTTAGTGTTCATTCAGTGTGTCCAAAGATAATAGAGAGCATAGGCCTAGAGCAGCTTGATCACTAGAAATAGACGTTGATTTCGGGACGTTTGAAAAGGTTCTGAGAATGTCTTACTCTGACCTGGGCGTGAACTCCAGCTGCTTAGACCACGGCAGTGCGGCAGTTCATAATGCTCTAGCAAGCTGCAAACATTCTAACAATACTAAAGATGATGGTGATGGTCACCACCTTCCGGAGACACCTGAAACCCCACCTCTTTAAGGAATACCTGGGATAGGATTAAGTAATCCTTCTAACCCCCCTTAAAAGATTTAGATGCACTATTGTAAAGTGGTTTTTCCACTGGATATTATAAGGTGAATGCACCAATTTGTAAGTCGCTCTGGATAAGAGCGTCTGCTAAATGACTTAAATGTAAATGTAAATGTGATAGCGAGTCATTTTAAAAATGATTTTGTTTCAAATCTTCCCCAAACCATAGTCCTAACCTTAACCACTCAGAATAAATGCCTAAACTGTTCACCTTTTGAGTTGTTTCTGTTTTAACCCTGAAACCACGCTGAATTAATGCATGAAAAATAAACATTCATCCTTAATACATCACATTTCGAAGGGAAACTATGATATCTTGTTGTCTAGAGAGCATTAAAAAAAACAGTGACCACACCCTCAAAGTAAAAGTGATGTGTTTTCATAAGCCATTGATTTGTTTGTAAGCTATTCCTTGTCCTTTGTCCTTATAGCTGGACTGTTTCCAGTAGAAAATCAGAACAAAAACAGACAGACTAAAAGGTCAGACAGACAGTTTTGACAAAAACAGAAGCCTATAACATAAAAAGAACAGACAGACCACACACAACCCCTTTGTCCCAGCCATTCCAGCATACTGTGTAGGTAAACCAGAAGGTAAACCACATTTCATTTCATGCATTTTTTGTTTGTACTGGCCCCCCGTGGGAATCGAACCCACAACCCTGGCATTGCACACACCATGCTGGCATTGCAAACACCATGCTCTACCAACTGAGCCACAGGGAAGACCCATGGGGGGGTGCACAATTGGCCCAGCGTTCTCCGGATTAGGGGAGGGTTTGGCCGGCAGGGATGTCCTTGTCCCATCGCTGTGGCGGGCCGGGAGCAGTACATGCTGACACGGTCGCCAGGTGCATGGTGTTTCCTCCGACACATTGGTGGGGTTGGCTTCCGGGTTAAGTGGGAATTGTGTCAAGAAGCAGTGCGACTTGGCTGGGTTGTGTTTCGGAGAACGCACAGCTCTTGACCTTCGCCTCTCCTGAGTCCGTTCGGGAGTGGCAGCGATGGGACAAGACTGTAACTACCAATTGGATACCAAGAAATTAGGGGGAAAAGGGGTAAAAAATAAAATACAAAATAAAAAGGTTAGCCTAACTGTGGGTAAGCCAGAAGCCTACAACAGAGGTTAACTGTGGGTAAGCCAGAAGCCTACAGAGGTTAACTGTGGGTAAGCCAGAAGCCTACAACAGAGGTTAACTGTGGGTAAGCCAGAAGCCTACAACAGAGGATAACTGTGGGTAAGCCAGAAGCCTACAACAGAGGTTAACTGTGGGTAAGCCAGAAGCCTACAACAGAGGTTAACTGTGGGTAAGCCAGAATCCCACAGAGTAGAGCAAGCTGCCAAAACCTGGTAGAGAATTCCATTGTGGCAGTGGAGGGTGTTAGCCTGGACCCAGATCTGTAAATTCACAGTGACCAAGAAGTTGGCTAGACCACATACAGATCTGGATCAGGCTAAAGGAAGGGATACTCTGCAGTGGAATACGACACTATTTGCCCAGTGTGGCAGTCATTCTGCCAGCCAGAGTCCTGTGGTTAATTAGAATGTGAGAAAAATATCAGATCTTGTTTCTGAAACTACTCCGACCAGTTAGTGAAGAAAGAAAAAGAAAAGCCCCTATACTCTTCACTCTGTCCCTCCTCCTCTCCCTCCTGTCATTCCAGTTCACAAGTATTAAAATATGTGCAAAAAGAATATGTCCACCTACACTGCACTGGGGTGAAAAAGAAGTCAGAGGGGAAAACTCAGCCACACGCCCCAGTGTTGAAACACAACCACACGCCTCAGTGTTAAAACACAACCACACGCCTCAGTGTTAAAACACAACCACACGCCCCAGTGTTAAAACACAGCCACACGCCCCAGTGTTAAAACACAGCCACACGCCCCAGTGTTAAAACACAGCCACACGCCCCAGTGTTAAAACACAGCCACACGCCCCAGTGGTAAAACACAGCCACACGCCCCAGTGTTAAAACACAGCCACACGCCCCAGTGGTAAAACACAGCCACACGCCCCAGTGGTAAAACACAGCCACACGCCCCAGTGTTGAAACACAACCACACGCCTCAGTGTTAAAACACAACCACACGCCCCAGTGTTAAAACACAACCACACGCCCCAGTGTTAAAACACAGCCACACGCCCCAGTGTTAAAACACAGCCACACGCCCCAGTGTTAAAACACAGCCACACGCCCCAGTGTTAAAACACAGCCACACGCCCCAGTGTTAAAACACAGCCACACGCCCCAGTGTTAAAACACAGCCACACGCCCCAGTGTTAAAACACAGCCACACGCCCCAGTGTTAAAACACAGCCACACGCCCCAGTGGTAAAACACAGCCACACGCCCCAGTGGTAAAACACAGCCACACGCCCCAGTGTTAAAACACAGCCACACGCCCCAGTGTTAAAACTCAGCCACACGCCCCAGTGTTGAAACTCAGCCACACGCCCCAGTGTTGAAACACAACCACACGCCTCAGTGTTAAAACACAACCACACGCCCCAGTGTTAAAACACAGCCACACGCCCCAGTGTTAAAACACAGCCACACGCCCCAGTGTTAAAACACAGCCACACGCCCCAGTGTTAAAACACAGCCACACGCCCCAGTGTTGAAACACAACCACACGCCCCAGTGTTGAAACACAGCCACACGCCCCAGTGTTGAAACACAGCCACACGCCCCAGTGTTGAAACACAACCACACGCCCCAGTGTTAAAACACAGCCACACGCCCCAGTGTTAAAACACAGCCACACGCCCCAGTGGTAAAACACAGCCACACGCCCCAGTGGTAAAACACAGCCACACGCCCCAGTGTTAAAACTCAGCCACACGCCCCAGTGTTAAAACACAGCCACACGCCTCAGTGTTAAAACACAGCCACACGCCTCAGTGTTAAAACACAGCCACACGCCTCAGTGTTAAAACACAGCCACACGCCCCAGTGTTAAAACACAGCCACACGCCCCAGTGTTAAAACACAGCCACACGCCTCAGTGTTAAAACACAGCCACACGCCTCAGTGTTAAAACACAGCCACACGCCCCAGAGTTAAAACACAGCCACACGCCCCAGTGTTAAAACACACCCACACACCTCAGTGTTAAAACACAAATATTAGTCCATGAGGGCAGGTATGATACCTACCATCCAGATCAGGGGTCACTAGGCACTATTCAGTGAGATGAAACGTTCAAATTGCAACACATAGACATTTTATGAAAAGAGCTGGCACGATTCCCAATACTAACTTGACAGACATCACCTGATCATATCTGTCCTACACTATACCTTTCTATCTGAACAATCTGTAACGTGGCAAGAACATGAACAGACCCAAGGGCTTTCCTGTTTCCTTTCCTGTTTCATCAAAATGTTCTTTACTAGTTTAGTGTTTACACCATAGGGTAAACTAGTTTAATTATCAGTGTTTACACCATAGGGTAAACTAGTTTAATTATCAGTGTTTACACCATTTGTCACGCTCTGACCTAGGAGAGCTGTGTTTTCTCTGTTTAGCTAGGCCAGGGTGTGATAGGTGGGTGGGCATTCTATGTTTTTGTTTCTATGTTTTGGTTTCCAATCAGAGGCAGCTGTCTATGGTTGTCTCTGATTGGAAGCCATACTTAGGCAGCCTATTTTTCCCTGTGTTTTTGTGGGATCTTGTTTTTGTGCAGCTGTGTGTGAGCAGCCCCAGAACGTCACGTTTGTTTCTGTTTCACCTGTTTCTTGTTTTGTTCGGGTTCACTAAATAAATATGTGGAACTACCGGCACGCTGCGCCTTGGCTGATTTATGACAGGGAATTCGAAGACAGCACTCGTGACACCATTGGGTAAACTAGTTTAATTATCAGTGTTTACACTATAGGGTAAACTAGTTTAATTGTCAGTGTTTACACCATAGGGTAAACTAGTTGATGGCGCCGGAGAAGAAGGCTGACGTTTTGCGTGTTCCTATCCAATTGTGTTTTTTTAGTTTGTTTCTTTGCATTGTTTGCAACTTATTTTTTTAACTTATTTTGTACATAATGTTGCTGCTACCGTCTCTTATGACCGAAAATAACTTCTGGACATCAGAACAGCGATTACTCACCACGAACTGGTGGAATCCTTTTTTTCCTTTAACGAGCCCGACGAGTCCGACGTGAATGACATACTGCTTTCCCGGGAACAGGCCCAGAAGAGAAGGCGGAGAAAAAGGGGCCGGAGGGCAGGCTGCCTTCTGAGAATTCGTAGTCGATCGAATAAACCCCACATCCTTCCATTCTGCTAGCAAACGTGCAATCTTTGGAAAATAAAATCGATGACCTACGCGGAAGATTAAACTACCAACGGGACATTCAAAACTGTAATATCTTATGCTTCACGGAGAACGTGGCTGAACGACGACATTTTCACCATACAGCTGGCTGGTTATACGCTGTATCGGCAGGATAGAACAGCGGCGTCTGGTAAGACAACGGGCGGTGGACAATGTATTTTTGTAAATAACAGCTGGTGCACGATATCAAAGGAAGTCTTGAGGTTTTGCTCGCCTGAGGTAGAGTATCTCATGATAAGCTGTAGACCACACTATCTAACTAGAGAGTTTTCATCTGTATTTTTCGTAGCTGTCTACATACCAACACAAACTGAGGCTGGCACTAAGACCGCACTCAATGAACTGCATTCCGCCATAAGCAAACAGGAAAACGCTCACCCAGAAGTGGCGCTCCTAGTGGCTGTGGACTTTAATGCAGGGAAACTTAAATCGGTCTTACCAAATTTCTATCAGCATGTTAAATGTGCATCCAGAGGGAAAAAAAACTATGGACCACCTTTACTCCACACACACAGAGACCCGTCCATTCACTGGCATTTTCTATGACAAATCTGCCTCCAGAAATAAAAGTTTCTCCCAAGTGGGTGTGACACGGACTCCCATTGCCTGCTGCACTGTTGCTTGGATTCCACCTGGTGATCTGTTCACCGTCTGCCCTGGTTGTCTCCTCCTGTCTGGTACAGGTACCTCCACCACACTCCCCCCTCTCTGTTCACCGTCTGCCCTGGCCTGTCTCCTCCTGTCTGGTACAGGTACCTCCACCACACTCCCCCCTCTCTGTTCACCATCTGCCCTGGTTGTCTCCTCCTGTCTGGTACAGGTACCTCCACCACACTCCCCCCTCTCTCCCGAGCTTTCGCTCACCTCCAGCATAAGCGCACTGTTGGGGCACGTGACTCTGGACTTACAATGGCTAGCCCCAAGTCGTTTTATATATATATATATATATAGTGCTAAAAAAAATAAAGGGAACACTTAAACAACACATCCTAGATCTGAATGAAATAAATAATCTTATTAAATACTTTTTTCTTTACATAGTTGAATGTGCTGACAACAAAATCACACAAAAATAATCAATGGAAATCCAATTGATCAACCCATGGAGGTCTGGATTTGGAGTCACACTCAAAATTAAAGTGGAAAACCACACTACAGGCTGATCCAACTTTGATGTAATGTCCTTAAAACAAGTCAAAATGAGGCTCAGTAGTGTGTGTGGCCTCCACGTGCCTGTATGACCTCCCTACAACGCCTGGGCATGCTCCTGATGAGGTGGCGGATGGTCTCCTGAGGGATCTCCTCCCAGACCTGGACTAAAGCATCTGCCAACTCCTGGACAGTCTGTGGTGCAACGTGGCGTTGGTGGATGGAGCGAGACATGATGTCCCAGATGTGCTCAATTGGATTCAGATCTGGGGAACGGGCTGGCCAGTCCATAGCATCAATGCCTTCCTCTTGCAGGAACTGCTGACACACTCCAGCCACATGAGGTCTAGCATTGTCTTGCATTAGGAGGAACCCAGGGCCAACCGCACCAGCATATGGTCTCATAAGGGGTCTGAGGATCTCATCTCGGTACCTAATGGCAGTCAGGCTACCTCTGGCGAGCACATGGAGGGCTGTGTGGCCCCCCAAAGAAATGCCACCCCACACCATGACTGACCCACTGCCAAACCGGTAATGCTGGAGGATGTTGCAAGCAGCAGAACATTCTCCACGGCGTCTCCAGACTCTGTCACGTCTGTCACGTGCTCAGTGTGAACCTGCTTTCATCTGTGAAGAGCACAGGGCGCCAGTGGCGAATTTGCCAATCTTGGTGTTCTTTGGCAAATGCCAAACGTCCTGCACAGTGTTGGGCTGTAAGCACAACCCCCACCTGTGGACGTCGGGCCCTCATACCACCCTCATGGAGTCTGTTTCTGACCATTTGAGCAGACACATGCACATTTGTGGCCTGCTGGAGGTCATTTTGCAGGGCTCTGGCAGTGCTCCTCCTGCTCCTCCTTGCACAAAGGCGGAGGTAGCGGTCCTGCTGCTGGGTTGTTGCCCTCCTACGGCCTCCTGCACGTCTCCTGATGTACTGGCCTGTCTCCTGGTAGCGCCTCCATGCTCTGGACACTACGCTGACAGACACAGCAAACCTTCTTGCCACAACTCGCATTGATGTGCCATCCTGGATGAGCTGCACTACCTGAGCCACTTGTGTGGGTTGTAGACTCCGTCTCATGCTACCACTAGAGTGAAAGCACCGCCAGCATTCAAAAGTGACCAAAACATCAGCCAGGAAGCATAAGAACTGAGAAGTGTTCTGTGGTCCCCACCTGCAGAACCACTCCTTTATTGGGGGTGTCTTGCTAATTGCCTATAATTTCCACCTGTTGTCTATTCCATTTGCACAACAGCATGTGAAATTTATTGTCAATCAGTGTTGCTTCCTAAGTGGACAGTTTGATTTCACAGAAGTGTGATTGACTTGGAGTTACATTGTGTTGTTTAAGTGTTCCCTTTATTTTTTTGAGCAGTATATATATATATATATATATATATATATATATATATATATATATAATATTATTTTTTTTTTTATTTTTTTTTCCTTGTGCATTTTGCTATTTGTCTCATGACTCCGGCATACTTTGTTGACTTCAAACTTTCTTTATCCAACCGGGGGACAGACTATGTTTGTTCCCACAATCGGGACTCTGACTCTCTATTGGTTACACAGACTTTTGGCTTCCCATCCTATTCTAACCACCTCTTGCCGGCTTTGTATTCATGTTACCTGATGAAATTGCTGTACAATATGATCTTGTTGCCATCTGATGCACATTCAGATGTCATAAATCAGCACTGCAGAGCTCTCCCTGTCCTCTGCCGTGCCCTGATTGTATTACTGTTGATGATATCTGGAAATGTGCATGTACACCCTGGCCCATCTACTGTTGCCAGCCCCAATTCTGACTTGTGTTCTGATATCTGCTTCACTGATTTCTGCTCTTGTAAAAGCCTTGGTTTTCTGCACGTTAACACTAGAAGCTTATTACCTAAAATGGATCAATTGAAAGTGAGGGTTAACAGCTCCAATCCAGATGTGTTGGTCATTACTGAGACATGGTTAAGGAAGAGTGTTTTGAATACTGATATTAACCTTTTTGGTTATAACCTTTTTCGGCAAGACAGATCTTCCAAAGGTGGGGGAGTGGCAATCTTTACCAAGGATCACCTTCAGTGCTCGGTTGTCTCCACCAAGTCTGTCCCCAAACAATTTGATTTATTGGTTTTAAGCATTAAAAACATTCAAATAGCTCTTTGTTGACTGTTTCTGAGTGCTATCGTCCCCCATCAGCACCGGCCTGTACCCTACCTGCCCTAAGCTCTCACCTGGCCGCTTACACTAAGTCTGAATTTGTCCTGCTAGGTGACCTAAACTGGGACATGCTTAAACCACCTGACCAAGTCCTAAAGCAATGGGACTCCATAAATCTTTCTCAGATTATCACCAATCCCACAAGGTATGACTCCAAAACACCCAGAAAAGGCTACTCTCCTCCATGTTATCCTCACAAATAATCCTGATAGGTTTAAGTCTGGTGTTTTCTGTAATGATCTTAGTGATCACTGTTTTACAGCCTGTGTTCGTAATGGCTGCTCAGTGAAACGACCTGTCCTGATTTGTCATAGACACTTGCTAAAAAACTTTAATGAGCAAGCCTTCCTTCATGAACTGGCCTCTGTAAAATGGTATAGAATCAGCTTTATCCCCTCTGTTGAAGAAGCTTGGACCTTCTCTTTTGATATTTTCTGTGGTATTGTTAACCTGTTTGGGATAGGGGGCAGTATTTTCACGTCCGGATAAAAAACGTACCCGATTTAATCTGGTTACTACTCCTGCCCAGAAACTAGAATATGCATATAATTAGTAGATTTGGATAGAAAACACTCTAAAGTTTCTAAAACTGTTTGAATGGTGTCTGTGAGTATAACAGAACTCATAAGGCAGGCCAAAATCTGAGAAGATTCCATACAGGAAGTGCCCTGTCTGACAATTTGTTGTCCTTCTGTAGCATCTCTATCGAAAATACAGCATCTGTGCTGTAACGTGACATTTTCTAAGGCTTCCATTGGCTCTCAGAAGGCGCCAGAAAGTGTAATGGGGTGTCTGCTGTCTCTGGGCGAAGAACAGCAGGATAATTTGTTAGTGGTTAGCCTGGGAACAGTGACACTGGAGATGTGCGTCCACGAGACTACTCCATTTTTTTCTTTCAGCCTTTGAATGAATACAACGTCGCCCGGTTGGAATATTATCACTATTTTACGAGAAAAATAGCATAAAAATTGATTTTAAACAGCGTTTGACATGCTTCGAAGTACGGTAATGGAATATTTAGAATTTATTTGTCACACAATGTGCCCGCGCGTCACCCTTCGGGTAGTGACCTGAACGCACAAACAAAACGGAGCTATTTGAATATAACTATGGATTATTTGGAACCAAAACAACATTTGTTGTTAAAAGTAGAAGTCCTGGGAGTGCATTCTGACGAAGAACAGCAAAGGTAATCCAATTTTTCTTATAGTAATTCTGAGTTTAGTGAGCACCAAACTTGGTGGGTGTCAAATTAGCTAGCCTGTGATAGCCGAGCTATCTACTCAGAATATTGCAAAATGTGCTTTCGCCAAAAAGCTATTTTAAAATCTGACACCGCAATTGCATAAAGGAGTTCTGTATCTATAATTCTTAAAATAATTGTTATGTATTTTGTGAACGTTTATCATGAGTAATTTAGTAAATTCACCGGAAGTTTGCTAGTTCTGAACATCACATGCTAATGTAAAAAGCTGGTTTTTGATATAAATATGAACTTGATTGAACAAAACACGCATGCATTGTATAACATAATGTCCTAGGAGTGTCATCTGATGAAGATCAAAGGTTAGTGCTGCATTTAGCTGTGGTTTTGGTTTTTGTGACATATATGCTTGCTTTGAAAATGGCTGTGTGATTATTTTTGGCAGGGTACTCTCCTGACATAATCTAATGTTTTGCTTTCGCTGTAAAGCCTTTTTGAAATCGGACAATGTGGTTAGATTAACGAGAGTCTTGTCTTTAAAATGGTGTAAAATAGTCATATGTTTGAGAAATTGAAGTTATAGCATTTTTGAGGTATTTGTGTTTCGCGCCACACTCTACCATTGGATATTGGTGAGGCGTCTGTCCCTAAAAGGATAACAAACACACCCCATAAAGAAAATGAGAATTAAAAACAGATTCAGGCCCTGGTTCGACTGTGATCTTGCAGAGTTACTCCACGTAAAGAATTGCATTTGGCGAAAGGCTCGGCACACGCATACTCAGGCTGACTGGCTATCGTTCAGTCAAATGAAAAATAAGTGCACTCAGGCTATCCGGAAGTCCAAAGTTAGATACTTTAAGGAGCAGTTCTCTCTCTGTGTGTCTAATGCCAAGAAGTTCTGGAAAATGGATACAGACCTGGAGAATAAACCCTCCTCCTCACAGCAGCCCATGTCCCTTAATGTTGATGATGTGGTTGTTACTGACAAAAAGCACATGGCTGAGCTCTTTAATCACCACTTCATTAAGTCAGGATTCCTATTTGACTCAGCCATGCCTCCTTGCCCATCCAACATTTCCTCATCTCCCACCCCTTCTAATGCAACTATCCCCGATGCTTCTCCCTCTTTTTCCCCTGCCCCGCTACAACACATCCATCACGCTGATCCCCAACACAGGGGCCCCTCAGGGGTGCGTGCTCAGTCCCATCCTATACTCCCTGTTCACTCATGACTGCACGGCCAGGCACGACTCCAACACCGTCATTAAGTTTGCCGATGACACAACAGTGGTAGGCCTGATCACCGATAATGGCGAGACAGCCTATAGGGAGGAGGTCAGAGACCTGGCAGTGTGGTGCCAGGACAACAACCTCTCCCTCAATGTGATCAAGACAAAGGAGATGATTGTGGATTACAGTCGTGGCCAAAGGTTTTGAGAATGACACAAATATTAATTTCCAAAAAGTTTGCTGCTTCAGTGTCTTTAGATATTTGTCAGATGTTACTTTGGAATACTGAAGTATAATTACAAGCATTTCATAAGTGTCAAAGGCTTTTATTGACAATAACATGAAGTTGATCCAAAGAGTCAATATTTACAGTCTTGACTCTTCTTTTTCAAGACCTCTGCAATCTGCCCTGGCATGCTGTCAATTAACTTCTGGGCCACATCCTGACTGATGTCAGCCCATTCTTGCATAATCAATGCTTGGAGTTTGCCAGAATTTGTGGGGTTTTGTTTGTCCACCCGCCTCTTGAGGATTGACCACAAGTTCTCAATGGGATTAAGGTCTGGGGAGTTTCCTGGCCATGGACCCAAAATATCGATGTTTTGTTCCCGAGCCACTTAGTTATCACTTTTTCCTTATGGCAAGGTGCTCCATCATGCTGGAAAAGGCATTGTTCGTCACCAAACTGTTCCTGGATGGTTGGGAGAAGTTGCTCTCGGAGGATGTGTTGGTACCATTCTTTATTCATGGCTGTGTTCTTAGGCAAAATTGTGAGTGAGCCCACTCCCTTGGCTGAGAAGCAACCCCACACATGAATGGTCTCAGGATGCTTTACTGTTGGCATGACACAGGACTGGTAGTGCTCACCTTGTCTTCTCCGGACAAGCTTTTTTCCAGATGCCCCAAACAAATCGGAAAGGGGATTCATCAGAGAAAATGACTTTACCCCAGTCCTCAGCAGTCCAATCCCTGTACCTTTTGCAGAATATCAGTCTGTCCCTGATGTTTTTCCTGGAGAGAAGTGGCTTCTTTGCTGCCCTTCTTGACACCAGGCCAAAAGTCTTCGCCTCACTGTGCATGCAGATGCACTCACACCTGCCTGCTGCCATTTCTGAGCAAGCTCTGTACTGGTGGTGCCCCGATCCCACAGCTGAATCAACTTTAGGAGACGGTCCTGGCACTTGCTGGACTTTCTTGGGCGCCCTGAAGCCTTCTTCACAACAATTGAACCGCTCTCCTTGAAGTTCTTGATGATCCGATAAATGGTTGCTTTAGGCGCAATCTTACTAGCAGCAATATCCTTGCCTGTGAAGCCCTTTTTGTGCAAAGCAATGATGATGGCACGTGTTTCCTTGCAGGTAACCATGGTTGACAGAGGAAGAACAATGATTCCAAGTACCACCCTCCTTTTGAAGCTTCCAGTCTGTTATTCGAACTCAATCAGCATGACAGAGTGATCTCCAGCCTTGTCTTCGTCAACACTCACACCTGTGTTAACTTCTCTAGGCTAGGGGGCGGTATTTTCACGTCCGGATGAAAAGTGTGCCCAAAGTAAACTGCCTGCTACTCAGGCCCAGAAGCTAGGATATGCATATTATTAGTAGATTTGGATAGAAAACACTGAAGATTCTAAAACTGTTTGAATAACGTCTGTGAGTATATCAGAACTTATTTGGCAGGCGAAACCCCGAGGACAAACCACCCAGGAAAAAAAAGAGAGTGACCTCAAGTTTCAATGGGATTTCAATGGGAATCTAGAATTCTAAGGCAGTTGCTTGCAGTTCCTATCGCTTCCACTGGATGTCAACGGTCTTTCGAAATTGGTTGATGTTTTTCCTTTTTGTAATGAAGAAGTAGCCCTGTTCAGAACGAGGGTCGAGTGAAGTGTACTGTTGTGGTTGAGGCGCGTGAACTGAAAGCACGCTTCACTTTGTTTTCCTCCGCTATTGAACACCATTTATCCCGTCTTAAATTGTATCGATTATTTACGTAAAAAAATACCTAAAGTTGTATTAGGAAAGTTGTTTGAAATGTTTGGACAAAGATTACAGGTAACTTATGAGATATTTTGCGCGAGTTGGAACCGGTGTTTTTCTGGATCAAACGTGCCAAATAAATGGACATTTTGGATATATAACGATGGAATTAATCAAACAAAAGGACCGTTTGTGATGTTTATGGGACATATTGGAGTGCCAACAGAAGAAGCTCGTCAAAGGTAAGGAAGGAATTATATCTTTATTTCTGAGTTTCGTGTCGCGCCTGGCGGGTTGAATTATGATTGTCTGTGTTTGTTTGGTGGGGTGCTATCCTCAGATAATCGCATGGTTTGCTTTCGCCATAAAGCCTTTTTGAAAGCTGACACGTTGGCTGGATTAACAACAAGTGTAGCTTTAATTTGGTGTATTGCATGTGTGATTTCATGAAAGTTTAATATTTATAGTAATTTCATTTGAATTTGGCGCTCTGTCATTTCACCGGATGTTGTCAAATCAATCCCGTTAACTTCTTATGGCTCAAATCCTGTTAGCGAGAGAATCACTCACATGATGTCAGCTGGTCCTTTTCCAATTCATCTGATCACTCTTTATAACATTCTGGAGTATATGCAAATTACCATCATTCAAACTGAGGCAGCAGACTTTGTGAAAATTAATATTTGTGTCATTCCAAAAACGTTTGGTCAAGACTGTACAGGAAAAAGAGGACCAGGCACGCCCGCATTCTCATCGATGGGACTGTAGTTGAGCAGGTTGAGAGCTTCAAGTTCCTGATAGCCTGTAGAGTCCTGTCCTACTATCCAGGTCTGTACCCAAACAATTTGAACTTCTACTTTTAAAAATCCACCTCTCTAAAAACAAGTCTCTCACCGTTGCCGCCTGCTATAGACCACCCTCTGCCCCCAGCTGTGCTCTGGACACCATATGTGAACTGATTGCCCCCCATCTATCTTCAGACCTCGTGCTGCTAGGTGACCTAAATTGGGACATGCTTAACACCCCAGCCATCCTACAATCTAAACTTGATGCCCTCAATCTCACACAAATTATCAATGAACCTACCAGGTACCACCGCAAAGCCGTAAACACGGGCACCCTCATAGATATCATCCTAACCAATTTGCCCTCAAATACCCCTCTGCTGTTATCAACCAAGATCTCAGCGGTCACTGCCTCATTGCCTGCATCCGTAATGGGTCAGCGGTCATACAACCTCCACTCATCACTGTCAAACGCTCACTGAAACACCTCAGCGAGCAGGCCTTTCTAATCGACCTGGCCTGGGTATCCCGGAAGGATATTGACCTCATCCCGTCAGTAGAGAATGCCTGGTTATTTTTTTTAAATGCCTTCCTCACCATCTTAAATAAGCATGCCCCATTCAAGAAATGTAGAACCAGGAACAGATATAGCCCTTGGTTCTCTCCAGACCTGACTGCCCTTAACCAACACAAAAACATCCTGTGGCGTTCTGCATTAGCATCGAACAGCCCCTGTGATATGCACATTTTCAAGGAAGTTAGAAACCAATATACACAGGCAATTAGAAAAGCCAAGGCTAGCTTTTTCAAGCAGAAATTTGCTTCCTGCAACACAAACTCAAAAAAGTTCTGTGACACTGTAAAGTCCATGGAGAATAAGAGCACCTCCTCCCAGATGCCCACTGCACTGAGGATAGGAAACTGTCACCACCGATAAATTCACTATAATTGAGAATTTCAATAAGCATTTTTCTACGGCTGGCCATGCTTTCCACCTGGCTACCCCTACCCCTACCCCGCCTCCCCATTTCTCCTTCTCCCAAATCCAGTCAGCTGATGTTCTGAAAGAGCTCCAAAATCTGGACCCCTACAAATCAGCCGGGCTAGACAATCTTGACCCTTTCTTTCTAAAACTATCTGCCGAAATTGTTGCAACCACTATTACTAGCCTGTTCAACCTCTCTTTTGTGTCGTATGAGATTCCCAAAGATTGGAAAGCAGCTGCGGTCATCCCCCTCTTCAAAGGGGGGGACACCCTTGACCCAAACTGCTACAGACCTATATCTATCCTACCCTGCCTTTCTAAGGTCTTCGAAAGCCAAGTCAACAAACAGATTACCGGCCCTTTTCGAATCCCACCGCACCTTCTCCGCTATGCAATCTGGTTTCAGAGCTGGCCATGGGTGCACCTCAGGCACGCTCAAGGTCCTAAACGATATCTTAACCCCCATCGATAAGAAACAATACTGTGCAGCCGTATTCATTGACCTGGCCAAGGCTTTCGACTCTGTCATTCACCACATCCTCATCGGCAGACTCAATAGTCTTGGTAGAGTTCAGTGTGTTAAATCGGAGGGCCTGTTGTCCGGACCTCTGGCAGTCTCTATGGGGGTGCCACAGGGTTCAATTCTTGGGCCGACTCTCTTCTCTGTATACATCAATGATGTCGCTCTTGCTGCTGGTGAGTCTCTGATCCACCTCTACGCAGACGACACCATTCTGTATACTTCTGGCCCTTCTTTGGACACTGTGTTAACAACCCTCCAGACAAGCTTCATACAAGCTTCATACAACTCTCCTTCCGTGGCCTCCAACTGCTCTTAAATACAAGTAAAACAAAATGCATGCTCTTCAACCGATCGCTGCCTGCACCTGCCCGCATCACTACTCTGGACGGTTCTGACTTAGAAGATGTGGACAACTACAAATACCTAGGTGTCTGGTTAGACTGTAAACTCTCCTTCCAGACTCACATCAAACATCTCCAATCCAAAGTTAAATCTAGAATTGGTTTCCTATTTCGCAACAAAGCATCCTTCACTCATGCTGCCAAACATACCCTCGTAAAACTGACCATCCTACCGATCCTCGACTTCGGCAATGTCATTTACAAAATAGCCTCCAATACCCTACTCAATAAATTGGATGCAGTCTATCACAGTGCCATCCGTTTTGTCACCAAAGCCCCATATACTACCCACCACTGCGACCTGTACACTCTCGTTGGCTGGCCCTCGCTTCATACTCGTCGCTAAACCCACTGGCTCCAGGTCATCTACAAGACCCTGCTAGGTAAAGTCCCCTCTTATCTCAGCTCGCTGGTCATCATAGCAGCACCCACCCGTAGCACGCGCTCCAGCAGGTATTACTCACTTGTCACCCCCAAAGCCAATTCCTCCTTCAGCCGCCTCTCCTTCCAGTTCTCTGCTGCCAATGACTGGAACGAACTACAAAAATCTCTGAAACTGGAAACATTTATCTCCCTCACTAGCTTTAAGCACCAGCTGTCAGAGCAGCTCACAGATTACTGCACCTGTACATAGTCCATCTATAATTTAGCACAAACAACTACCTCTTCCCCTACTGTATTTATTTATTTATTGAGCTCCTTTGCACCCCATTATTTATATTTCTACTTTGCACTTTCTTGCACTGCAAATCTACCATTCCAGTGATTTAATTGCTATATTGTATGTACTTCGCCACCATGGCCTTTTTTTGGCCTTTACCTCCTTTATCTCACATCATTTGCTCACATTGTATATAGACTTATTTTTCTACTATATTATTGACTGTATGTTTGTTTTACTCCATGTGTAACTCTGTGTTGTTGTATTTGTCAAACTGCTTTGCTTTATCTTGGCCAGGTCGCAATTGTAAATGAGAACTTGTTCTCAACTTGCCTACCTGGTTAAATAAAGGTGAAATAAAATAAATAAAAGAATGTAAACAGTGCATCCAAATACCTGTATTTGGCGCATGTGACTAATACGATTTTATTTTATTTAATTAACAGTGTTTACACCATAGGATAAACTAGCTTAGTTATCAGTGTTTACCAGTGGCGTAAAAAGTACCCAATAGTCATACTTGAGTAAAAGTAATGATACCTTAATAGAAAATGACTCAAGTAAAAGTCAACCAGTAAAATACTACTTGAGTAAAAGTAAAAATGTATTTGATTTTAAATATACTTAAGTATCAGAAGTAAATGTAATTTATAAAATATACTTAGTATAAAAAGTTAAAGTATAAATCATTTCAAATTCCTTATATTAAGCAAACCAAAAGGCACGATTTTCTTTTTGTCTTTTTTTTTACAGATAGCCAGGGGCACACTCCAACAATCAGACATCATTTACAAAGAAAGCATTTGTGTTTAGTGACTCAGCCAGATCAGATGCAGTAGGGATGACCAGGGATTTTCTCTTTAAGTGCGTGAATTGGACCATTTTCCTGTCCTGCTAAGCATTCAACATGTAGCTAGTACTTTTGGGTGTCAGGGAAAATATATGGAGTAGAAAGTACATTATTTTCTTTTGGAATTTAGTGGAGTAAAAGTAAAAGTTGTCAAAAATATAAATATTAAAGTAAAGATACCACCAAAAACTACTTAAGTAGTACTTTAAATTATTTTTACTTTAAGTACTTTACACCACTGGTGTTTACACCATAGGCCAGGCTATTGTTTCAAATCTCAGTTTGCTTTACAGTCTAGTGTTAAGTTTACGCCATCTGTCCTTCATAAATCCCCTGTATGAATTCAGCGTGAACAATGATTTGGACACAAAAGTTTAATGTAACTTACATCCTTATGTATTATGTGCATTGAAGCCTCGGGGATGATAGATTATAGAGATGTTAAATGTTAGTATGTAGCTTACTCTGACTGATGGAGCCATCAACAGAGATCTGTTATCTAGCTCGATGAATTTAGGCCTATAGCATCCATCGTTGAGTGAAGAGTCAGACAGCAAACAATTAGGAGCTGACAGTGGGTGAAATGAGAACGTTTTTTCTGTTTGCAGTCCTGTGAATCTGGTACGCAACAGCTTTATTAGATATTGCCTAGTGTAGACTTGGTAAAATTATTTATCCAGGTTGTATATCCTTGATAGGCTACCTGTAATCTCGGTTGGAAAGTGGACAGTCTGAGGGTTACTCCTACGACAAATGGTCTTCCGAGGGTTACTCCTACTACAAATGGTCTTCTGAGGGTTACTCCTACTACAAATGGTCTTCTGAGGGTTACTCCTACTACAAATGGTCTTCTGAGGGTTACTCCTACTACAAATGGTCTTCTGAGGGTGACTCCTACTACAAATGGTCTTCTGAGGGTGACTCCTACTACAAATGGTCTTCTGAGGGTTACTCCTACGACAAATGGTCTTCTGAGGGTTACTCCTACTACAAATGGTCTTCTGAGGGTTACTCCTACTACAAATGGTCTTCCGAGGGTTACTCCTACTACAAATGGTCTTCCGAGGGTTACTCCTACTACAAATGGTCTTCTGAACAGGAATGGATGATCAGACCAGAGGCACAGCCCTTTGTGCTGTTGTCTGTGCCCAACAATGTTTGTAACCTGTTTTGTGCTGCTACCATGTTGTGCTGCTGCCATGTTGTGTTGCTACCATGTTATGGTCATGTTGTCATGTTGTGTTGCTACCATGCTGTGTTGTCATGTGTTGCTGCCTTGCTATGTTGTTGTCTTAGGTCTCTCTTTATGTAGTGTTGTGTTGTCTCTCTTGTCATGATGTTTGTTTTGTCCTATATTTTTATTTAATTTATTTTTATATTTAATCCTAGCCCCCGCAGGAGACATTTTGCCTTTTGGTAGGCCGTCATTGTAAATAAGAATTTGTTCTTAACTGACTTTCCTAGTTAAATAAAGGTTAAATTAAAAAATATATATATAAAAAGAGGCAACAGGAAGAGACATAAAAGACAAGTCAAAACATTCCTGTTCTTCCTCAGGACCAGAACATTTAAATACACAAACCCTGTGCTGGGCCCTGCTGCCAAGCAGAAATCTTTGTGTTTGCAGTTTTAGGACTTTTCTATTGGTCAATTAAGGCAGACAAGCTCAATCAAGCCCAAAGAAAGTATTTGCAATTATTTCCAATAGTATCCTATTAGAAGCCAGGTCTGCTGCCAAGAGACAGAGGCAACGCTACAACAGCTTGTAAATCCTGTGACCGTCATACTATCTGAGAGCATGGGGGGGTCACCTGAGCAAGTCAGGCAAGCTAGCTGCTGTCTGTCTGTATGACAGTTGAAAAACATTCATTAAACTACTAAAATAATGTAGCCTAGAGGTGTGTGTACGTGAGGGAGACTGTAAAGAGATGTTGAGTGAACTAAAGGATGCACTGTTTACATCATTTAGGATATTAGGCGGCCAACCTTATCCCAACATGTCCAGTAGAAGAGGTTTAAACCCGGACGTGCTTTAGGACAAAACATTCTCAAACGGGTTATTGCTTACTCCTCTCCTCACAGAGAAAAGGTTCAACTATGTAATGGATATATGAGAGTGTTGTCACGACTTCCGCTGAGGTCGGTTCCTCTCCTTGTTCGGGCGGCGTTCGGCGGTCGACTCCACCGGTCTTCTAGCCATCGCTGACCCATCTTTCATTTTCCATTGGTTTTGTCTTTATTTTCTACACACCTGGTTTTCATTATCCAATTCCATGTTCATGAACTTTAACCCTCTGTTTCCCCCATGTTTGTTGTGCGTGATTGTTTCTATGTTCAGTTCGGTTCATGATGGCTGGTTTTTCGGCAGGTGCTGTGTTCACCGTGCGTAATGTTTACCGTTGGTTATTGGTCAAGTGTATTTGTTACCTTGTGCCTTTGTTTTTTTGACTAAAGTACGTTGCTCACTCATTCTGCTCTCCTGCGCCTGATTTCCTGTACCAGCTACACTCACCTTCTGACAGGTATCTACTACCTCCAAGGTAAAGGTTAAACCAGAAGCTAAATATTATATGATCCTACAGATATAATCCTACTACAGATTTTTTATTTAACCTTTAATTAACTAGGCAAGTCAGTTAAGAACAATTTCTTATTTACAATGACGGCCTACCAAAAGGCAAAAGTCCTCCTGTGTGGACAGGGGCCTGGGATAAAAAAATATATATAACTCAGCAAAAAAAGAAACGTCCTCTCACTGTCAACTGCGTTTATTTTCAGCAAACTTAACATGTGTAAATATTTGTATGAACATAACAAGATTCAACAACTGAGACATAAACTGAACAAGTTCCACAGACATGTGACTAACAGAAATTGAATAATGTGCCCCTTAACAAAGGGGGGGGTCGAAATCAAAAGTAACAGTCAGTATCTGGTGTGGCCACCAGCTGCATTAAGTACTGCAGTGCATCTCCTCCTCAGACTACACCAGATTTGCCAGTTCTTGCTATGAGATGTTACCCCACTCTTCCACCAAGGCACCTGCAAGTTCCTGGACATTTCTCGGGGGAATGGCCCTAGCCCTCACCCTCTGATCCAACAGGTCCCAGACATGCTCAATGGGATTGAGATCAGGGCTCTTTGCTGGCCATGGCAGAACACTGACATTCCTGTCTTGCAGGAAATTACTCACAGAACGAGCAGTATGGCTGGTGGCATTGTCATGCTGGAGTGTCATGTCAGGATGAGCCTGCAGGAAGGGTACCACATGAGGGAGGAGGATGTCTTCCCTGTAACGCACAGTGTTGAGATTGCCTGCAATGACAACAAGCTCAGTCCGATGATGCTGTGACACACCGCCCCAGACCATGACGGACACCTCCACCTCCAAATCGATCCCGCTCCAGAGTACAGGCCTCTGTGTAACCCTCATTCCTTCCACGATAAACGCAAATCCAACAATCACCCCTGGTGAGACAAAACCGCTACTCATCAGTGAATAGCACTTTTTGCCAGTTCTGTTTGGTCCAGTGACGGTGGGTTTGTGCCCATAGGCGACGTTGTTGCCGGTGATGTCTGGTGAGGACCTGCCTTAGAACAGGCCTACAAGCCCTCAGTCCAGCCTCTCTCAGCCTATTGCGGACAGTCTGAGCACTGATGGAGGGATTGTGCGTTCCTGGTGTAACTCGGGCAGTTGTTGTTGTCATCCTGTACCTGTCCCGCAGGTGTGATGTTCGGATGTACCGATCCAGTTCAGGTGTTGTTACACGTGGTCTGCCACTGCGAGGACGATCAGCTGTCCGTCCTGTCTCCCTGTGGCGCTGCCTTAGGCTTCTCACAGTATGGACATTGCAATTTATTGCCCTGGCCACATCTGCAGTTCTCATGCCTCCTTGCAGCATGCCAAAGGCACGTTCACGCAGATGAGCAGGGACCCTGGGCATCTTTCTTTTGGTATTTTTCAGAGTCAGTAGAAAGGCCTCTTTAGTGTCCTAAGTTTACATAACTGTGACCTTAATTACCTACCGTCTGTAAGCTGTTAGTGTCTTAACGACCGTTCCACAGGTGCATGTTCATTAATTGTTTATGGTTCATTGAACAAGCATGGGAAACAGTGAACAATCAAGAT
This sequence comes from Salmo salar, assembly GCF_965601325.2. Classification (NCBI taxonomy): domain Eukaryota; kingdom Metazoa; phylum Chordata; class Actinopteri; order Salmoniformes; family Salmonidae; genus Salmo; species Salmo salar. The sequence continues at coordinate 55,128,105 of NC_138312.1, read as the reverse complement.
CTGTGAAGTAATTTGGATTTTTATGAATTCTTTGAAAGACAGGGTCCTGAAAAAGGGACGTTTCTTTTTTTTGCTGAGTTTATAAATATAGGACAAAACGCACATCACGACAAGAGAGACAACACAACACTACATAAAGAGAGACCTAAGACAACAACATAGCAAGGCAGCAACACATGACAACACAGCATGGTAGCAACACAACATGACAACAACATGGTAGAAACACTACATGGTAGAAGCACAAAACATGGTACAAACATTATTGGGCACAGACAACAGCACAAAGGGCAAGAAGGTAGAGACAACAATACATCACGCAAAGCAGCCACAACTGTCAGTAAGAGTGTCCGTGATTGAGTCTTTGAATGAAGAGATTGAGATAAACTGTCCAGTTTTGAGTGTTTGTTGCAGCTCTTTCCAATCGCTGGCTGCAGTGAACTGAAAAGAGGAGCGACCCAGGGATGTGTGTGCTTTGGGGACCTTTAACAGAATGTGACTGACAGAACGGGTGTTGTATGTGGAGGATGAGTGCTGCAGTAGATATCTCAGAAGGATTATACTCCCTCCTACAGATATAATCCTCCTACAGATGTCATAGTTGGTACTCATAAGTCTATTCTATTCGTGGCTGTGTTTATGTGCCAAGTGAATGTGGTGGTTGGCTACCCAACACACGGCAAGCGGTACCGGAGTGCCAGTTCTGGGATCAAAAGGCTCCTGAACAGCTTCTACCCCCAAGCCATTAGACTGCTGAACAATAAATCAAATGGCCACCCGGACTACTTGCATTGACCCCCTTTTTTACACTGCTGCTACTCACTGTTTATTATCTGTGCATAGTCAATTTACCCCTACCTACATGTACATATTACCTCGACTAACCTGTACCTCCGCACATTGAATCGGTACCGGTACCCCCTGTATATAGCCTCGTTATTGTTATTTTATTGTGTTTCTTTTTAAATTTATTTTTTATTAACTTTTTTTAAACAATTCTGCATCGTTGGTTAAGGGCTTGTAAGTAAATATTTCATGGTAAGGTCTTCACCTGTTGTATTCACAGCAAATAAAATGTTATTTATTTGATTGATTTATTTCTCCTGAGAAGTGAGGAAGGATAGAGGTGAGGAAGGATAGAGGTCCCTTACATCCAGAAACAAACCCCTTTCCCTTGAGCTGCCCATCTCCTTTGCACTGTGAAGATCTGGGGCGGTATCAAGCATCTGAGAGTAGAGGTGATCTAGGATCAGGTCCCACCTGTCCATTTAACCAACCTGGACTCAGGGGTAGACGTAACATAGTAAATGTAAATCTGGTTCCATCTAATTAGTAAGATATGTTACATTTCATATGGTATGTATTAATTTGTGGATGACATCATTCAAATTCGTATGATATGTTACAAATTGCAATTCATACAATATGTTACGATAACCTACTGTCTAATGTAACAAAACAGTTTCCCGGATTCACATTAACTATGTTACGTGTAGTCTATGAGACCAGACTGATACAATCTTCAAAATGTATGCCTATTTTAAAACATCATTCCTACTCTGAGACACTTTATGAAAATGGGCACTAAAAGTATGACCAATGTGGTGAAATGCCCACAATATCCAGAGCCACTATGAAAAGCCTACAATTTAACTCTTCATCATCACAGGACTTTGTCTTTTGATTTCAACCTAACTAAGCCCTAAAACTCTCAAAAGTGAAACCGTTTCCATGCTGTGTCATTTTCTCATTCCCATTTTCTCAGTGACAAGGGTCTGTTATAAATGTTTACTCTCCAGCAGTTGTATAGCTATAATTGCCAGGCCTGGTTTGAATTGCAGGCAACCTGTGTATTGGGGTGGGTTGTAGCCTAGCTACGACAGAGGAATGATGTAACGTTGACTGTAATAACTGCCTAACAACACAGACCATAGCCAGCCATGACAACAGTCATCAAGTTCTGATGTACAGTCACTGAGTGTCTGCCAAAGCTATTACATCAAACAGATAATGAACTTACTTCATTTATCTATTTCGATGGTTTGCATTGATTGATTTAACCTTTATTTTAATCAGGGAGTCATACTGAGAGCCAGGTCTAAATGACAGAAAATACACACATCAATATAAATACAAAATAGCAAACAGAAAGAAAAACACGGTCATAAAAAACAAAACACATTCATCAGTAATAAGGTCCTCAATCATCTTTCTGAACTGCCCTTGAGGCACCAGAACATAAACTTTAAGAACATTTTGAAGATTGTTCCATAAATGAGTTGGAAGAAACCTGGAATGAGTCGTCTTGCTCCAGAGCTCTCATTAGGAAGTGACAGGCGACCAGACAGACAACAGGTTAGCTTAGCTAGCTAGGGTGGGCAAACCTCCCAAATTACCTTAGGTTCTTAATCAATTCCAAGTACACTTCCTTTCAATTATTAAATATTCCAGTAGTATTTGTGACTGCAAAGACAACTGGCACGGCCGGGCGAGTGTTATCTTCATGAAAGAGTTGATGAATGTAATGATATGAGTTCAAAAAACAGACAGTACGTACCTCTCAAATAGTATTCTGACCACAAAGATCCCCAAAGCCAGCGGTAAGGCAGAGAGCAAGTGACTGGCTTTTGGATACTCCACCCCGGGCGCTGGGTCTGCAAGGTCCGCCCAAGTCACATTATGTGGGAGCCAAAATCTCTCGTTCCAAAACCAGGCTGAAAGAGCAGCCATAGTCACCAAAAGTGGCTTCGATTAAATAAATATATCCCAAGGAAAAAAGTTGAGAAAGGTTTCCACCGCCGTCCCTCCGTTTCGTGCCCCTGACGTGATGGAGTTGTTGCATTAAGGAAGTGAAATGGGCCACGGCCCCACCTCCCGCCCGCTATTCAGAGGTACCGTTGATGGAATACTGTTACTTTACCAGTCCGCAGCCACCTAGCTAGCTAGCGTTCTTGTCAAAATAAGAGATAATCAATAATAATCCGTGATTAAAATCATGTGCCCAATATAGGTGAATGTGTGATGTATGTAGAAAATGGTCTTGTCCCTCAGACTGGACTTTAAAAGTTGAACAATAATGGAAGGGCGCCACCAAGTGGTCGTCCATAGTATTACACGGGAGACGTTCTGAAACGTCATGATTGTAATTATCAGGTGGGCGTACCATGATCAACTAACGTAGTTATTCAATTAGCCCAAAATCAATTTCCAACCATCTGGTTTGACTTCAAATTAAATGTTTGCCGACAATTGTCTCATCAGCAGCCTACGCTATAGCCTAATGTAGCATATCTTAAGGACATTATCAACATAAATATTTAACTTATTCATTGTCTGTTATCAACATTATATGGGTATAATAGGCATTTTATCTCAGAAAATGTCCAAACAAATTAGCCATTTTCATTCGCTATAGAAATACACATAGGCCTAAAAACGTAAATGCTGAGGATATGGCTTTTGCAAGCGCCAACATCCCTCTCCAAACAAAATGGCCAATTCCCAAATGCATGTGTATTCATTAACACACGTACAGAACGGAGGCGCAGTCTGGTAAAAAAAAATACATGTGAAAGCATCGCCATAATAATGGACGAATCCACTGACACACACGACCAATGTGTTCTTCATATTTTGTAGGAGAGCTAGGTGAAGAAGACGTTAAAAAATGGTTCTGGCTGATTCAGGCAGAGAACTATTGAGGCAGTGAACTATTCAACAGTGTTCCCGAGAACCTGCGCTTTGTGGAGATAGAAAAATACTCCATATACTGCCGTCTTAACCGAGTTGGAGAAGTTTTTGGGGTTTTTATTTCTATAGCTAATGAAAATATGCTAGCCATTTATGTTCTGAAAATAGTCTACAAATCCCACTCTACATGTTCTGTTTATAAATATGCCCTTCATACCCATATGTATAATAATCTAATGTTAAATTGCAGGTTTTGCAGAACATATTGTTTTCTGCAAAGAGCGTCCCAGCAAGTTATTGACGTGCTAATTTTTTAAGCAATATTCTGATTTTGAATTGTTTATATTTTCTGGTTGTCTCTCCCCTTTAACTGTCCTAATTGCCCCCATTTTTATAACCTCCGATGATCAGGGATTGAGTCTGTTGGAGACGATCAGTTTGAGGGTAAAGTGAAGTGTAGAATCACTGATCACTGACTTAATAACTATGCAAACCATGTAAACTAGGGACTCTGATAATTCTATTACATCACACCAGCTCCTGTGGTCAACTGTTTTGGAGGAAAAACGACAACGTTTGTTTATCAAAGCCTGTTATTACGAAACAAGTTAGTAATTTGTCCATAAACCTACAGTATATGCAAGACTAATTTTGAAATCACATCATGATTTTGGCCCAATGGAACCGTCAGAAATCTGAAAAGAGAAAGTGAAAAGTGAGTGAATACATCACCGACTTCTACAGAACCTTTACATACTATGCTGATTACTGAATACCTTAAAATCTATACACACTACATTTACTAAAGTGTTTCGGAGTAAATTGACTCGGTAAATATTTAAGTGGGCTAATTATTCTGCCAGATTTAATACACATACTTATTCCCTTGCTCCAGAACAAGATACAATCATGTGTTCTGATTATATTAAATTGGCCCCAGATTAGTGTACTGAGAAATCCACATCTCAGCAGATCAGAAAGGTTGCAGTAGTCCCTCTAGAAAAAGGTAAAGATGAAGAGTTTAGGGTAGCAGGCTAGTCAGATTGAGATCAATTTACATGGAGCGGTGTTGGGAGCATAGCATGTATGTGTGGGAAGGTCCCCTGCACTTTACACTGTAGCATCGCACAGGTCAAACCATTGAAGTACTGTGTATACAGCAGTCCAAAACATTAGGTGGGAATTATTTGAACAATTTATTCCAAAATAAATGTAATCCATTCATATAAGCAAGGCAAGCCATAGGCTACTTCAGTAAAGAGAACATACAGGGATAAGCAGTCAATAACGGTTGTTTATTCAAGTCCTTTGTTGAAACATAAGTTAACAGAAACTGTTAGTAAGACTAATATTAACCAGTGACTGTGTAAAAAGGCGTGTCAAGGCATTTCTTTCATGTGTTTTTGTGTGGGATTGCCAGACTATGTAAAATGCAACTTCCACAAGAGAGCTGCCATTCTCATGTTGACAATGGAAACTCTTTAAGACTATTTGAAGTTTTACTTCCAAAGCACATCCATCCACTTCGCCTCCCAGAAAAACATTCACCTGTTAAAGACTAAGGGATATGGGTGTTCTAAACAAAATGTCTTTCTGACCATTTCTACACAGTACTGACACATTACTGAAATGATGCCTAGTGACAAAGTCATCAATAATACATGAAGAATCAGTTGGAACAGAACAGGGGGTTATTAGTTATTACAGCAGCCCAGGAAGGAGGTATGTTTTATTACAGCAGCCCAGGAAGGAGGTACGTTTTATTACAGCAGCCCAGGAAGGAGGTATGTTTTATTACAGCAGCCCAGGAAGGAGGTATGTTTTATTACAGCAGCCCAGGAAGGAGGTATGTTTTATTACAGCAGCCCAGGAAGGAGGTATGTTTTATTACAGCAGCCCAGGAAGGAGGTACGTTTTATTACAGCAGCCCAGGAAGGAGGTACGTTTTATTACAGCAGCCCAGGAAGGAGGTATGTTTTATTACAGCAGCCCAGGAAGGAGGTATGTTTTATTACAGCAGCCCAGGAAGGAGGTATGTTTTATTACAGCAGCCCAGGAAGGAGGTATGTTTTATTACAGCAGCCCAGGAAGGAGGTATGTTTTATTACAGCAGCCCAGGAAGGAGGTATGTTTTATTACAGCAGCCCAGGAAGGAGGTACGTTTTATTACAGCAGCCCAGGAAGGAGGTACGTTTTATTACAGCAGCCCAGGAAGGAGGTACGTTTTATTACAGCAGCCCAGGAAGGAGGTATGTTTTATTACAGCAGCCCAGGAAGGAGGTACGTTTTATTACAGCAGCCCAGGAAGGAGGTATGTTTTATTACAGCAGCCCAGGAAGGAGGTACGTTTTATTACAGCAGCCCAGGAAGGAGGTACGTTTTATTACAGCAGCCCAGGAAGGAGGTATGTTTTATTACAGCAGCCCAGGAAGGAGGTATGTTTTATTACAGCAGCCCAGGAAGGAGGTACGTTTTATTACAGCAGCCCAGGAAGGAGGTACGTTTTATTACAGCAGCCCAGGAAGGAGGTACGTTTTATTACAGCAGCCCAGGAAGGAGGTACGTTTTATTACAGCAGCCCAGGAAGGAGGTACGTTTTATTACAGCAGCCCAGGAAGGAGGTACGTTTTATTACAGCAGCCCAGGAAGGAGGTATGTTTTATTACAGCAGCCCAGGAAGGAGGTACGTTTTATTACAGCAGCCCAGGAAGGAGGTACGTTTTATTACAGCAGCCCAGGAAGGAGGTACGTTTTATTACAGCAGCCCAGGAAGGAGGTATGTTTTATTACAGCAGCCCAGGAAGGAGGTTTGACAGATGTTTTCCTCTCCCTGTTCTTAGGATTCATTTTCAACAGAGATGAGTTAGATGCAATCATCCAAACAGCTCCTCATATCTCCTTCCTTCCTTCCTTCCTTCCTTCCTTCCTTCCTTCCTTCCTTCCTTCCTTCGGCTGATTCCATCATCTAAAGCATCCCAGCATCCTTCAGTCAGTTACATGTGTTCAGGGTGGTTCTGTAAACATCTGATGAACTCTTTGACGGGGTGTCCATGGAAACAGATCTGGTTGACAGCGTTGAACAAGGGGAACCTGGAGGAAGGATAGAGGGGATAACAGTTTTAGATCCACACTATAGGGTCTACCCAAACCCTAGGTTGAAGATACCCAGGTTAGGACAAGTTATGGTTCCATATGGAAGCTTTTTGAAAATGAACAGATTCATGGGACCACCTGTTGCTAAGAAGCGTAGCTAGTCCCATTGTTAAGAACGCTTCCTCATTTATGCAAAGAGTTATGGGATATTAGAATCCTCTTGTCTTAACCTGTCATCTTCAACCTTGCCTGAACCGTACAGTCCTGGCTCATATACCATCTTTCACATGGTTCTTTCAGGCACAGTTCCAGCAACTATGGCTTGGCTCGGTTCGGCTCGGTAGTGTGAAAAGGTTATAAGATTGGTTTATTCATGTCATTCGGATGTTCAATTAAGTACATTGTTATGAATGACTCATCAGCACCTCGCAACCCTTTCAATCTGCACACTCCATTCCCCATACCCCAAGAGTGGTGCCTGAGAGTCTAGGGGTACCATAAACTGGCCTCTCAAAATCTCTCTGACCTGTGGACCTATTTGCTTAGGGGCACGTTGTCAGGGGCCATGAAACCTGACAGCTCTTCTCACTGTGCAGGTCAGTGTCTCCTCACTTGTGGACTTGTGGAATGGAGTGTTACTTGTGTGTTTACTATTTAATGCTGGTATTAGTTACTAATAGTTTATTATTTACTGTTGGAAGTAGTTACTAAGAGTTTATTATTTACTGTTGGTAGTAGTTACTAATAGTTTATTTACTGTTGGTATTAGTTACTAATAGTTTATTATTTACTGTTGGTAGTAGTTACTGATAGTTTATTATTTACTGTTGGTAGTAGTTACTAATAGTTTATTATTTACTGTTGGTAGTAGTTACTAATAGTTTATTATTTACTGTTGGTAGTAGTTACTAATAGTTTATTATTTACTGTTGGTAGTAGTTACTGATAGTAACTACTACCAACAGTAAATAGTTAACTCTTAGTAACTACTACTAACAGTAAATAATAAACTAAGAGTTAACTATTTACTGTTGGTAGTAGTTACTAATAGTTTATTATTTACTGTTGGTAGTAGTTACTAATAGTTTATTATTTACTGTTGGTATTAGTTACTAATAGTTTATTATTTACTGTTGGTAGTAGTTACTAAGAGTTAACTATTTACTGTTGGTAGTTGTCACGTCCTGGCCAGTATAAGGGTTAATTGTTATTGTAGTTTGGTCAGGACGTGGCAGAGGGTATTTGTTTTATGTGGTTCGGGGTGGTGTTTTGGAAAAAGGGTGTTTGGTTTAGTATTTCCGGGTTTTTGGGTTATGATCTTTGTTTACGTATTTCTATGTTTATCTAGTTAGTTGTATGTCTATGTTTGGTTAATTGGGGTGGACTTCCAATTGAAGGCAGCTGTGTGGTGTTGCCTTTGATTGGAAGTCCTATATTAGTTGGGTGTGTTTGTTTGTTTAATTGTGGGAGATTGTTTCGTGTTTAGCGTAAGTAAGCCTAACAGGACTGTCAGTTTATCGTGAGTTTGTTTTTGTTATTTTGTATATCCATTTTGAGTTTATTAAATGTTCAAAATGAACTATATCAACTCTGCTGCGTATTGGTCATCTTTTTCCGACGATGATTTCGCTATATCGTCCTCCGACGAAGAAATCCCTGACAGTAGTAGTTACTAATAGTTTATTATTTACTGTTGGTATTAGTTACTAATAGTTTATTATTTGGTGTAGGGGGTAAAACATTACATAATTAAATGGATGTGTCATGTTGGTATAAAGGGATCAGGAGACAGGCACAGGAATGTGTAATGGGGTTTTTATTTACCCAAATTACAGCATGCCATGTAAAGGCACAGGGACGAAGACCAAACAAACACGTATACAAAACACAGGGTAGAAACCCAAAGAAAAGAGCGAGGAGAACCTCAAATAAATACACAATCGCACAATGATACCACACTGTCACGCCCTGGCCATAGAGAGGTTTTTATTCTCTATTTTGGTTAGGCCAGGGTGTGACTAGGGTGGGCATTCTATGTTCCTTTTTCTATGTTTTGGTATTTCTTTGTAAAGGCCGGGTATGGTTCTCAATCAGGGACAGCTGTCTATCGTTGTCTCTGATTGGGAACCATATTTAGGTAGCCTTTTCCCACAGGGTTAGTGTGGGTAGTTGTTTTCTGTTTGGTGTGTTCACCTGACAGAGCTGTTGCGTTTTGTTCCACTTTGTTTTGTTGTTTCAGTGTTCAAGTTAAAATGAAACATCATGAACACGTACCACGCTGCGCTTTGGTCTACTCCTTCTTCCACAGACAAACGTTACACACACGGAACGAGACCCGTAATCATCTGCACAATTCAAGTGGCACGAAAGCCAAAACAACACAGCACAGGTACTCACACGACCAACGGACATTGGAACAATAATCAACAATGGTGAACCAAAGGGCACATTTATACAATTACAATCAGTGGGAATAGGGACCAGGTGTGCGTAATGACACAGTTCCGGAGGGATCCGTGACACAATGTATACTGGCAATACGTGCAGCATCAAACTTGGCAAGAAAAGAACAGAATTCTTTAACCAGGGGCGGGGCCTTTGCCAGGATTGCAATTTGAGCCCTCCGCTCTTCAATATTTACATCAATGAATTGGCTACTATTCTAGAAAAATCCTCAGCCCCTGGTGTTAGTCTCCACAATTCAAAGGTTAAATGCCTACTCTTCGCAGATGACCTATGCCTGCTGTCACCCACAGCACATGGCCTACAGCAGAGCCTGGACCTGCTAGAGCAGTGCTGCCAGACCTGGGCCCTGGCAGTAAACCCCAAAAAGACTCAAATAAAAATCCAGATCTCAGGGAATTAGACCAAAGTTCTCAATTGGTACAAAATATATAGAGTACTGCACACTACAATTACTTAGAATAAAAAATAAGTGGACTGGACAGCTTAATGAGGCAGTGAATGAACAGAGAGAATGCACGCAGGGCATTTTACGCATTAAAAAACAATTTCAAATTGAAATACCTATAAAAATTTGGCTAAAACTAATTGAATGTGTAATTGAACCAACTGCACTGGGGGGTGCACTTGCAAAACAAGTTTTCACCAAATGGGACAAACGCCCCATTGAAACCCTTCATGCAGAGTTCTGTAAGATTCTCCTACATGTCCAGAGGAAAACTACAAACAATGCATGCAGGGCAGAATTAGGCCAATATCCACTAATAATAAAAACTCAAAAAAGAGCAATTAAGTTTTGTAAACATCTAAAATATAGTGACCCACTCTCATATCATTACTTAACCCTGCAATGCCAAGAGCTGAGCAAAGAAAAGAGTTCCCTCATCCAGCTGGTCCTGGGGCTGAGTTCACAAACCTGTTCTACTAACACACTGAAGCCTCAGGACCCTCATCCAGCTGGTCCTGGGGCTGAGTTCACAAACCTGTTCTGCTAACACACTGAAGCCTCAGGACCAGAACATCCAATCAATCAGAAAAAAAACAAAATTACATCACAGTCAAAACAAAACTACATTACTTATTAGGAAACACAAAAACAAAGCAAAATGCAGTGCTATCTGGCCCTAAATCGACAGTACACCGTGGCTAACTATTTTACCATGGTTACAGATCAAAACCTTAGAAAAACCTTGACAAAGTACAGGCTCAGTGAGCAGAGCCTTTCCATTGAGAAGGGTAGACACAGGAAAACCTGGCTCCCTGTAGAGGAAAGGCTGTGCAACCACTGCACAGCAACAGAACCTGAGACAGAGCTGCATTTCCTGACAAAATGTAAAAAATATAAAACAATTAGAGAGTGTAATTTCCCCAAATTTGAAACCCTTATTGAAGGTTTCAAAGACCTCTCTGATGAGAATAGGCTACCCGTCCAGTTGGGGGAGGAAGCAGAGAGCTGTAGGTTGGCAGCGCACTACATTGCTGCCTGCCATAAGATGAGGGACAGTGTCTGACAGATCAATCAACCTGCACATGTCCTCTACTGTATGCTTATTGTTATTGTTCAATGTATGGTTATTTTGACCCTTGGTTATTGTTGTTACTGTTGTCCCGTTGACAGTTTTGATTCTTATTATTTTCATATTGTAAATATCCAAAGTAAGCTTTGGCAATATGTACATTGTTGCATCATGCCAATAAAGCAAAATGAATTGAATTGAATTTAAAATTGAGAGAGAGAGAGAGAGAGAGAGAGAAAAAGAGAACGACAGAGAGAACAACAGAGAGAGAACAACAGAGAGAACGACAGAGAGAGAGCGAGAACGACAAAGAGAGAGCGAGAACGACAGCGAGAGAGAGAGAGAGCGAGAACGACAGCTAGAGAGAGAGAGAGCGAGAACGACAGCTAGAGAGAGAGCGAGAACGACAGCGAGAGAGAGAGAGAGAGAGAGCGAGAGCGACAGCGAGAGAGAGAGAGACAGCGAGAGAGAGAGAGAACGACAGCGAGAAAGAGAGAGAGAGAGAGAGAGAACGACAGCGAGAGAGAGAGAGAGAGAGAACGACAGCGAGAGAGAGAGAACGACAGCGAGAGAGAGAGAGAGAGAGAACGACAGCGAGAGAGAGAGAACGACAGCGAGAGAGAGAGAACGACAGCGAGAGAGAGAGAACGACAGAGAGAGAGAGAAAACGACAGAGAGAGAGAAAACGACAGAGAGAGAGAAAACGACAGAGAGAGAGAGAGAAAACGACAGAGAGAGAGAGAGAAAACGACAGAGAGAGAGAGAGAAAACGACAGAGAGAGAGAGAAAACGACAGAGAGAGAGAGAAAACGACAGAGAGAAAACGACAGAGAGAGAGAGAAAACGACAGAGAGAAAACGACAGAGAGAGAACGACAGAGAGAGAGAGAACGACAGAGAGAGAGAGAACGACAGAGGGAGAATCTCGAAATTCAGAATGTCAACAATGCCCTTGTGTTTCTCTCTCTTTCCACATTCTTCACCTTTCCTGTTTTGGCGAAGGCCTCTGCGATCTTGCGGTTGCGTCCACCATAGCAGGTGGTGATGAGGTCGGCGACGCCACAGCTCTCCAGGAATGTCACGGGGGAGACGGGTCCGGCGGTGCAGAATATCCGGGCGAAGGCAATCCTCTCCATCAGTCCCAGTCTGATCACCGCTGCCTTGGTGTTATCACCGAAGCCCAGGACGTCACAGAACCCTGCTCCCACCGCCACTATGTTCTGAGGAGGGAAATCTGTTCATTACTCTGTGTAGATCTAGATTCCACATGTTTTACGGATAATGATCTCCCAGAAGACCACAGGAGAAGACCACAGGAGAAGACCATTTGTGGAGACATTGGTCAGAATAGAAGACCTTGGAGCTTCCATTAAAAACAGAAAGCTATGGCATGCCATCCTTAGGCGCATTGTACTACCACTATTAGGAATAAAGCAAGCGGTTACTATATCATCACTTCATAGTGACAGTGGTGTTTGATTATGAATCTCACCAGAAAGAGATGAAGGTAAAAGCATGTTATGAGGGTAAAAAGTAGACCTTGAGAGCTCCACAGATCTCAACGACATCAGCCTCCACCACCACAGTGACTCTAAAGTCAGTGGTCTGCATCAGTTCCCCAGTCCTTGTTCTTACACCCTGGGTAAAGAATACAAACAATATTACACATGAAATATCCAAAATACCATTCATATGGTAAAATGCATGGATACTTACTACTGTAACACAAAAGCATCGGCATGAGCTCTTTGAATGGAAGAGATGTACTGGGTTCTATTTTCCAAAGCAACCAAATTCACCTTGATGATACTTCATACACGTCAGATATACCGATGCAGGGCACAGCTTTGCACAAACAAACAAACAAACAAACACACACACACACACACACACTTTACCGATTGTGGTCTGGCAGAATTTCTCCTCCGCGACTTCGTTGGCTTCGTTGGTCCCCATCAGTACTGTCATGGTGATGCCCAGCTTCTCTCTGATGACATCAGAGATTAGTATCAACGCCTTGGGATCCTCATCTACACCCTGTAACGTGCATCACCATGGATACACCTATTAATATCATCACCCTCATCTACACCCTGTAACGTACATCACCATGGATACACCTATTAATATCATCACCCTCATCTACACCCTGTAACGTACATCACCATGGATACACCTATTAATATCATCACCCTCATCTACACCCTGTAACGTACATCACCATGGATACACCTATTAATATCATCACCCTCATCTACACCCTGTAACGTACATCACCATGGATACACCTATTAATATCATCACCCTCATCTACACCCTGTAACGTACATCACCATGGATACACCTATTAATATCATCACCCTCATCTACACCCTGTAACGTACATCACCATGGATACACCTATTAATATCATCACCCTCATCTACACCCTGTAACGTACATCACCATGGATACACCTATTAATATCATCACCCTCATCTACACCCTGTAACGTACATCACCATGGATACACCTATTAATATCATCACCCTCATCTACACCCTGTAACGTACATCACCATGGATACACCTATTAATATCATCACCCTCATCTACACCCTGTAACGTGCATCACCATGGATACACCTATTAATATCATCACCCTCATCTACACCCTGTAACGTGCATCACCATGGATACACCTATTAATATCATCACCCTCATCTACACCCTGTAACGTGCATCACCATGGATACACCTATTAATATCATCACCCTCATCTACACCCTGTAACGTGCATCACCATGGATACACCTATTAATATCATCACCCTCATCTACACCCTGTAACGTACATCACCATGGATACACCTATTAATATCATCACCCTCATCTACACCCTGTAACGTACATCACCATGGATACACCTATTAATATCATCACCCTCATCTACACCCTGTAACGTACATCACCATGGATACACCTATTAATATCATCACCCTCATCTACACCCTGTAACGTACATCACCATGGATACACCTATTAATATCATCACCCTCATCTACACCCTGTAACGTACATCACCATGGATACACCTATTAATATCATCACCCTCATCTACACCCTGTAACGTACATCACCATGGATACACCTATTAATATCATCACCCTCATCTACACCCTGTAACGTACATCACCATGGATACACCTATTAATATCATCACCCTCATCTACACCCTGTAACGTACATCACCATGGATACACCTATTAATATCATCACCCTCATCTACACCCTGTAACGTACATCACCATGGATACACCTATTAATATCATCACCCTCATCTACACCCTGTAACGTACATCACCATGGATACACCTATTAATATCATCACCCTCATCTACACCCTGTAACGTACATTACCATGGATACACATATTAATATCATCACCCTCATCTACACCCTGTAACATCAGATCACTAGGAATGTAGATCCGCCTCACCGTTCATCATCCTTTGGTACTGGGAGGGAACACCTATTTACAGCAACAAGTAATAATTAGAAGCAGCAGTATTCAATACTGGAAATTAAACCAGAAGTTTGCCCTTCAAAAAGGCAACTGTATGCTGCTGCATTGAGGTAGTCATTTAAACAAACAGGCCCTGAAAGCAAAACCAGTCACCTTGATAAGAGACATGCCCACAGCATCCTTCTTGATGTGTTCTTTGACGGTGTCACAGATTCTGTTGATGAACTGGTGTGGAATAACGAAGATCAGGATGTCTGCTCCCTTCGCAGCATCCGTCACCTCTGGAACAGCCACCTCCATGGGGATGAGATTCATCGGGTGATGTGTGGCAGACTTAACGTTAAAGGTTGGTAATATAAGTGATTACGTCATTTTTTATTTTACCTTTATTTAACTAGGCAAGTCAGTTAAGAACAAATTCTTATTTTCAATGACAGCCTACCAGGGAACAGTGGGGTTAACTGCCTTGTTCAGGGGCAGAACAACAGATTTTTACCTTGTCAGCTCGGGGATTCAATCTTGCAACCTTTTGGTTACTAGTCCAACGCTCTAATAATTAGTTAATAATCAGGTAATAATCAAATATGAACAAAAAAAGGTGATATATGCATTGTGATTTTAATAGTGAGAAACTGTAAACATAAACTGCACGAGAGATCTTTTTTTTTCCAGAGCATTTTGAAATCTTGAGTCTTACAATGTTGGGGGGGAAGCTTGTGTCCAGGCAGGTACTTGACATTCTCATGGTCTGTATTGATGATCTCTGTGAGTTTACGTCCGTTCACCGTCTCCTCAAACACCCACATGTTCACTGTCGTGTCGAATATGTCAAGTTTTCCTACATTGGTGCCCACAATCTTGGCAATGGCAGAGCCCCTGTAGATGTGAAACAAAAGTGTCAATTTCAAGCAATACTATTGTTTCATTTTTCTCCACATTTTTGGAGCTGAGGAGATTACTTCAATTGAATGGATGATAGACTTCACACTAGTATTAGAGCAGGGTGCAAAACCCAGTGAGGTTTTCCCACTTTGAGAGATAAACAGGCTAGAAGTGAGATGTTTGAATGTTGAATATCCCCATTGGACCCAACCAATCAGTCTTGCAATTGTATTTGGTTAATAAAGCTTGTCTCTCACTGCCACCAATCAGTTAAGCTTTCTAGGACCAAATATTATCCAATCAGTTAAGCTTTCTAGCACCGAATATTATCCAATCAGTTAAGCTTTCTAGCACCAAATATTATCCAATCAGTTAAGCTTTCTAGCACCAAATATTATCCAATCAGTTAAGCTTTTTAGGACCAAATGTTATCCAATCAGTTAAGTATTATCCAATCAGTTAAGCTTTCTAGGACCAAATATTATCCAATCAGTTAAGCTTTCTAGGACCAAATATTATCCAATCAGTTAAGCTTTCTAGGACCAAATATTATCCAATCAGTTAAGCTTTCTAGCACCAAGTATTATGCAACAAATGCTGGGAGAGAAAATAATGGTGTAATTCATTTTTCAATTGTGGACTAGTAAATGATTATTGTGTCAATAATGAATGTTGCTCATACACTGTTTACAATGAATATACACCACACCTAATGAGTATAATGACAGTAGTAGTGATTACTCAAACAAGGCCTTATTTTATGCCAAGGAATGAGGTAAGAGTGATATTTTAAAGATCAGACAACTCAATATTGATTCAGAAACTTCCCCTCGATTGTTCTAGTAACCTACACAACACAACAACACAACCCAACAACACAATCCAACCTCAAAGAACATAAGAACATTCCTGAGGAAGTAAATCAAAGGCCCTGCAGTGTAGCAGCTCTAAGCATTTGTTGACATAGCAGCATGGCCTGGTCTCATGGACTAGACGTAACATAGTAAAGTGAATCCAGGTCACTCAAATTAGTATGATACGTTAGTTTTGGTATGGTTATATAAGACAGATGGTTACTTAAGGCAAAAGTTGGGTGTTGGTCGGGCGTATAACGTGAACTTCTAGCAACCCAAATTTGAGTGTTCAAATTGGTTCACGGACAACTTTAGCATTTTAGCAACTTTGCAACTACTTACTACTTTTTAGCTACTTAACAACTACTTAGCATGTCAGCTAACCCTTCCTCTAACCCTTTAACCTAACCCTAACCTTAACCCCTAACGCCCTAGCCTACCTAACATTAGCCACCTAGCTAACATTAGCGTTAGCCACCTAGCCAACATCAGTGATAGCCACCTAGCCAGCTAGCGAACATTAGTTACAACAAATTGGAATTCCTAACATATCATACGTTTTGCAAATTAATTACATATTGTATGAATTTCAATTTGTAACATATTGTACGAATTGCAATTCTTAACAAATAATACGAAGAGTAATTTGTAACATATCATACGAAATAGATGACGGACATCCACACGAAACATAACATATCATACAAATTAGAAAGGGAAAGGTGAGGGAAAGGTGGATACCCAGTATGTTGTACAACTGAATGCATTCAACCGAAATGTGTCTTCCTCATTGGTGGTCCTGGATTTACGTTTACTATGTTACGTCTACCTATGACTCCAGGTTGATTGGACACAATGCCACCACTTTATAAAATGGTTAACAGAGCTGATCACCACTTTGTAAATGGTGGTTTGTGTATCATGAAGGCTCATAGTGTAGTTTCATCACAGAGGTTCGGGCTCCCGAGTGGAGCAGCGGTTTAAGGCACTGCATCTCAGTGCAAGAGGCGTCACTACAGTCCCTGGTTTGAATCCAGGCTGTATCACATCCGGCTGTGATTGGGAGTACCATAGGGCGGTGCACAATTGGCCCAGCGTCGTCCAGGTTTGGCCGGGGTAGGCCGTCATTGTAAATAATAATTTGTTCTTGCCTGGTTAAATAAAAATAAACCCTCTAGGCTAGAGTTTAGACTTTGGTATTCCCATCTCCTCATCATGGACAGAAACATAAAATTAGAAACATTTTATTTAGTCATTATCTGATCTCATGCATACAGTGAAATGGAGGCAGCCTGTGTGTGTGTGTGTGTGTGTGTGTTTAAAACTATAAGGAATATAACTGTATTCTGCAATAATCCAGCAATTCCATTAGATGCAATAAAATATTGAGATAATAAATCAAATTCTGATATTTGCCCCAGTTATGTTGCATTATTACCACCATAGGTAAGCTTAATCGAGACAATACAAGTATTATTATTAATATTAGTCTGATAAGGCAAACAAAGAAAGCTGGGGAAAGCAAACAGCAACAGTGCTCTACACAGTCATCTTCAAACAGTCATCTGTTTCTAGTGAGATCACATCGAGCTAAATAAACTCGATACACTCGTCTCACACACCTGCACTTCTGTAACCTACAACCTGATACACAATCGACTCAAAGGTTGATAGTGTAACTACCCTGGGTTTATAAGCGCGGAAATCGACTCTGCTGCACGAGCATGCTTTTGTGGCACAGTCGATAGCGCGCCGTACTTCGGGCTAGAAGGTCGAGGATTCGAGACCTGCTCCCTGCTGTTTCATTACAATAGTATTATTGCTAACTCAAAATTACAGTCCGGTAAGTGAAAGACATTTGAAAACCGTTGACATACAAAAACGGCTGTGTCTTACAGTACAGTAGGATCATTCTGCATCATCAGCTCAGAAAGACGTAATCAAAATACATTTTAGCATAAATCAATATAAAAAGGTATTTACCAGTTGCCAGAGCCAATGATGCATACTTTCTTAGGTGCCATGATCATCCATGGTGTCTGCTGCCCCTCCTGAAGTGATTGGTGCGAAGACTCGTCTGAAGTCTAGACGAAGTGTATTTATACCTGGCACGTGGGATAGCAGTCTGGGTCACTCCCTCTTGTATTTATTGGTTAGTGCACTCAGGTCCAGACAGGCTCCAAGAGGACCATTTGTTCTTTTTTTATATTTTTTTTATATAAGATTGTAAAAAATGGTTTACACCAAATACAAACAGACACAAACGAACAACAATTTACAGACGCACACAAACAACGACTTCATCACCTCTGCCCAGACCCGCATGCTCACACCTCCATCCCTAGTGTCACGTCCTGACAGTATAAGGGGTTATTGGTTATTGTAGTTTGGTCAGGACGTGGCAGGGGGTATTTGTTTTATGTGGTTCGGGGTTTAATGGGATATGTATTTATGTAAGAGGGGTGTTTGATTTATGTGTTCCGGGGTTTTTGGGAAATGTTCTTGTTTTGTATTTCTATGTTTTTCTATGTTGTGTATTTCTTTGTTGGCCTGGTATGGCTCTCAATCAGGAACAGCTGTACATCGTTGTTGCTGATTGAGAGTCATACTTAAGTAGCCCTGTTTTCACCTGTCCCTTGGTGGGAAGTTGTTGCTGCAATACTGGTCGTGCGCGTGCAATACTGGTCGTGCGCGTGCAATACTGGTCGTGCGCGTGCAATACTGGTCGTGCGATCGTTTTGTTTCGTTTGTGTTCAATAAAAGTCATTATGAGCACTCAACCCGCTGCGCCTTGGTCCACTACGTACGACGACCATTACACCTAGTGCCTGCATTATTGTTTGCCAAATGGCCTTAAATTGTACCAATTTGTTTTTCTCGGTCGTCCATGCTATTTCAGTAATAAATCATTAGATTTTGTCTTTGTGTTAATGATGCTGGATTAATTGATTTGCACGTTTTTCCTATATACGTTTATTCAAGATGAGTTATGAGAAGAGAATCCTCCAGCCCATTGAATATTTCACTACACCCCCATTTTCCATGTCTTGAAAGACAGACCAATTAATAGTACATTTACATTGTAGTACTTCTGACAGCCTACTTTCTAAAACAGCCCATCATTTTTGGACTTAATAGCATTTCAAGAAAGCATGGATTATTGAATCATTGTTAGTTTTAGACTAAAGGCATGACTCTGCGGTTGTGCTGTAGAATTTGTGACTTTTGTCTCTTGTATAATCAATTCTATACATGAGTTTATATTGGATTAAGCCTACATTTTCATTAACTGTAATTTCATTAGTTATGCTCCCACTTTCCCTCCATCTTGTGACAACATTAGTTATTTTTAAGTCTTGGTTCCAATAGTTTATATATATTTTTTCAAAATATTTCAAATTAAATTTCATGATATGTAACTTTTAAATTGCATGTATTTGAAACTATACTGAACAACAATATAAAACGCAACATGCAGAAATTTCAAAGATTTGACTGAGTTAAAGTTCATATCAGGAAATCAGGAAATGTAAGTAAATTAATTAGGCCCTACTCGATGGATTTCACGACTGGGAATACAGATACGCATCTGTTGGTTACAGGTACCCTTAAAAAAAGGGTAGGGGCGTGGATCAGAAAACCAGTCAATATCTGGTGTGACCACCATTTTTGCCTCATGCAGCACGACACATCTCCTTCGCATAGTTTTGATAAGGCTGTTGATTGTGGCCTGTGGAATGATGTCCCACTCTTCTTCAATGGCTGTGAGAAGTTGCTGGATATTGGTGGGAACTGGAACATACTGTCATACAATTTGATCCAGAGCATCCCAAACATGCTCAATGGGTGACATGTGTGGTGAGTATGCAGGCCATGGATGACCTGGGACATTTTCAGCTTCCAGGAATTGTGAACAGATCCTTGCGACATGGGGCCGTGCATTTGTAACAGTGTAGGTTCCGTCCCTCTCTTCGCCCCAACCTGGGCTCGAACCAGGGACCCTTGCACACATCAACAACTGACACCCCACGAAGCATCGTTACCCATCGCGCCACAAAAGCCGCGGCCCTTGCAACGCAAGGGGCAACCCTACTTCAAGTCTCAGAGCGAGTGACGTCACCGATTGAAACGCTATTAGCGCGCACCACCGCTAACTAACTAGCCATTTCACATCGGTTACACATTATAATGCTGAACCATGAGGTAATGGCGGCGGATGAATGGCACGACAATGGGCCTCAGGATCTCGTCACAATATCTTTGTTCATTCAAATTGCCATCGATAAAATGCAATTGTGTTCACTGTCCGTAGCGTCTGCCTGCCCATACCATAACACCACCATGGGGCACACTGTTTAACAACGTTGACAAACTGCTCGCCCATAAGACGCCATATACACGCTGTCTGTCATCTGCCCTGTACAGTTGACACCAAATTCATCCATAAAGATCTCCTGGGTGTGAGTGGCCATCGAAGGTGAGCCCACTGAAGTAATTTATGACGCCTAACTGTAGTCAGGTCAAGACCCTGGTGAGGACAACGAGCACGCAGATGAGCTTCCCTGAGATGGTTTCTGACAGTTTGTGCAGAAATTCTTTGGTTGTGCAAACCCACAGTTTCATCAGCTGTCTGGATGGCTGTTCTCACATGAGCCAGATGAGGTCCTGAGCTGACATGGTTACACGTGGTCTGTGGTTGTGAGGCTGGTTGGACATACTGCCAAATACTGTAAAATGACGTTGGAGGTGGCTTATGGTAAATAAATTAACATTACATTTTCTGGCAACAGCTCTGATGGAAATTCCTGCGTGCCAATTGCATACACCCTCAAAACTTGAGACATCTATGGCATTGTTGTGTGAATAAACTACATGTTTTAGAGTGGCCTTTTATTGTCCCTAGCACAAGGTGCACCTGTGTAATTATCATGCTGTTTAATCAGCTTCTTGATATTCCACACCTGTCAGATTGATGGATTGTCTTGGCAAAGGAGAAATGCTCACTAACAGGGATGTAAACAAATTTGTGCACAACATTTGAGAGAAATATGTTTTTCTTTAAGTATGAAACATTTCTGGGATCTTTTATTTCAGCTCATGAAACCAACACTTTACATCTTGCATTTCAGTATACATTGGTCAATCCAAAATTACTTTTTAATTCTGTCCTGGAAATAAATGTATTTCCTGTTAGCAAGTCATTTACAGTTTCTATGCCTTTAGTTTTCCATGTGGACCAATTTATCTGTGAATTCTGAAAAGCTATCCAAGGACTGTTCCATAAGGTTGTGTTTTTAGGGAGTGATATTGGTTCTTGTAGAATAAGTTACATTTTCTTCCATATTGTTATAGTGTTCCATACTGTTATAGTGTTCTATGTTGTTATAGTGTTCTATATTGTTATAGTGTTCTATACTGTTATAGTGTTCTATATTGTTATAGTGTTCCATATTGTTATAGTGTTCCATTTTGTTTCAGTGTTCCATTTTGTTTCAGTGTTCTTAACTATGAAGTTGTTAACGTTCTTAGCTTAATCCTTTGAAAATAGACACGTAAAAAGATTGTGGATTGTGCATGTTCAATATGTACCTATTGTTCCTCTTTAGTGCATTTAACTATATGTCACAAGTAAAAGCCTTTGGTCGCGAGTTGATACATTTCCAAGTTCGGAAATGCCACACTTTCCTTATTTTAAGAGGACTTTTTCTAATCACAGAAATTGTTTGCCTTATGAAGACTTCTCAATAAATACAGGTACTCATCCTTTAACAGACTTCACTGTTTGAACATGTGAGGCTAATCAGAGGTGATGCTATGACCTAGTATGATTAGGATCATTTCACGAGCAAAAGGTTCAATGGAGCAATACTTATAGTTTGGCAACTTTAGGAGCCCCAGAAAACCCATCCTTAACCTCTCACAAGAACAGCTGACCAAGAAAAACTCCTGGCCCTATAAACATATGCTCACCTGCGGGCCAATGACCAGATCCATCCCCTGGTTGTTATGCCATCTCGTGCATCACCCCTCTTCTCGCAGCAATGAGAGGTGTGTGTGGTGTTTATAAGAATCCCAGAGCTAAAAACTGTGATGCTGAACATTAGGCAGGTAACAATTTTAATGGCCAGTTTGTGCATCAAATGGTAGAAAACCATCTTTAAAATCATCCATTCCAAACTGAGAAGTTATCATGAAGATATCCTTTATTATAGCATAGGATTAAAACATACAGGGAAAAATAGGTTTGGTCAATAAGAGAAAAATACAATTTAAGTCTGAAGATTTCAATCAGTCTTCAGTATCATCCTTTGCAGGATTGGGGGCAATTCAAGACAATCAGAACGTGGTTGGAAATTACAATTTAATATTGAAAAAAAAAATCCCCATTGAAAATAGATGGCGCTTCATTTCAATTCACTTGACTACTGAACTGATAATGAATTGAGTCCAACCATGAAGCGCCATACATCCTTTACATGTCATCATATCTAAACAGCAATACAACAGGCGTAAGCTATCAATCATACTATCAAAAATGCAGAAATTCTTCAATATGTCACATCTACTAGTGAACCCAGCTCTATGCTTATCTTCCTCGGTGTTGATGGCTTCTGCACACTAACAAATACTAAAGATGAAAACCCAGAGGAATTATTAACCTAACAGTAGAACCTTGAAGGTTGTTCTCTCTTCCACACGGGATCAACAAGCAACTTCAGCTTGCTGTTAGGTTATAGAGAATGTTCTGGATTAAACCATTGGGATCACTTGAAGGGGAACGTCTTGGGAAAACTATCGGAGCATTAAAATACATTTTTCCTTCACATCAAACCAGATTATTCTTCTCAGTATTTACAAAACTAGATCGACTTGAGGTAATTACTACAAACACTACTTCCTTAAGGTTTAACTTCTAACAATACAAGCTTTAATATAATTCATAGTTTCGAAACATAAAAAAAGATAATTAACAAAAAAACAAAGCGTCACAAAAATAGTTTCAAATGAAATGGCCCCTTAAATGATTAACTAAACCAACAGACTGAATCTTCACAATATTGTAAAGCCTGCCTGCCATCACCATACTTTGAAGTGTTCAGGGGAGAATTTTTGAGGTACACAATATTCTACAACAAGAATTCTAGAATACTCTTGAACCACTAAGAAACGGACAGCCAGCACAGCAATAAAAGACCATTGAATACTCACAACCCTATCAATACCAAACAAACACTGAAAAATCAATTCCAGAGCAAAGCCAGAATGGTAGTGTGTGTAGTCTATCACCTAATCAGTTATGAGTTAGTATGGACTCTGAGCAGGTTAGAAACAGTCAAAGTATTTAAAATGAACCCAATGCTCTTTCACAAATGGCCAAATGTTAAGACTTAAATTACTCAATATTAGTTATTGTGGAGTAGCATCAATACTTAGTTGGGGGTCATTTCAACCTCACTTAGGCCTGAATATAGATTCAAGATTGGCGACTTGAGAGAGTTCAGCCCAAAAAGGGAATGCATTGAGGTAAGGCATAGAGACAGACCATTGAGAAAAAAATAAGTCAAAAGATCTTTTAGCGGGACAAATATGAAGAGAGAGGAAGTAAAAATCTAACATGGATAATATAACCATAACAGCCTGCTAGGTGACTTTCAAAAAGATATCCTATAGTTACCACCAGCAGTAAAGCAGATGTATATCAAAGATGTTTATCGAAGTTTTTCTCAAATCAGGGGCGTATTAATGAATGTCCCACACTTCTCTTCCTCCTCCCAGAGAGAATGGCGACTTGTTCCTCTGTTGGCCTGTTTTTCTTCAACATCTTCATCTCTAAGTGTTTCTGATTCCCAGGGCTTGTTCCAGCTCCTGCCTCCTCTGCTGAACCTGAAATACATTAAAAAAAAAATAAAAAAAAAATAAAAAAATATATATATTAAAATGCAGATAAAGAAGAAAATTAATTTCAGAAATGGAAATTCCATTTCATAAGTGAAAGGAATACCAGGTAATATCAGACAAATACCAGTACCGTAATATAAATTACAATTGAAAATCTTGTTCAGAGAAAGATTTTAAAGTATTTAGTAGGGCAGAAAAAACGCTTGGTGACACAGAGATGACGACCATCATGGAGAACGAACGGCAGGAGTGAAGGCTTTACCTACCACGCATCGGGCCGACAGAAACAAACAACTCTCTGGTAAGAAGAAGGGCGGGGGTGTATGCCTTATGATTAACGACTCATGGTGTGATCATAACAACATACAGGAAGTTCAGTCCTTTTGTTCACCTGACCTAGAATTACTTACAATCAAATGCCGACCGCATTACCTACCAAGAGAATTCTCTTCGATTATAATCACAGCCGTTTATATTCACCCCCCCGAGCAGATACCTCGACAGCCCTGAAAGAACTTCACTGGACTCTATGTAAACTGAAAACCATACATTCTGTGCCTGCATTTATTGTAGTTGGTGATTTTAACAAACCTAATCTGAGAAAAAGGCTTCCGAAATTCTATCAGCATATCGAATGAGCGACATGGACTGGCAGCATTCTCAACCATTGCTACCAACTTCTGCGATGCATGCAAAGCCCTCCCTTCAGGAAATCTGACCACGACTCCATTTTGTTGCTCCCAGCCTATAGACAGAAACTAAAACGAGAAACGCCGTGCTCAGGTCTATCCAATGCTGGTCTGAACAATCGGATTCCACGCTTCAAGATTGCTTCGATCACGTGGACTGGGATATGTTCCGGGTAGCCTCAGAAAACAACATTGATGTATACGCTGACTCGGTGAGCGAGTTTATTAGCAAGTGCATAGGTGATGTATTAAAACCTTCCCTAACCAGAAAGCGTGGATTGATGGCAGCATTCGTGCAAAACGGAAAGCGTGAACCATCGCTTTTAATCACGGCAAGGCGACTGGAAACATGACGAATACAAACAGTGTAGCTACTCCCTCCACAAAGGCAATCAAAGTAGAGTCGTGCGGCAACTGCTCCGCCCATAACTGCAAGGCTCTCCAGAGGGTAGTGAGGTCTGCACAACGCATCACCGGGGGCAAACTACCTGCCCTCCAGGACACCTACACCACCCGATGTCACAGGAAGGCCAAAAAGATCATCAAGGACAACAACCACCCGAGCCACTGCCTGTTCACCCCGCTATCATCCAGAAGGCGAGGTCAGTACAGGTGCATCAAAGCTGGAACCGAGAGACTGAAAACAGCTTCTATCTTAAGGCCATCAGACTGTTAAACAGCCATCACTAACATAGGAGAGGCTTCTGCCAACATACAGACTCAAATCTCTTGCCACTTTAAGGTATCACTAGTCACTTTAAATAACGCCACTTTAATAAATGTCTAGATATCCTACTTTACTCATCTCATATGTATATACTGTATTCTATACCATCTACTGCATCTTGCCTATGCCGCAAGGCATTTGCTCATCCATATATATACAATATGTACATATTCATCCCTTTACATTTGTGTGTATTAGGTAGTCGTTGTGAATTTGTTAGATTACATGTTAGAATACTTGTTAGATATTACTGCATGGTCAGAACTAGAAGCACAAGCATTTCACTACACTCACATTAACATCTGCTAACCATGTGTATGTGACCAATAACATTTGATTTGATTTACCTTGATGTAAAACCACGGTGTACACACACACCCACACACACACACACACACTGCGGTACACACACACACCCACCCACCACGGTACACACACTACGGTATACACACATACACACATACACACACACACACACACACACACACACACACACACACACACCACGGCATACACGCACACACCACGGCACACACACACACACCACGGTACACACACACACACACACACACACACACACACACACACACACACACACACACACACACACACACCACGGCACACACACACTAGAGCTCAACCGATTAATCGTAATGGCCGATTAAAATGGGCCGATTTCAAGTTTTTATAAGAACCGGTAATCGGTATTTTTGTACACTGTAAAAAAAAATGTCTACCTTTATTTAACTAGGCACGTCAGATTAAAAACACATTCTTATTTTCAATGACGGCCTAGGAACGGGGGTTAACTGCCTTGTTCAGGGGCAGAACAACAGATTTTTACCTTGTCACCTCAGGGATTCGTTTTTGCAACCTTCCGGTTACTAGTCCAACGCTCTAAACACCTGCCGTACATTGCACTCCACGAGGAGCCTGCATGGCAGGCAGACTACCTGTTACGCGAGAGCAGCAAGAAGCCAAGGTAAGTTGCTAGCTAGCATTAAACTTATCTTATAAAAAAAACTATCAATCTTAACATAATCACTAGTTAAACTACTAATATCATCAACCATGTGTAGTTATCTAACGTGTCCTGCGTTGCATATAATTGATGCGGTGCCTGTTAATTTCTCATCGAATCACAGCCTACTTCGACAAACGGGTAATGATTTAACAAGCGCATTTGCGAAAAAAGCACTGTCGTTGCACCACTGTACCTAACCATAAACATTAATGCCTTTCTTAAAAATCAATACACAAGTATATATTTTTTTAACCTGCATATTTAGTTAATATTGCCTGCTAACATGAATTTCTTATAACTAGGGAAGTTGTGTCACTTCTCTTGCGTTCCGTGCAAGCATATACCCTATATGCAGCAGTTTGGGCCACCTGGCTCATTGCGAACTGTGTGAAGTCCATTTATTCCTAACAAAGGCCGTAATTAATTTGCCAGAATTGTACATAATTATGACATAACATTGAAGGTTGTACAATGTAACAGGAATATTTAGACTTAGGGATGCCACCCGTTAGATAAAATACGGAACGGTTCCGTATTTCACTAAATAATAAACGTTTCGTTTTCGAAATGATCGTTTCCGGATTCGACCATATTAATGACCAAAGGCTCGTATTTCTGTGTGTTATAATTAAGTCTATGATTGGATATTTGATAGAGCAGTCTGACTGAGCGATGGTAGGCAGCAGCAGGCTCGTAAGCATTCATTCAAACAGCACCTTCGTGCGTTTGCCAGCAGCTCTACGCAAGCATTGTGCTGTTTATGACTTCAACCCCCAAGATTAGGCTGGTGTAACCGATGTGAAATGGCTAGCTAGTTAGCGGGGTGCGCGCTAATAGCGTTTGAAACGCCACTCGCTCTGAGACTTGGGAGTGGTTGTTCCCCTTGCTCTACATGGGTAACGCTGCTTCGAGGGTGGCAGTTGTCGATGTGTTCCTGGTTCGAGCCCAGGTAGGAGCGAGGAGAGGGACGGAAGCTATACTGTTACACTGGCAATACTAAAGTGCCTATAAGAACATCCAATAGTCAAAGGTATATGAAATACAAATCGTATATAGAGAAATAGTCCTATAATTCCTATAATAACTACAACCTAAAACTTCTTACCTGGGAATATTGAAGACTCATGTTAAAAGGAACCACCAGCTTTCATATGTTCTCATGTTCTGAGCAAGGAACTTAAACGTTAGCTTTTTTTACATGGCACATATAGCACTTTTACTTTCTTGGGTACACACACAGAATGGTGAGAGGTGAGCATTTTACCTTGGAGTAGAAGTAACGACACACGGCCTCCTGGGCCCAGGGTTGGAAATAGAACTCTGCTCTCCTCTCCTCTTCTGGGTTCGCAACCACATCAGTCATAGTCTGTAAAAATAATCATATACATTAGAAACTTAATTTCCTTCAATAAAGCCTACAGGTATAATGTGTAGTTTCGTGTTGACAGCAGCCAGAATGTTCTCTCTCTATTGAACTATGTTCCATAATGGTGTTTCCCTGTGTGTTTACCTTGAGATCCCTGCACTGTGACTGCAGCCAGTCGTTGATGAAGCCCTGGGGGTCTCTGGCGAAGCTCAACATGAACTCTCTCTGGGTCTTCAGCTGGTTGATCGTCTCTATGGTCTCATGGATCTACAGGGGAAGAAGAGAGAGATGGAGGGTCAATCCTAGTTCAACATCTGAATAAACTACTGTCTAAATGATCTGAAGGGGAAGAAACAGCAAGATGGATGTCCAAACCAAGATGGATGAAGTAGAGTGACTTTTCTTTGTTATGTTTATTAGACCAGACAACAATGCAAATGGATCCATACTTCAGTAACATGAACCAGATTGAACCAGTCTGTAGTCCCTGTAGTAGGACATCATGTTAGCTCCTCCCTCAGTAGAGAAGATCTCATCTCTGTTGTGTTAAATTGGCCTTTGTCACAGCAGCTTGTCGAATTACAATTTACCCAGAACAGGACAGCACAACTGGCCCTTAAATGTACACGGAGAGCTAACATTAATAATATGCATGTCAATCTCTCATGGCTCAAAGTAGAGGAGAGATTGACTTCCTCACTACTTGCATTTGTGAGAAGTATTGACATGTTGAATGCACCGAGCTGTCTGTTTTAAACACTACTGAATACACTACTGTCTAATGGAGGTCTCTCTAACCTTAGTCTGCACTAGATACCTCAGCTCTGGTCTCTCTGCAATCACAGGGATAAGACCTGCAGCCAATGCTACTGACAGGGTGTGTCTCTCAGAGACTCTTTCCTGTGGGGTCTTGTTCTTTGTCTGTATTAACAGTCTGAACTTGAAGTAGGCGTACTGCTGCTGGAGAGGAGGTAGGAGGGCTGTCTATTTCTGGAGAGGAGGTAGGAGGGCTGTCTATTTCTGGAGAGGAGGTAGGAGGGCTGTCTATTTCTGGAGAGGAGGTAGGAGGGCTGTCTATTTCTGGAGAGGAGGTAGGAGGGCTGTCTATTTCTGGAGAGGAGGTAGGAGGGCTGTCTATTTCTGGAGAGGAGGTAGGAGGGCTGTCTATTTCTGGAGAGGAGGTAGGAGGGCTGTCTATTTCTGGGGAGGAGGTAGGAGGGCTGTCTATTTCTGGGGAGGAGGTAGGAGGGCTGTCTATTTCTGGAGAAGGACTGTCTTTCTGGAGAGGAGGACTGTCTTTCTGGAGAAGGGGGAGGAGGGCTGTCTATTTCTCCTTTTATTTCAGGTTCAGTGAGTTTCTCTGTAGTCGGTCCCTGTCTGCTCCCAGTCCCTGTTGACTGTAGTTCGTATCAACAATGCAATGCATTTTATTTTTTATAGCGCCTCTATTTTTCACTCTTCCAGCGTTCTGACAACGGGCTGTACAATAGGAGACAAAAGGTGTGTGGAAAAACATCTGTTCATTGCCTCGGCCACACAGCCTCAGAATAGCTCACCATAAGATGTTGTAGGCTAGATTCCATCCCTTGAAAATTAATGGACCCATGTAAAGTTCAACTATACACCATACATACCTTGTTGTCCAGGCCAGCGATCTCCTGCTGGCTGGCAGTGGATAGGAGGAAGGAGTTCATCTGGGTCTTTAGAGTGTCGTCCACCTCCACATCGATGTCATAGCAGGCTGTCTTCTTCTGGTCATTGGGATCCACACTGTAGACACACAGAGAGGAGTTAGACTCTGCATGATCTATCTTACACTATGGGTTCGTTCCAAACGGTCCTTTCTTGTAGTCACGCTGCACATCTCAGGACTGTTCTATATCAGATTAACGTGGTTCCTGAGACATTCGAACACTTCTGTAGGCATTGTGACATCTGATCATTGTGTTACAAAAAAAGGCCAGGAGTTCTTCCTAACCACGGAACAACTCTAGACCCAAGTGATGACATGGTGAGGTGTGGACCCTAGTGGCGAGGAGGACATAGTGAGGTGTTGTTGCTGGAGGTAAGGGTTAGTCCTACCTGATGACATGGTTAATAAAGACGATTAGGGTTAGTCCTACCTGATATCATGGTTAATAAAGACGATTAGGGTTAGTCCTACCTGATATCATGGTTAATAAAGACGATTAGGGTTAGTCCTACCTGATATCATGGTTAATAAAGACGATTAGGGTTAGTCCTACCTGATATCATGGTTAATAAAGACGATTAGGGTTAGTCCTACCTGATATCATGGTTAATAAAGACGATTAGGGTTAGTCCTACCTGATATCATGGTTAATAAAGACGATTAGGGTTAGTCCTACCTGATATCATGGTTAATAAAGACGATTAGGGTTAGTCCTACCTGATGACATGGTTAATAAAGACGATTAGGGTTAGTCCTACCTGATATCATGGTTAATAAAGACGATTAGGGTTAGTCCTACCTGATATCATGGTTAATAAAGACGATTAGGGTTAGTCCTACCTGATATCATGGTTAATAAAGACGATTAGGGTTAGTCCTACCTGATATCATGGTTAATAAAGACGATTAGGGTTAGTCCTACCTGATATCATGGTTAATAAAGACGATTAGGGTTAGTCCTACCTGATATCATGGTTAATAAAGACGATTAGGGTTAGTCCTACCTGATATCATGGTTAATAAAGACGATTAGGGTTAGTCCTACCTGATGACATGGTTAATAAAGACGATTAGGGTTAGTCCTACCTGATATCATGGTTAATAAAGACGATTAGGGTTAGTCCTACCTGATATCATGGTTAATAAAGACGATTAGGGTTAGTCCTACCTGATATCATGGTTAATAAAGACGATTAGGGTTAGTCCTACCTGATATCATGGTTAATAAAGACGATTAGGGTTAGTCCTACCTGATATCATGGTTAATAAAGACGATTAGGGTTAGTCCTACCTGATGACATGGTTAATAAAGACGATTAGGGTTAGTCCTACCTGATATCATGGTTAATAAAGATGATTAGGGTTAGTCCTACCTGATATCATGGTTAATAAAGACGATTAGGGTTAGTCCTACCTGATATCATGGTTAATAAAGACGATTAGGGTTAGTCCTACCTGATATCATGGTTAATAAAGACGATTAGGGTTAGTCCTACCTGATATCATGGTTAATAAAGACGATTAGGGTTAGTCCTACCTGATGACATGGTTAATAAAGACGATTAGGGTTAGTCCTACCTGATGACATGGTTAATAAAGACGATTAGGGTTAGTCCTACCTGATGACATGGTTAATAAAGACGATTAGGGTTAGTCCTACCTGATATCATGGTTAATAAAGACGATTAGGGTTAGTCCTACCTGATATCATGGTTAATAAAGACGATTAGGGTTAGTCCTACCTGATATCATGGTTAATAAAGACGATTAGGGTTAGTCCTACCTGATATCATGGTTAATAAAGACGATTAGGGTTAGTCCTACCTGATATCATGGTTAATAAAGACGATTAGGGTTAGTCCTACCTGATGACATGGTTAATGATGATGGGTTCTGGAGGCATCAGGAGAGCATGTAGACGTTGTGGGATCTCAGAGAATTTCATACGCTGGGTCTCAAAGATCTAGAACAACATAGATAAAAACACAACTTTATTCATTTACTCAAGAACTGGACATGCAAGGATTTGAATATTGTGCTTTGTATGTTTCAGCTATGGACAGTTAATAAAGATCATATATCAGAGGTCTATGGCGTGTTTGGGCTAAGGACAACATAACAGACCCATTTACCCATAAAGATGATGAAAAGGCAAAATCCCGTTACTAACATACTGTCCATCAGGTTGTATAACAAATCCTCAACATTACAGATACAAACGTGGGGAAAAGACACTGGTTCTATTTTCCCCAAGAAAGGCTTATATCTTCCAACCAGCTGTGAACAAAGAGGAGAATTGCTGCTCTCTGACCTGCTGCAGGCACTTGTCACAGTTGATGAACTCTGACCTGCTGCAGGCACTTGTCACAGTTGATGAACTCTGACCTGCTGCAGGCACTTGTCACAGTTGATGAACTCTGACCTGCTGCAGGTACTTGTCACAGTTGATGAACTCTGACCTGCTGCAGGTACTTGTCACAGTTGATGAACTCTCTCTCGTGGGGGTCCTGCAGCTTGTGGGTCTTAACATACTGCCAGAGGGCCTGGATGATGACCGGCCTGGTCTGGGTGTGGATCCCCAACATACGGGCCAGACGAGGGTCCAGTTTGAACTGAGGGGGCTGGGGAGAGAGAAGTGAAATTAGCAGAGGCATTACACCATCAAACTGAAGACGCAAACGACAAGCATGTATTTGGGAGAGATGTTGAGAAAGGCCCAGCGGTCAAAAACACCTGGTTCATATAGGTCGTTATCAATAAAGCGTCACAATAAAGAGAAGAGCATAGAACTACAAATATAAAATTGTGTACTATACCCAAACAAGTAGTTTAGGTAAATGTTCCATCCTTGGTCGGCTCTGCCTGTCAAGCAGCATAAGGGCACATATGCCCATGTTGGCTAGCCTACTGTTGGCAAGTGATGTACTTTTTTATCCTACCAACATAGCTAGCTTACAACATTATCCCCTTTTCAACATTGTTTTTAAGAATGTTTAATCACGATTGCTGCTGACAGACATGATAGGCTACATTGATTGATGGACCACGTAAAATTGGTTAGCTAGTTAGCGAACACCAGATCAGGTCAGTAATGCTAGTAGACAAGCTAACACCAGATCAGGTCAGTAATGTTAGTGGACAAGCTAACACCAGATCAGGTCAGTAATGCTAGTGGACAAGCTAACACCAGATCAGGTCAGTAATGCTAGTGGACAAGCTAACACCAGATCAGGTCAGTAATGCTAGTGGACAAGCTAACACCAGATCAGGTCAGTAATGCTAGTGGACAAGCTAACACCAGATCAGGTCAGTAATGCTAGTGGACAAGCTAACACCAGATCAGGTCAGTAATGCTAGTGGACAAGCTAACACCAGATCAGGTCAGTAATGCTAGTGGACAAGCTAACACCAGATCAGGTCAGTAATGCTAGTGGACAAGCTAACACCAGATCAGGTCAGTAATGCTAGTGGACAAGCTAATACCAGATCAGGTCAGTAATGCTAGTGGACAAGCTAACACCAGATCAGGTCAGTAATGTTAGTGGACAAGCTAACACCAGATCAGGTCAGTAATGCTAGTGGACAAGCTAATACCAGATCAGGTCAGTAATGCTAGTGGACAAGCTAACACCAGATCAGGTCAGTAATGCTAGTGGACAAGCTAACACCAGATCAGGTCAGTAATGCTAGTGGACAAGCTAACACCAGATCAGGTCAGTAATGTTAGTGGACAAGCTAATACCAGATCAGGTCAGTAATGCTAGTGGACAAGCTAACACCAGATCAGGTCAGTAATGCTAGTGGACAAGCTAATACCAGATCAGGTCAGTAATGCTAGTGGACAAGCTAACACCAGATCAGGTCAGTAATGCTAGTGGACAAGCTAACTTCCAGGGGATACACTAGATGCCATCTATAGTGGTGATGACTGGCGTTTACCAGGACGAGTTGTGAATAAAAATAGGCTAGTTGCTGATGTCAAGCTATCTAACATGCCAAACAGATTGGCTACCCTAACGTATCTGAAATTACATGATCAACAGATGCTTTACTGATCATGAAAACCATGCCATTACCTGTTGTATAACTCTGATGATAGGGCTAAACAGTTACTAGCTGTGTAACTCTGATGATAGAGCTAAACAGTTACTAGCTGTATAACTGATGATAGAGCTAAACAGTTACTAGCTGTGTAACTCTGATGATAGAGCTAAACAGTTACTAGCTGTGTAACTCTGATGATAGAGCTAAACAGTTACTAGCTGTATAACTGATGATAGAGCTAAACAGTTACTAGCTGTGTATCTCTGATGATAGAGCTAAACAGTTACCAGCTGTATAACTCTGATGATAGAGCTAAACAGTTACCAGCTGTATAACTCTGATGATAGAGCTAAACAGTTACTAGCTGTATAACTCTGATGATAGAGCTAAACAGTTACTAGCTGTGTAACTCTGATGATAGAGCTAAACAGTTACCAGCTGTATAACTCTGATGATAGAGCTAAACAGTTACTAGCTGTATAACTCTGATGATAGAGCTAAACAGTTACTAGCTGTATAACTCTGATGATAGAGCTAAACAGTTACTAGCTGTATAACTCTGATGATAGAGCTAAACAGTTACTAGCTGTATAACTCTGATGATAGAGCTAAACAGTTACCAGCTGTATAACTCTGATGATAGAGCTAAACAGTTACTAGCTGTATAACTCTGATGATAGAGCTAAACAGTTACTAGCTGTGTATCTCTGATGATAGAGCTAAACAGTTACTAGCTGTATAACTCTGATGATAGAGCTAAACAGTTACTAGCTGTGTATCTCTGATGATAGAGCTAAACAGTTACTAGCTGTGTATAACTGATGATAGAGCTAAACAGTTACTAGCTGTATAACTCTGATGATAGAGCTAAACAGTTACTAGCTGTGTATCTCTGATGATAGAGCTAAACAGTTACTAGCTGTGTATCTCTGATGATAGAGCTAAACAGTTACTAGCTGTATAACTCTGATGATAGAGCTAAACAGTTACTAGCTGTGTATCTCTGATGATAGAGCTAAACAGTTACTAGCTGTGTAACTCTGATGATAGGGCTAAACAGTTACTAGCTGTGTATCTCTGATGATAGGGCTAAACAGTTACTAGCTGTGTAACTCTGATGATAGAGCTAAACAGTTACTAGCTGTATAACTCTGATGATAGAGCTAAACAGTTACTAGCTGTGTAACTCTGATGATAGAGCTAAACAGTTACTAGCTGTGTAACTCTGATGATAGGGCTAAACAGTTACTAGCTGTATAACTCTGATGATAGAGCTAAACAGTTACTAGCTGTGTAACTCTGATGATAGAGCTAAACAGTTACTAGCTGTATAACTCTGATGATAGAGCTAAACAGTTACTAGCTGTATAACTCTGATGATAGAGCTAAACAGTTACTAGCTGTGTAACTCTGATGATAGGGCTAAACAGTTACTAGCTGTATAACTCTGATGATAGAGCTAAACAGTTACTAGCTGTATAACTCTGATGATAGAGCTAAACAGTTACTAGCTGTGTAACTCTGATGATAGAGCTAAACAGTTACTAGCTGTATAACTCTGATGATAGAGCTAAACAGTTACTAGCTGTGTATCTCTGATGATAGAGCTAAACAGTTACTAGCTGTATAACTCTGATGATAGAGCTAAACAGTTACTAGCTGTGTAACTCTGATGATAGAGCTAAACAGTTACCAGCTGTATAACTCTGATGATAGAGCTAAACAGTTACTAGCTGTATAACTCTGATGATAGAGCTAAACAGTTACTAGCTGTGTAACTCTGATGATAGAGCTAAACAGTTACTAGCTGTATAACTCTGATGATAGAGCTAAACAGTTACTAGCTGTATAACTCTGATGATAGAGCTAAACAGTTACTAGCTGTGTATCTCTGATGATAGAGCTAAACAGTTACTAGCTGTATAACTCTGATGATAGAGCTAAACAGTTACTAGCTGTATATCTCTGATGATAGAGCTAAACAGTTACTAGCTGTATAACTCTGATGATAGAGCTAAACAGTTACTAGCTGTGTATCTCTGATGATAGAGCTAAATGTGCGCAATTGTTTTGCATGGAATAATTGGACACAACCAAATAGGTTTTAACTTTAGCAGGTTGTGATTAGAGGTGTGTTTACCTGGTAGTCCAGCATGAGCAGGACAGTGCAGCGTACGCCCACATCCCCTGGCCTCTTCACCTGGAACCCGTCTGTCTCCTGAGTGGTCGCAGTCCTGTGCCACTATAATATAAAAAAAATACTAAAATTAGCTAATATTGATTGCCTATTCATGAAAAACAAATCTAAATCATACATTTTTATATCCGAAGATTAAACCACATCTTCTTACCTCGACCAAGTGATTGTCAGGCCCATAGAGGTCCTTGTCCAACTCGATGACCAGAGACTTGAAGAAGGAAGAGAACTTTCTCTTCTGCTTGGTGGCTTCATATTTGGACACAGCAGTCTGAGAAAACATTTTTTTTCAGACATTTCAAGTTATAAACACACACAAGACACTATCTGTCAACACACAGACACACACACAAACATATGGCTACTAATTAGTCCTACATCTTCAAGCAGGCGCCCTTCAACACGCAGCTCCCATGATGCAACAGTGCCCTCTCCGTCTTCTGCGTCGGGCTTGGCAGGGTTGAAGGTGTTGGATATGAAGATACGAAGCTTTCGCTTTTGCTGAAACACAAGAAGCCCAGTCATGTTGAATTTCACTGTCAAAATGTGTATTACCTTCAGAGCAAAACATGGGACGTGATGACCAGGGAAAACTCCCAAGTCCCATTTTATAAGCTACAACTCAGGCCCTGAGCTTTTCTGGTCTGGCCACCTTGTCGGTCAGGAAAGGATCCTGGGCCTGAATTGTAGCCTATAAAATCATCCCTGTCCATCTAATGTTATTCATTAGGATCGAAAAGGCAATGATCCTAGATCAGCACTGTACTATACTTTACTCTGTTTATTATCTATGCACCTCCCTTATCTTCCCTCATTTGCACTCACTGTATATAGATTTGTCTTTTTTATACTGTATTATTGACTGTATGTTTGTTTATTCCATGTGTAACTCTGTGTTGTTGTATGTGTCGAACTGCTTTGCTTTATCTTGGCCAGGTCGCAGTTGTAAATGAGAACTTGTTCTCAACTAGCCTACCTGGTTAATAAATAAAGGTTAAATAAAAAAAATAGTCACCTTACCTACAAGTACATATTACCTCGACTAACCGGTGCCCCTGCACATTGAGTCTGTACCGGTACCCCCTGTATATAGCCTCGCTATTGTTATTTTACTGCTGCACTTTCCTACCTATTTTTAACTTAACAGTTATTTTTCTTAAAACTGCATTGTTGGTTAAGGGCTACACCGGTTGTATTCGGCGCATGTGACAAACACAATTTGATTTGAAAAGCTTTATGAATACAAGCCTTGGCCCTAGTGAGGACATAACTCCATATTTGTTACCTTGATGGGTCTCTTGAGTGCCTCCTGGATGTCCAGACGTTTCCTCATGATGGTCTGATCCAGCTTCCTCTCAAACGCCAGCAGGTCCATGTAGGCCTGAGACTCTGGCACCAGCTCCCGGATCCTCTGAGGTAAAATCTTATCCGCCATTTTCTTCTTCTTTGTACTGCAATTGAAAAAAACAATACAGTGGGAGTTTATAAGGAACGAAAAAATGTAATATTACTGTTGAAGTAAATCCATTCAAGCCTAAAATAACAAATACCGATGGCTAGTCAGATCTTACTGTTGGTTGCGCTGTTGCTGGACCTGTTGGACCTGCTGGGGGGCAGGCCTCTTACGGGAGGGATCCATGACGCCAGGCATCCCTGGTCGGGACACGGGGCTGGAGCCGTAGCCTGGAGGCCCCATGGGCGGACCCTGGGGTGTCATACGGCTGGAGGGGGGCATCCCACCTGGTCTCTGGAGGGAGGAGAGAAGAGACAGGGAGGGGTTAGAGTCTGGAGCAGGGAGAGAAGAGACAGGGAGGGGTTAGAGTCTGGAGCAGGGAGAGAAGAGACAGGGAGTGGTTAGAGTCTGGAGCAGGGAGAGAAGAGACAGGGAGGGGTTAGAGTCTGGAGCAGGGAGAGAAGAGACAGGGAGGGGTTAGAGTCTGGAGCAGGGAGAGAAGAGACAGGGAGGGGTTAGAGTCTGGAGCAGGGAGAGAAGAGACAGGGAGGGGTTAGAGTCTGGAGGAGGGAGAGAAGAGACAGGGAGGGGTTAGAGTCTGGAGGAGGGAGAGAAGAGACAGGGAGGGGTTAGAGTCTGGAGCAGGGAGAGAAGAGACAGGGAGGGGTTAGAGTCTGGAGCAGGGAGAGAAGAGACAGGGAGGGGTTAGAGTCTGGAGCAGGGAGAGAAGAGACAGGGAGAGGTTAGAGTCTGGAGGAGGGAGAGAAGAGACAGGGAGGGGTTAGAGTCTGGAGGAGGGAGAGAAGAGACAGGGAGGGGTTAGAGTCTGGAGGAGGGAGAGAAGAGACAGGGAGGGGTTAGAGTCTGGAGCAGGGAGAGAAGAGACAGGGAGGGGTTAGAGTCTGGAGCAGGGAGAGAAGAGACAGGGAGGGGTTAGAGTCTGGAGCAGGGAGAGAAGAGACAGGGAGGGGTTAGAGTCTGGAGCAGGGAGAGAAGAGACAGGGAGGGGTTAGAGTCTGGAGCAGGGAGAGAAGAGACAGGGAGGGGTTAGAGTCTGGAGCAGGGAGAGAAGAGACAGGGAGGGGTTAGAGTCTGGAGGAGGGAGAGAAGAGACAGGGAGGGGTTAGAGTCTGGAGCAGGGAGAGAAGAGACAGGGAGGGGTTAGAGTCTGGAGCAGGGAGAGAAGAGACAGGGAGGGGTTAGAGTCTGGAGCAGGGAGAGAAGAGACAGGGAGGGGTTAGAGTCTGGAGGAGGGAGAGAAGAGACAGGGAGGGGTTAGAGTCTGGAGGAGGGAGAGAAGAGACAGGGAGGGGTTAGAGTCTGGAGCAGGGAGAGAAGAGACAGGGAGGGGTTAGAGTCTGGAGCAGGGAGAGAAGAGACAGGGAGGGGTTAGAGTCTGGAGCAGGGAGAGAAGAGACAGGGAGGGGTTAGAGTCTGGAGGAGGGAGAGAAGAGACAGGGAGGGGTTAGAGTCTGGAGCAGGGAGAGAAGAGACAGGGAGGGGTTAGAGTCTGGAGCAGGGAGAGAAGAGACAGGGAGGGGTTAGAGTCTGGAGCAGGGAGAGAAGAGACAGGGAGGGGTTAGAGTCTGGAGCAGGGAGAGAAGAGACAGGGAGGGGTTAGAGTCTGGAGCAGGGAGAGAAGAGACAGGGAGGGGTTAGAGTCTGGAGCAGGGAGAGAAGAGACAGGGAGGGGTTAGAGTCTGGAGCAGGGAGAGAAGAGACAGGGAGGGGTTAGAGTCTGGAGCAGGGAGAGAAGAGACAGGGAGGGGTTAGAGTCTGGAGCAGGGAGAGAAGAGACAGGGAGGGGTTAGAGTCTGGAGCAGGGAGAGAAGAGACAGGGAGGGGTTAGAGTCTGGAGCAGGGAGAGAAGAGACAGGGAGGGGTTAGAGTCTGGAGCAGGGAGAGAAGAGACAGGGAGGGGTTAGAGTCTGGAGGAGGGAGAGAAGAGACAGGGAGAGGTTAGAGTCTGGAGCAGGGAGAGAAGAGACAGGGAGGGGTTAGAGTCTGGAGCAGGGAGAGAAGAGACAGGGAGGGGTTAGAGTCTGGAGCAGGGAGAGAAGAGACAGGGAGGGGTTAGAGTCTGGAGCAGGGAGAGAAGAGACAGGGAGGGGTTAGAGTCTGGAGCAGGGAGAGAAGAGACAGGGAGGGGTTAGAGTCTGGAGCAGGGAGAGAAGAGACAGGGAGGGGTTAGAGTCTGGAGGAGGGAGAGGTTAGAGTCTGGAGGAGGGAGAGGTTAGAGTCTGGAGGAGAGAAGAAATAGGGAGGGGTTAGAGTTTGGAGAGGAAAAGATGAATGGTGTTTGATAGGAGAAAAGAGTAGAAAAGGATAAAAGAGGAGGAGAAAAGGGAGAAGAAGAGGTTGTGGGAGAGAAAGGGAAGAAAGAGGTGGAGAGAAGAGGTGCTACTGATGGTTGAGATGAGGAACAAAATGTTTTCCTATCATCTACTGGTAGATTCATCTTTGCAGGTGTTAATTCTGCCTTAGACTAAACATTCTCCTTTTGATGAGGTCTACCGAATGTGTTCAACAGATAGTGTTTTCCATTTGCGCCGGCTGTCGGCAAAAATCAGCCGGTTAGACTCATTTACAGCCGGCTACTTCTCATTTAAAAGTTTAAATTCGCTAGTCTTTCAAGCCCTCTCCCGCTAGAATTAACGATATGCATCTTATAGTAATCTATTGATAGGATAGTCACCCGTCAGTCACAAAGCGAGCAATGGAAGGGAAACGCAGTCTGCCGTCTGCTCCGCCTCCTGGTGTGCGCTGCGGTTGGTTGCAGTCTAATTTCTTCACACAGAGGAAGGAGAGTACTGATAGTTTGGATTTATGAACTTTAAATCCTTATTAATCATTAGTTGTAATAGAGAAATGAGTTGTGCCATAACCATTAACCTCTGGTGTAGGAGGATATGTATATGGTGGGTGCAATTAAGCTTGGAATGTACTGAGTGTAGGGAAAGCGATCACGTGGCAGGCATTGATAAGGGGAGAGAGCCATGGATTAGTGATGGAGGGGGTCCAGGTCAGGCATTGATAAGGGGAGAGAGCCATGGATTAGTGATGGAGGGGGTCCAGGTCAGGCATTGATAAGGGGAGAGAGCCATGGATTAGTGATGGAGGGGGTCCAGGTCAGGCATTGATAAGGGGAGAGAGCCATGGATTAGTGATGGAGGGGGTCCAGGTCAGGCATTGATAAGGGGAGAGAGCCATGGATTAGTGAGGGGAGGGGGTCAAGATCAGGTCACGTTAAGGGAGAAATACAAGTTTATGGCCCGCATCACTTAGTGTCCTGCCTAGCAGGAAAGATACAATGTTTGTACAGATATGTAGGAGACTCAGCCTAGGAGGAAGGGTTAAATATCAGTGCTTGTGTGAAAAGTTTTTTGTCTAATGCAGCTGTATTGATCCTCTGGGAAGAATAAACTTGGTTTAAGCTTTCATAGTGTCCGCTGAGTTTTTACTCCCCCTACGCGGGGAGCCCCAAAAAAGAGGAAGCGGGTATTTTCTCTGTACATCCACAGATGAGCCAGTCAGACTTCATATGTAGGCTATGGGATGGTAGCTAGCTAAGTGCACAGACGCAATGCACACAACACTAAATACATCCTACAAGATAGCTAACAAATGTAGCTAGTATTGATTAGCTAGTTTCCATGAAACAGCTGCCTGTGTTAGCTGCCGAGTTAGTGCAATGTCCTTAGCGAGCTAGCTAAACATTTGGCTATGGGCTGGCACTGGCAGTATGGGATAATGGGGTGGATTAAATTGTTTCTTCGTCATCTTGCTAGGTAGTTATCTAGCTGTGGCCATCTGGCTAGTAACAAGTGATTTCTACAACAATAGCAACATCAGCGCAGATAGCTTGGAATCTAGACCATAAGCAATACGCACAGGATATGCATTGCCAAACAACGCTAATGCCACCTTCTGGTTTGGAGTATTTTAACAAGGCTGAGTGGCTGACGACTTCCAAGGTCATTGTTGTGTGAACACAAGAGATTGACTGTCAACACTGTTTAGAGGTACTGTCGGCAGGCAAACGTTTGAAAATCCTACCAGTGCGTCTGAGTTCTTAGCCTAATTATTGTTCTGACACATACGTTGAATTAATTTTTGCGTGCTTCGCATGGCCAGCCTTCTTTTATTGACAACTGAACAGGAAGGGTTAACTAGTTTATAAAAGGAGTTGAACTGACAACGTTGGTCTTCTATATGCCTTTGACATTCATAAATTATGCAGTGTGATTATATGTCCATGGTATCCTATCGGGCGAAGTAAACCAAAGGATTTCTTTGGTTTCCTTTCTTAGGATGTCGGGGCTTGCCAGACAGTGACACTAAAGTGAGTGACTCATCAGTCAGTGGCTGCATTTAGAGACTCATTCTGGTCCAAATATGATAATTAGGGCATTCACGAAATCCAGACATTAAAACGGAATTCAACAATATTCAAAAAGGTATTGAATCAACTAAAGGTATTGAACATTTATCAAATTTGCCCAAGTTTATCATAAAGACATGAACAGAATGCATCAGTGATTCGTATTTCCTGCCACCTTCTGAAGAGGCAACAAAAATGCCCGTGTGTGTGTGGTGCGTGTCTACCACTTTTTGTAGCCGTTAGCGGTGATGCTAATGCAAACTGAAGGCTTTCCCCAAAAACATTCTCAAATAAATGTTAACTACAAAATAGCCTACAATTACCTGCCAGAATGATATGATTATTTTTATCAATCCAGTGTGTATTTGTTTTGCAAACTCTATGATCACGTGTGCTACAAAACCACTGCTAAACAACAGCCTCTTGCTAGGTGTCCACTGGAATTAAAGGGTCACTTTTGCTAGTTGTCCACTGGAATTAAAGGGTCACTTTTGCTAGTTGTCCACTGGAATTAAAGGGTCACTTTTGCTAGTTGTCCACTGGAATTAAAGGGTAACTTTTGCTAGGTGTCCACTGGAATTAAAGGGTCACTTTTGCTA
This sequence comes from Salmo salar, assembly GCF_965601325.2. NCBI lineage: Eukaryota > Metazoa > Chordata > Actinopteri > Salmoniformes > Salmonidae > Salmo > Salmo salar. Next base: position 55,086,032 of record NC_138312.1, on the reverse strand, counting down.
GGTGTCCACTGGAATTAAAGGGTCACTTTTGCTAGTTGTCCACTGGAATTAAAGGGTAACTTTTGCTAGGTGTCCACTGGAATTAAAGGGTAACTTTTGCTAGGTGTCCACTGGAATTAAAGGGTAACTTTTGCTAGGTGTCCACTGGAATTAAAGGGTAACTTTTGCTAGGTGTCCACTGGAATTAAAGGGTCACTTTTGCTAGGTGTCCACTGGAATTAAAGGGTCACTTTTGCTAGTTGTCCACTGGAATTAAAGGGTCACTTTTGGGGTAGCCTAGTGGTTAGAGCGTTGGGCCAGTAACCGAAAGGTTGCTGGATTGAATCCCCGAGCTGACAAGGTACAAATCTGTCGTTCTGCCCCTGAACAAGGCAGTTAACCCACTGTTCCCTGGTAGGCCATCATTGTAAATAAGAATTTGTTCTTAACTGACTTTCCCACTTAAATAAAAGGTTAAATAATTTATTTTGAAATACACCAACAAAACGCAACATCTCCGATTTTTCAGACCTCAAAAGCAGTCTCCTGGTGTGGTTTAAGCATTGCTGTGGACTTACATCACATTGTTGTTTTTCTATTTAAAAAAAAAAAAACGATTTGATTTTGAGAGCAAAACATAACCTGGAAAAACAAAACCTTAAAATGTATTTAAGATAATGTGTCTGTTTTAATAAAATCCATAATATGAAGAACAAACATTGTGGCAATTGATATCTTGCAGTAAAATTGTAAATACAACTTTACGATCTCAAGAGAAGAGAAGTTAATTGTTAAAAAAGGTTTCTAACAATACACTGAATTCATACATGTTCAGTTATTTAAATTGTAAAGTAATGTCTTTCTTCACAATACCACAACAAATTATTCCAATCTGGGAGGTAAACTCGATAAAGTATTCAATAATTTCACTGTGTATTTAAGATGGAATCAAGGCATTAGAATGTTCCAGATGCCACCAAAACAGAGCTTCTTCGGCCGGGGGCGCCAGGCTGGCTACTTTTTCTATTTGGCTGGCTACTCTACTCTACTCACTTGAGGAAAACACTGCAGATAAGTTATGTTCGGTACCATACCAGTCAGGGTCAAGGATGTGGCTTGGTGAGGATGGTAGTGGAAGGAATAGTACAAACAAGGTGATTCTCTGGATAGAGGCTGTTTCAATGGCATGAAAACTCTACTAAATTCCTCATCATTATTTATGAATAACTAAAAGACTCATGAATAGGATACGCATTCAAGAAACATTGTTGAGTATACAGGAAACATTGGTGAGCAGCAACAAGTGAAAAAAAAATCCATGTGTTGAAATACAGGTAGAAATGCTCTGATATTTAATGTAGATCGGAACTAAATTGAACGACCATTCAAGGACAATATAACAAACATCAGCACTAGACAAAATACAGATTGAATTACAACATCCTTATATTGAATCAAGGCCAACTTATTTTACATTCACAATAAAAATATATAATAGTCATCTTAAAATTAATGTAAAGTTTGCAAATCCTTAAATAAGAAACAAAATGTATCTTTTCACTACCCAATAAAATATTTCAGATATAAGGCAATAGGTGAAATAACCTGGAAATTTTACTGCAAAAAAATCCTCATAAAAAACGATAGCAACAAAAATCATCCACAACACACAACCAAATCACTCACCAATCCATGTGCTAGGAACTCAAACAGGCGACTTCGTGTTTCTGAATGCATGAGTACTTATATAGAGACGGTAGCTAGTAGGCAGAGGAGAGGATAGATGAGACGCCTTCAGAACAGACCGGTATGGCTCCAGCCAGAGGCACACCTCTCTTTCCCTCTCCTCTCTGCAGCCTTGGAGGGAGGGCTGTCTGATCTGTTCTGCTCACATCAACGCTGATGCACACACTCTCTCTCTCCTTTCCCTCTCCTCTCTACAGACTTGGAGGGGGGGCTGTGCTGTGTGATGTGTGCCTTGCTCATCAACGCTGAAGCCCTCTGCCCTCTCCTAGTGATGGGCAGTATATAAAAAAAATCCATATCGTGATAAATTGACATTTTTTCCAATAACGACAAATCCCCAATAAATTAACAAATAATTTTTGGGGGATGCTGGCTGGGTGATATGGACAAAAAGTAATATCGCGATAAATGTAACCCATTTTGCTCGACAACAACAAACACAACAATAATAAAATGTTTAATGTACAGTTAGTTACTTTCCATTATCAGCAGCACCTTCCTCCAAATGAGGAAGGTGAGAACTCAAAACTAGATTGCGAACTCTAAATATGATATTGCTGCTCAATAGATTAATCAAATTAGCCTACACATGGCTATCAGTAAAATGTAGACTAATGTCCTACAAAACGTTCCAGCGCTAGACATAGGCTACTTGATGTAGGTCTACTCACTGTAAATGGCGCGCTCCGCTGGCACATCTAAACCATACTAACTACAGCCTACTCCAGTGGTAAAGTGGCTCCATTAATACTATTACGACGAGAAATATATGATATTCCAGTGGAGGCTCCGAGGAGGAGGAAGAAGGGGAGGACCGCCATCAGTAAATTTAATAAAAACAAAACAAATTGTAAAACATAAGTTATCCTTTTAAGATAAACCTATACTCAATATATTCACGTCACCAAATAATTGATTATAATACACTTTTTCCCCCAGTGAAGGTCTACAGTAGCCTCAGCACTCTGTAGGGTAGCGCCATGGTGTAGCCGGAGGAAAGCTAGCTTCCGTCCTCCTCTAGGTACATTGACTTCAATACAAACCTAGGAGGCTTATGGTTCTCACCCGCTTCCATAGACTTACACAGTAATTATGACAACCTCCGGAGGACGCCCTCCAACCTATCAGAGCTCTTGCAGCATGAACTGACATGTTGTCCACCCAATCAAAGGATCAGATAATGACTCTAGTACTCAAAGCATAAGCTACAGCTAGCTATCACTGCAGTGCATAAAATGTGGTGAGTAGTTGACTCAGAGAGGGAGAATAGTTTTACTGTTTTGATCAAATACATACACTACCGTTCAAAAGTTTGGGGGTCACTTAGAAATGTCCTTGTCTTTGAAAGAAAAGCACATTTTTGGTCCATTAAAATAACATCAAATTGATCAGAAATACACTGTAGACATTGTTAATGTTGTAAATGACTACTGTAGCTCAAAACGTCTGATTTTTAATGGAATATCTACATAGGCGTACAGAGGCCCATTATCAGCAACCGTCACTCCTGTGTTCCAATGGCACGTTGTGTTAGCTAATCCAAGTTTATCATTTTAAAAGGCTAATTGATCATTAGAAAACTCTTCTGCAAATATGTTAGCACAGCTGAAAACTGTTGTCCTGATTAAATAAGCAATCAAACGGTCCTTCTTTAGACTAGTTGAGTATATGGAGCATCAGCATTTGTGGGTTCGACTACAGGCTCAAAATGGCCAGAAACAAAGCACTTTCTTCTGAAACTCGTCAGTCTATTCTTGTTCTGAGAAATTAAGGCTATTCCATGTGAGAAATTGCCAAGAAACTAAAGATCTCGTACAATGCTGTGTACTACTCCCTTCACAGAACAGCACAAACTGGCTCTAAGACAATGGACAGAGGAACTCTGCCTAAAAGGCCAGCATCTCGGAGTCGCCTCTTCACTTGACGTTGAGACTAGTGTGTTGCGGGTACTATTTAATGAAGCTGCCAGTTGAGGACTTGTGAGGCGTCTGTTTCTCAAATGAGACACTAATGTACTTGTCCTCTTACCGGGTGTGCACCGGGGCCTCCCACATTCGATTCTGGTTAGAGACAGTTTGCGCTGTAAATATTCCACTGTAGATATTCTATAAAAATCAACTGTCTCCAGCTACAATAGTCATTTACAACATTAACAATGTCTACACTGTATTTCAGAGATGAAACTTAACTGCTTGACATGTATGATGAAATCCTGGTTGAGAATGAAACTGAAAAAATGAACAACGAAACAGCATAGCAAGTGAAAGAAAGAGGTTGTGATTATGTTTTACTGGTAATGGGGACATACGTAAATGCCAACAAAATAACTTTTTGGTCAGTGTGGTGTGTGTAACCTTTAACTAGGCAAGTCAGTTAACCTCTCTGGTATCATTGGGACGCTAGCGTCCCACCTCGACAACAGCCAGTGAAATTGCAGGGCGCCAAATTCAAACAGAAGTCCCATAATTACACCATTTTAAAGATAAAGTTCTTGTTAATCCAACCACAGTGTCCGATTTCAAAAAGGCATGGCGCGTTATGTTCAGCGCGTTGTCTCAAATAACATCCGGTGAAATTGCAGAGAGCCAAATCAAATTACAGAAATACTCATAAACATTGATGAAAGATACAAGTGTTATACATAGGATGAAAGATAAACGTCTTGTTAATCCAGCCGCTGTGTCAGATTTCAAAAAGGCTTTACGGTGAAAGCACACCATGTGATTATGTTAGGACAGCGCCTAGCCACAAAACACCATACAGACATTTTCCAGCCAAGGAGAGGACTTACAAAAGTCAGAAATAGCGATTAAATGAATCACTTACCTTTGATGATCTTCATCTGGTGGCACTCCCAGGACTCCATGTTACACAATAAATGTTTGTTTTGTTCGATAATGTCCCTCTATGTCCAAAAATCTCCGTTTTGTTGGTGCAATAGAAAAGGAGAAACAAGAAAGGCGCATTCACGATCACACGCTGGACTCATGTCTGGAAATTTCCACTGTCCACTCATTGAAAGTGCTGTATCTCCCTCGTTTTTCAGAGTAAACGCCTGAAACAATGCCTAAAGACTGGCCACATGTAGAAGAAGCCATAGAGATCGTGAACTGGGTCCTAAGTCTTTGTATGGTGGATAGGCTTTCAATGGAAAAACAGCCTTTCAGAATAATAGTACTTTCTGTGCAAATCTACCAATTATATGCATATCCTAGCTTCTGGACCTGAGTAGCAGGCAGTTTAATTTGGACACGCTTTTCATCCAAAATTCCGAATGCTGCCCCCTACCCTAGTGAAGTTAAGAACAAATTCTTATTTACAATGATGGCCTACCCCGCTCAAACCCGGACGAACGCTGTGCCAATTGTGCGCTGCCCTATGGGACTCCCAATCACACCCGGATGTGATACAGCCTGGATTTGAACCAGTGACTGTAGTGACGCCTCTTGCACTGAAATGCAGTGCCTTAGAACGCTGCGTCCATGTGTGTGTTAACTTTTTAACTGTACTAGAATGCTTAAAAGGCCGCTAAAATTGTAAATATCGGTTATCAGTTTATTTTTGGCAAGGAGGATATTGGCATCGGTGCATCCCTACAAATAATGGTTTCAGAACAATCTACAGGAACATTTTGTAGCAAAATCACCAAAAATAAATGACGTACAGCTAAATGAGGCACTAAGAGGAAGGTGACGTCTGTAATTTTAGTTTTTTGACTAAGCTCTACCCTCTCCTGTTCTCTACTGCAAGCTGCAGCCTCTGACTCTCTCTACGTCTGTCTACATGTCTGTCTGTCTACATGTCTGTCTGTCTACATGTCTGTCTGTCTACATGTCTGTCTGTCTACATGTCTGTCTGTCTACAGACCACAACACCTGGGTCGTGTTCATTAGGGCACACCTGTGGTCAAATGTTTCAAACTGTTATTTAATAGAAAACAAAAATGTGCGTGCATATACACAGGCAGTCCAAATCTGATTATTTTTCCTCTTATGGGTCATTTGACCAATCAGATCAGCTATTTTGCCAATAATTGGCCAAAAGATCAGAATTGGGCTGCCTGTGTAAATGTAGCCTTATCGGATAAGATCGGGTAGTTTCTCCCCGTTTCAGTCTGTTTGGTATCTAATGACCATGACTCTGCACCCTACCTTCAGCCATCTATTTATTCTTTAGTTTTCATCCACATTGGAGAATGTATTCTCACATTTGTCGCCATAGTGATTTCAGTGAGTCATGTAGATAGACGAGGTTCTAAAGCAGAGGTTTGTGATTCTGTACACTAATAGATGGAGTTGCTGGACGAGAACTCACCACCGAAGCGTGCCTCAAACGCTATAGGAAAATATTTGTTCTTTATTGCCATTTCATCTGCAAACCCTTTGCCCGGTCTTCGAGAGAGCAGAAGGACATTGCAGTTTACATGCCAAGAAAAAAAAATCAAGGTGGATGTATCTTTGCAGTAATAAATGGACGTTACTGTGTGTGAGTGGAATGAAGAATTCAACAGCCATTAAAATTCTCAACGGATCGATTTTACACGTCTGTGCAACCTTGGTTTTCTACACAACAACTAGGGAGTTGTTCTGAAGCTTATAGAATGTGTGGCAGAGTGACTAGGAAGGACGCCACTGCTGCCGGTGAGGTACGATTTTGTGATCCAGGCAGTGACATGAGACAAAAGTAGACAGATCTTTCTTTCACTGAGAAATGCTTTTCAGGGGAATAACTGCATATGTGGGTATGGATGTGGGTACGTAGACCCACGAGCCACTACAGACCCTCATAAGTTTTGTGCCCCCCCCATCAAAGTTGCCCAACGCTGGGTTAGCTTATACCAAACGCTGCCATAGATGTTTCAACTAACCTGCTTGTAATTCTAAATGCATTAGAATGGTGCTGCAATGGATAGAAGCCATTTTACGGGCTCCGGATCAATTCTGCTATTTTGTGCTTTTTTTTGTTGTTGCGCTGATATTAACTATTGTTTCCACAATGGTTCCTTATGACCCAAAAGAGCTTCTGGGCATCAGAACAGCGATCACTAACTAACACAAAGATTTCTACTTCAACGAGTCAGAGGCTCAGGACATACGGCTCACACTGGACCAGGACATAAATATGCCTGAGACTCGGAAGAGAACGAGACAGTGCGAGAGAGGTCGACGTGCGGGCACCCTGACGAAACTACAATCGGCGAGTACATAAACCACCTCTACCCTCTGTTCTTTTGGCGAATGTACAATCACTGGAGAAGAAACTAGACAAGCTCTGTTCAAGACTATACTATCAAATGGGACCTGAAGAATTGTAATATCCTATTTGTCAGAGTCACGGCTGAACAAAGACATGGATAATATACTGGTTTCTCTATGCGTCGCCAGGATAGAGCAGCAGCGTCTGGTAAGCTCAAGGGGGAGGTGTGTTAACCACCGCTGGTCTCTAGGTTCTGCTTGGCTGAGTTAGAATACCTCATGATGATGATGATAATGAAAACAGAGAAAACTGAAAGATATTAAATCCAAATGTACTGCTCGCGTGTCACACAATGTGACCAAAACAAAGATCTACACACAGGCAAGAGGCATTTCTCACTTGATACAAAATATGGATTTAATATATTTCAGCTTTTTATAGAACCACCTGCAACTGGACACGGACATTTATAAGATACCCTTTTCTCCGAATCCAGAACAAAGACAGTATCATCAAGAGCAGATTAATTGAAACATATATGACAGAGTTTTGTATAAACCAACATTACCCTGTAACGCCCAGTAATAGAAACATAGTTGATGAAAGGTATGTGGACACCTGCTCGTCGAACATCTCATTCCAAAACCATGGGCCTTAATATGGAGTTGTTCCCCCCTTGCTGCTATAACAGCCTCCACTCTTCTGGGAAGGCTTTCCACTAGATGTTTGAACATCTAGTGGAAATGCCACAAGAGCATTAGTGAGGTAGGGCACTGATGTTGGGCGATTAGGCTCGAAGTCGCCGTTCCAATTCATCTCAAAGTTGTTCGATGGAGTTGAGGTTAGGGCTCTGTGCAGGCCAGTCAAGTTCTTCCACACCGATCTCGACAAACCATTTCTGTATGTACCTCACTTTGTGCACAGGGGCATTGTCATGCTTTTCAAACAGTTGGATACAGACAGAAGGGTGTGTTCATAACAATTCAACTGTTCAACCTTGTTAGCTAGCAGATAGATCCAAGTTGGCTAAACTTGAAATATAAAGATTAGCTGGCTAGTCACGAGAATGTAGGCTTGAGAGATTATTGAGGAGATCTATGTTTATTTTCTATAGCCTAATGCCGCAACAACAAGTTAGTCATTATTAATGAATGAGCAACCTGCATGGTTCTAGTTAAACTTGTAACAGTCTTCATAGACAGACTACAAAGCCAGATCAGTGATTATTGCAAAGAGCAGGTAAAACTATTTTTGATAAAATAATGAAATTATTAGTGGGTGTTATGGTTGTAGAAAGCTTATATTTAGCCTCGGTATAACTTCACAAACCCTGAATTCATAGATTATTGCTGACTGTTTGAAATCCTGTGTATTTTACTTTTAAACTGTACAACAATGCATATTTAGAGAAAACATGTTCCCCAATGCTGGAAGGAGGGCCTGAGTAAAAAAGTTTGGGAACCCCTGATGGCTACAGTAAAGACAAAGATTTAAACTAAACCCAGATAGACCACAGCCTGCCGTTTCCAATGGGAACAAATGAGTCATAGTGGGCAGAACAAGCAAGGCGGGCAGAGCCAAGCACGAGCCAGCGAGATTCCATTGGCACGTTCTAGCATACATCTACATAGTTCTGTTAGGGAACGCCTCCTATGTGAAGTGTGCGTGTGCTGTATAACTCAATAAGCCTTTGCACTCCTAAACAACACTATTTTAAAAAACTTTTTCAAAGGGTAGTCTACTAAACATAGTCCACTCTGTTCATAACAGATTTTAGTTTTGGAAATAGAAAACTGTATTGTGATCAAATGTTTCATCGATGGGAAAATTAGCAGAATGTCGGCCAAAATCCATCTCGTTCCATCTTCTCCTACTGCTGGACAGCGGCCTTCCTCTCACTACCATATTTGGTAGTGAGTGGAAACGCCAAGTGGATGCTTCACATTTATACATCTCATCCGTGGTAGAGATGCACACACCACCTTTCATTCCATCATCTGCAGATGTTGCCAGAATATACAGACCCTACAGTTACGCTTGTTTACACTGAGCTGCACTGGGGTCAGAACGCAATCAGGGTTACATTAAGACACAGTGGTGAGCGGCTTAAGATATGGGTTCAAAAACTTCCCTCAATGCTTAACTGGCTAAAGTTGGCTAGCTTGCTAGTTACTTCCAGACACAATTGAAAGAACAACTCACTGACCATTTTACTTGCCCTACAAGAGCTGGTTAGGCTGTTTTCATGTAATCTAGTTAGTGACTGTGTTGCTGGCAACCATTTAAATTGTTTTTCTGCTGACGTTTACTGACACCATCAAAATGAACAGGTTTTCTAATTCAAATAAAAAAAAAATCTAATTTTATTTGTCAAATGCACTGAATACAACAGTTAGACCTTACAGTGAAATGCTTACTTACAAGCCCTTAACCAACAACGCAGTTAAGAAAAATAAAAGTTAAGAAAATATTTACTAAATAAATGAACATTTAAAAAAAGTAACAATACAATAACGACATTATATATATATATATATATATATAATATATTTACAAAATCGTTATTGGGGTACCGGTACTGAGCCAATGTGCTGGGGTACAGGTGAGACGAGGTAATTTCGGTAATATGTACATGTAGGTAGGGTTATTCAGTGCTCTGGCACACTCAGACAAGAGTGTCCTGAAATCAGAGTAGATAGCCAGAGTGAATTTACTAACACATTCCTAATGTAACCAGGATTGCGTCCTGACCCCAGTGTAACTTTGTGTAAACGGGAGTAACGGTAGGTTCTGTATCTTCTGGCAACCGCGGATTTAAAACCACACAAATCAAATTTTACTTAGTTAGCTACCCAGATAGCTTTTAGCTAACACACGCCAAACTACTAGCAAATGGGCTAGTTAGTTAGACCGTTAACTAGCTAGTTTAGCTAACGTATTAATTTTAACCGCCACTTGGGGACAGAGTTAGCTCATAGCTAGCGCGGTAGGTGGTGGTCATCTACAAAGTGTAGTTAGCTACAATAGCTAGCTAACTAGTTGTGCATAAACATAACAGTGTGAATAACCACAAAACAATAAATCAAGGACGACAATCAGTAATCAGGGGCCTTTACGAGTAACGTAACGGTACCCCGTCGTTAACTACATATCATTACTACAGTATAGGCTAACTACCGCTTTGAAAACGGCTTTGTTCTAGCTAACGTTAGCCGTTGAATCGTGGCTCACCGGGTATCCAGGCCCAGGCATCGGAGATCGGTAAAGGTGGTTCTGTGCGCCCGATGAGGGTCCCATCCTTCCTCCAGGAGTTCCAGGTCCCATGCCTGGTCCTCCACCTTGCACCTGGGGTCCGGGTCCCATTCCCCCGCCACCACCTCCCGTTGGAGCCGATTGAAAACTACCTCTGGCCGCCATCTCCCCTGGATGTCTCCGCCGCCGGATCGTGGAACGGAACTATCGCGACTCGCGAGAGTAGTCTAGTTGATGTAGCGGAGCGTTTCTTTTTACGACAGCAACCTCTGCTGTTTCATTTCCATATAACCAGCCCTTATTGAGGTAAACATGTTACAATCTACAGCACCCTATGAAAGCAGTTTCAAAATAAAAACCACCAAATGCATGTAAACCCTTTCTGTATGGAGACCCCGCTGCCACGGGGTCTCTGGAGTCAGCAGTTTTACAGTTAGCACAGGTTATAGATTTTTCTTCAACTTCAAACAGGTTAAAATGTTAATATTAATGTATTTCTAGTATGTCTACCAGAGTTGTGGACTCGAGACAAGATTGTAATTGGATATCACGAAAAAGGGGGTAAAAACAAATGCCTGGACTTGGAGCCTCAAGACTCGACTTGAGCACTAGCGGTTCTGGGGGGGGGGGAATAATTTTTACATAACTAATTTTTGCTATCATTATTTTTTTACATCCGTTATTAGACAGTGATGATGATTATGAACATGGTATTTTGCCTGCTAATGCCTGCAATGCAGTGAAGAAAACGATATGACAACAATAACGTCTAATGTAACTGGCCCCTCTAACAGTACAACTGGCCCCAGCTTGGCCCCCCCAGTTGAAATGGTCTAGAACCACCACTGGACTTGAGATGGATGATTTGAAATGATCTGGCCATGTTTTGTAATGTTTTATCTCTCATTTTGTGGCACAGTCTACGTGGTTTACGCGACACGCAGCCAGAGACAGTAGCCGTAGCACCGCCCTCGCAACAAAAAAACGGCAACAGATTGGCTAGTGAAACGCACAGTCTGATTGGCACTCTGATTGGACCAGAATACTGTCAATCAACACAGGTCGGGTGAGCGAGCGAACAGATTGATGATTTGCTTCACAGCCGTACGATCAGGTGGAGCGCAAAATGTCAAATTATAGGGAGAGGATTGCCATAATACATCGCTTTCTAAACTCCCGCCAGTTTTTTTCTCTTGTTGAAATATTTGCAGTTGCTTTCAGACGTTTAAATGCATAGGCCATGTGGTAAATCTATATGCCATCTAATACCACAGTAATTGCTAGAGTTTCATCATTCCATTCCCGTACCGTACCGTTTATTGTAACACGTAGACATTTCTGTTTCAAGTTTTATAGGCCTACGATACAGTTTCATTTTATAGCGTAATAGGAGCGCTCGCACATAGTAATAGTCTGCGCTCCAAGCTTTGGAGTCAGAATAACGTAGAATGATTGTTCCATGTATTCGTGGCGTTGAAATATCATTAATAATCATGCAGTCTGATTAAAATGAATGTACCAATAGCATGTTACATTGTAGAACCAGTTTATTGGTTATAATTGCATGGTCCTGGGAGACAAGTGTTTATTTTATGTTTGAGCTCCTCTTAGACAGATTCGATTTCTCAGATAGGACAGGAGGCTATTTTTGTGTTTATTTTGCGCATATATATATATATATATATATATATATTTGCTAAATCTACTTGTATATTTTCTACGATATTGGATCACCAAGAGCTGTAAATACATCTACATTCTAAGCACGTCAACCTGCCATGCCTTCAGCTGATTTGATGCTGACTTCCTATTTTACCTTTATTTAACTAGGCAAGTCAGTTAAGAACAAATTCTTATTTACATTGACGGTCGAGGAACAAAATAACCAAAAGAGCTGTCTGGTATCCTCAATAAATAGTCAAAGATTTGTAGTTGAACAAGTCGTTGCATGTATAGATGTTTTTTTTTACTTGACTTGAGACTTGATTTAAAAACGTGTGACTCGACTTGACTTGGATTTCACTCCAGTCTTGACCCGTTCTACTTGGGACTCGACTTGAGACTTGTTTGTGACTCGAATAATAGTGATTTGGTCCCATCTCTGATGTTAACTGTATTAAGAGGGTAAACAATAGCCTGTTTTAAAGTGTAAATAAATACTGGAAGAAAGGAAGGGAAAAAAACACTCGCTGAAATATTTGTTAAGTTTTGCTGCCAAAAAATAAGACATTAAAAGTGAAAGAATATTTCAGGGAGTGTGGACTTTTCATGATCATTATACACCTTGTGCTGGGGACAATAAAAGGCCACTTTAAAATGTGCAGTTTTGTCACACAACACAATGCCACAGATGTTTTGAAGGAGCGTTCAATTGATTTACTAACGGCAGGAATGTCCACTAGAGCTGTTGCCAGAGAATTTAATGTTAATTTCTCTACAATAAGCCACCTACAACGTTGTTTTAGATAATTTCTCAGTACATCCAACAGGCTTCACAACTGTAGACCACGTGTAACCACACCAGCCCAGGACCTCCACATCCGGCTTCTTCACCGGCAGGATCATCTGAGACCAGCCACCTGCACATCTGATGAAACTGTGGGTTCGCAAAACTGAAGAATTTCTGCACAAACTGTCAGAAACCGTCTCAGGGAAGCTCATCTGCGTGCTCGTTGTCCTCACCAGGGTCTTGACCTGACTGCAGTTCAGCGTCGTAACCGATTTCAGTGGGCAAATGCTCACCTTCGATGGCCACTGGTACGCTGGAGAAGTGTTCTCTTCATGGATGAATCCTGGTTTCAACTGTACCGGGTAGATGGCAGACAGCGTGTATGGCGTCATGTGTGGGAGAGCGGTTTGCTGATGTCAACGGCAGTGGGGTTATGGTATGGGCAGGCATAAGCTACGGACAACAAACACAATTGTATTTTATTGATGGAAATTTGGAATTCAGAGATATCGTGATGCGATCCCGAGGCTCATTGTCGTGCCATTCATCCGCTGCCATCACCTAATGGTTCAGCATGATAATGCACAGCCCCATGTTGCAAGGATCTGTACACAATTCCTGGAAGCTGAAAATGTCCCAGCCTGCATAATCACCAGACATGTCACCCACTGAGCCTGTTTGGGATGCTCTGGATCGTGTGTACAACAGGGTGTCCCAGTTCCTGCCAGTATCCAGGAACTTCACACAGCCATTGAAGAGGAGTGGGACAACATTACACAATCAACAGCCTGATCAACTCTATGCAAAGGAGATGTGTCAAACTGCATGAGGCAAATGGTGGTCACACCAGATACTGACTGGTTCTGATCCATGCCCCTACATATTTTTTTGTTTGTATTTTTACCCACCTTTTTCTCCCCAATTTCAATCTTGTCTCATCACTGCAACTCGCCAACGGGCTCGGGAGAGACAAAGGTGGAGTCATGCATCGATCGATCGATCGATCGAAACATGACCCACCTAACCGTGCTTCTTAACACCAATGTGTTGGAAGAAACACAGTCGCTAGAGCACAATGGGCCAAGTAAAGCCCCCCCGGCTAAACCCTCCCCTAACCTGGACAACGCTGGGCCAATTGTGCACCGTCCTATGGGACTCCCAGCGCAGCCCGGGAATGAACCCGGCTCTGTAGTAACGCTTCTGTAGTAACCACTGCGCCACTCGGGAGGCCCCCCCTTACCTTTTATTTTTAAGGTGTCTGTGACCAACAGATGAATATCTGTATTCCCAGTCATGTGAAATCCATCGAGTAGACTGATTTCCTTATATGAACTGTAACTCAGTAAAATCTTTGAAATTATTGCATCTTGCTTTTCTTTTTACTACAACCATTTGAGCTGAGCATGCCCATTGATTTGTCTATAAACTGTAAACGTACACACACAAATTTGACAGACATCTCATTTACTTGAGTCTTTTTATTTAAATGTTTTATTTAACCTTTATTTAACTAGGCAAGTCAGTTAAGAACAAATTCTTAATTTACAATGACGGCCTACCAAAATGCCTCCTGTGGGGACAGGAGCTGGGATTAAAAATAAACAATTAAATAAAAATATAGAACAAAACACACATCACGACAAGAGAGACACAACAACACTACATAAAGAGAGACCTAAGACAACAACATAGCATTGCATCAACACATGAAAACACAACATGGTAGCAACACAACATGGCAGCAGCACAAAACATGGTACAACATTTTTTGGGCACAGACAACAGCACAAAGGCCAAGAAGGTACAGACAACAACACATCACACGAAGCAGCCATAACTGCCAGCAGTTGCTCTTATCCAGAGCAACTTACAGTAGTGAGTGCATACATTTTCATACTGGTCCCCCGTGGGAATCGAACCCACAACCATGACATTACAACTGAGCCACAGGGGAGCCTCTTCAGCCCCACAGCTGTATCATCATGTATTCAGTTACAGACTTATCTCATAAGGTCATTCAGAATCATTGACGTGTTCTTTGGATAGAACAACAAGCTGATCAGCCTGCATGGCTGCCTGACATCAGTTTTATTAGAAAATCAATAATGGAAGACGTAAAATCAAAAGAATCTTCCTTATGATGTCATGTTGATTCACTCACATTAATTGTGATGAAATTGAGGAGAGAGAGAGAGTGTGAGAGAGAAAGGTAGAGAGTGAGAGAGAAAAAGGGAGAGAGAGAGAGAAAGAAGGAGAAAGAGAGTATTAGGGAGGAGATAATTGTTTATTAACAGTCAGTTCAGCTTCCTCACTCAGCTCGCTTGGTCACCTGTCTGGACATGACTCAACACTGAACATCTGGCAGACAGTGGCAGAAATAAAATCTTGGTTGGGAAAACATTGCGTATTGTACATACTTTAATTAATCCAATAAAATGGCAGGTATGGAGCAAGAGAGAGCGAGCGGATTGGGAAGTTGGTGTTGTTTATTAATAAACAGTTAGGCCAGCTCTCTCTCTCACAGTGGCCCGGCTGCAACGTGACTCAATGCTGAAATGCTTGCAGTGGCTGAAATAAAATCATGGTTGCACACTTTTATTTCTTCTCAATTTGACCTTCCACAAAAACAACAGAATTTATTGGTTTGCTTACCACGCAGGAAGTATCATTGATAAATTCACTGTACGTACGCAGAGAGAGAAAGAGGGAGAGAGACAGAGCGAGAGAGAGAAAGAGTGATGGAAAATAAATCATCCTCAGTGACAATTATTTTAATAATTCAATGGATGTTTTGTGCACAAAGGTGATGACTCTATGGAAATTGTCTTTCTGGGCCAGGTGTCAGTTAAACTGCAGTACCGATGCAAAACTGTAGGAGCAGTCAAAACCGTGCTTCTATACCGGAACCCTGGCCCCTTGGTCCAGACAGGGCCTAAGTCTATAACTCACTATAGTGTAATGGCTCGGCATTAATCAGCACAACACACCCTTTTACAGACTCGCTTTGATGATGTCATTAATGATGTCATTAAACTCCTGGCTATTAGCAGGCTTACAGTCCTACAAATCTATACCATTTACACTGTGACAAATGTGTGTCGCAAAATTGGGGCTGGGTGTGTGTGTCTGTGTGTGAGATCGAGAGAGAGAGAGAGAGAGAGAGAGAGAGAGAGAGAGAGAGAGAGAGAGAGAGAGAGAGAGAGAGAGAGCAGAGAGAGAGAGAGAGAGAGAGAGAGAGCGCAGAGAGAGAGAGAGAGAGAGAGAGAGAGCAGAGAGAGAGAGTGGGAGAGAGACCATGTATGTGTGTGTCTAAGGCTGTTTGTGAGCTAGTAAATATGGCCATCTGCCTCTAGACTGTACTGGTTGTGTTTGACAGAGTGGTTTCATTGACTTCACGGTCCTTTTTTCATGTGGTAACATTAAAACAGTAAACAGAAAACATTTCTCATCTTTTCAGACACATACTGTACCAATGAGCCATGTAGTTACTGAGTGTTCAAAGGAACACGTCTTATAGGATACTGCAGTCAGTAGAATCTTATAATTTAGGCCTCAACAGCCAAATTTGCTGGCTCGTCATTAAAATGTTTACTACATGCAAGGGACAATCTTCACTGTGTAAAAACACTGTTGATGAAGCCTCCTTAATGAATGTGTGGGTGTGTGTGTTAGTGTGCACGTGCATGGGTGTGTGTGTGCGTGAATGTGTTTTAAAACCTTTCTTGACAGCTTCAACTACTGCAGATGCTACAACATTTTTTTTAAACAGATGAAGACGAAAGAAGAACCCTAAATCTGAAATTATAAAAAGCATTGTTGTGTCCCAAATGGCACCCTCTTCCCTATATAGTGCAGAACCCTGGTCAAAAGTAGTGCACTATTTAGTAAATAGGGTGCCATTCAGGATGAGTCTCAACTGTAATGACTAATCCTCTTAACGAAACAGTTACGCAAAGTAGAGCCTCGAGGAGCACTAGAGCACTACCGCCGCCTTATCTAAGACAAACGGCTGGCCTACTAATTGCACTGTGAGATCAGACACGATATTAATACTTAAGCGCTGCTGCCTGGAAAACTCTGCCTCAGTGTTCTGACATGCTAGTTGGCTGTTAGCAGGAAGCGAATGTAATTGGGAGAAGTTGGAATGTTTTTTTACTGTCTTAGAAAACTATCTCACTTGTGAGGCAGAAAAGGGATAGTATGTGTTACGAAACCAAACCTAGCCTGCTAGTATTGTTTCACTCGCTAAGTTTAGAGGACTTAGACCTAGCTAACTGGTCTGTAACCTGATTTGATGTGTGCATTAATATGAGAAGTAAACGTATGAAACCAGGTGTTGACTGTATGTACCCAGGAGACAGCCACCTTACATTAGGCCCAGGGTCAGCTCTTGCTTGACCTCTTGGTCGGCCAGTCCAAGCAGATTAGTATTCGTTTAAAGTGGAGACCCAAAATAAAAAAGCATGCCCAAACTAAAGACTCAAAATCAAACAAAGGGCCTCATGGCCAACAAACAAACCAGCAGCCTCAAGGCTCTCCAAACAAACCAGCAGCATCATGGCTCTCCAAACAAACCAGCAGCATCATGGCTCTCCAAACCTACTAGCAGCCTCACGGCCACCAAACAGATAAGCAGCCTCAAGGCTCTCCAAACAAACCAGCAGCATCATGGCTCTCCAAACCTACTAGCAGCCTCACGGCCACCAAACAGATAAGCAGCCTCAAGGCTCTCCAAACAAACCAGCAGCATCATGGCTCTCCAAACAAACCAGCAGCATCATGGCTCTCCAAACAAACCAGCAGCCTCAAGGCTCTCCAAACAAACCAGCAGCCTCATGGCTCTCCAAACAAACCAGCAGCATCATGGCTCTCCAAACAAACCAGCAGCCTCAAGGCTCTCCAAACAAACCAGCAGCCTCAAGGCTCTCCAAACAAACCAGCAGCATCATGGCTCTCCAAACCTACTAGCAGCCTCACGGCCACCAAACAGATAAGCAGCCTCAAGGCTCTCCAAACAAACCAGCAGCCTCAAGGCTCTCCAAACAAACCAGCAGCCTCAAGGCTCTCCAAACAAACCAGCAGCCTCAAGGCTCTCCAAACAAACCAGCAGCCTCAAGGCTCTCCAAACAAACCAGCAGCCTCATGGCTCTCCAAACCTACTAGCAGCCTCAAGGCTCTCCAAACAAACCAGCAGCCTCAAGGCTCTCCAAACAAACCAGCAGCCTCAAGGCTCTCCAAACAAACCAGCAGCCTCAAGGCTCTCCAAACAAACCAGCAGCATCATGGCTCTCCAAACAAACCAGCAGCCTCAAGGCTCTCCAAACAAACCAGCAGCCTCAAGGCTCTCCAAACAAACCAGCAGCCTCAAGGCTCTCCAAACAAACCAGCAGCATCATGGCTCTCCAAACCTACTAGCAGCCTCACGGCCACCAAACAGATAAGCAGCCTCAAGGCTCTCCAAACAAACCAGCAGCCTCAAGGCTCTCCAAACAAACCAGCAGCCTCATGGCTCTCCAAACAAACCAGCAGCCTCAAGGCTCTCCAAACAAACCAGCAGCCTCAAGGCTCTCCAAACAAACCAGCAGCCTCAAGGCTCTCCAAACAAACCAGCAGCCTCATGGCTCTCCAAACCTACTAGCAGCCTCAAGGCTCTCCAAACAAACCAGCAGCCTCAAGGCTCTCCAAACAAACCAGCAGCCTCAAGGCTCTCCAAACAAACCAGCAGCCTCAAGGCTCTCCAAACAAACCAGCAGCATCATGGCTCTCCAAACAAACCAGCAGCCTCAAGGCTCTCCAAACAAACCAGCAGCCTCAAGGCTCTCCAAACAAACCAGCAGCCTCAAGGCTCTCCAAACAAACCAGCAGCATCATGGCTCTCCAAACCTACTAGCAGCCTCACGGCCACCAAACAGATAAGCAGCCTCAAGGCTCTCCAAACAAACCAACATCAGCACGGCCACCAAATAAAACAGCTGCCTCACGGCCACCAAACAGATAAGCAGCCTCAAGGCTCTCCAAACAAACCAACATCAGCACGGCCACCAAATAAAACAGCTGCCTCACGGCCACCAAACAAACCAGCAGCCTCACGGCCACCAAACCTACCAGCAACCTCATGGCCACCAAACAAACCAGCAGCCTCACGGCCACCAAACCTACCAGCAACCTCATGGCCACCAAACAAACCAGCAGCCTCACGGCCACCAAACCTACCAGCAACCTCATGACCACCAAACAAACCAGCAGCCTCACGGCCACCAAACCTACCAGCAACCTTACGACTCTCCAAATAAAACAGCTGCCTCACGGCCACCAAACCTACCAGCAACCTCATGACCACCAAACAAACCAGCAGCATCATGGCTCTCCAAACAAACCAGCAACCTTACGACTCTCCAAACAAACAAGCAGCTTCACGGCCACCAAACAAAGCAACAGCCGCATGGCTCTCCAAACAAACAAGCAGTATTACGGCTCTCCGAGCTGGGACATTGACTGACCACCACCTTCATCACCTGTCGGCTTATAAAGGCTTGGCTCAGCACCCTGTCGGCTTATAAAGGCTTGGCATCGTGTCGGCTTATAAAGGCTTGGCTCAGCAACTAGATCCAGTTGGTGCTGCCCCCCTGGCAATGGAGTGTGGCAGTGTAGTCCAGTGTATAATGGTTCTCCTAGCACTAACCTCCCCCCCATTCCTGACATATCTTTTCTATTATATTGCATTCTATTCTGCCTATGTATTTGTCTATTCTATTCCACTATGTCATTATCTGTTATATTCTGCCTATGTAGTTATCAATTATATTCTACTATGAAGTTATCTATTCTATTCCACTATGTAGTTTATAGTATATTATACCTAGATATGCAGTTATCTATTCTACCTAGCTATGTAGTTATCTATTCTACAGTTATCTATTCTACCTATGTAGTTATCTATTCTACCTAGCTATGTAGTTATCTATTCTACAGTTATCTATTCTATCCTACCTATATAGTTATCTATTCTACCTATGTAGTTATCTATTCTACCTATATAGTTATCTATTCTATTATGTAGTTATCTATTCTATTGTTTTATTTTACCTTTATTTAACTAGGCAAGTCAGTTAAGAACAAATTCTTATTTACAATGACAGCCTAGGAACAGTGGGTTATCTGCCTTGTTCAGGGGCAGAACGACAGATATTTACCTTGTCAGCTCGGGGATTCGATATTGCAACCTTGTGGTTACTGACCCAACACTCTAACCACTAGGCTACCTGCCGCCTCGGCAGCCTGTATCCCACCTATGTAGTTATCTATTCTATTTTATTATATTCTATTCTACCTAAATCGAAGCTGCCCACTCAAGAAAAAGCTTCAAACTGTAACCAGTGTCAGTCAACTAACCAGGGTATTTACAAACAGCACAGGAATGAAATCATCAACATGTATTGATTACATCGTTACTAATGCTGCAGAAATCTGCTTAAAGCAGTATCCAAATCCATCGGATGTAGTGATCACAATATAGTAGCCATAGAATAGTAAAGCCCCCTTTACTGGCTCAAACAGGCGACCAATCAGCCTGTTACCAAACCTTAGTGAACTTTTTGAAAAAATTGTGTTTGACCAGATACAATGCTATTTTACAGTAAACAAATTGACAATAGACTTTCCGCACGCTTATAGGGAAGGACATTCAAAATGCACAGTACTTACACAAATGACTGATGATTGGCTGACAGAAATTGATGATAAAAAGATTGTGGGAACTGTTTTGTTAGACTTCAGTGCGGCTTTTGACATTATCGATCATAGTCTCCTGCTGGAAAAAACGTATGTGTTATGGCTTTACACCCCCTCCTATATTGTGGATAAAGAGCTACCTGTCTGACAGAACATAGAGGGTGTTCTTTAATGGCAGCCTCTCCAACATAATCCAGGTATATTCAGGAATTCCCCAGGGCAGCTGTCTAGGCCCCTTACTTTTTTCAATCTTTACTAATGACATGCCACTGGCTTTGAGTAAAGACAGTGTGTCTATGTATGCGGATGACGCAACACTTTACACGTCAGCTACAACAGTGAGTGAAATTACGGCAACACTTAACAAAGAGCTGCAATCAATTTCAGAATGGGTGGCAAGAAATAAGTTAGTCCTAAACATTTCAAAAACTAAAAGCATTGTATTTTGTACAAAACATTCACTAAACCCTAAACCTCAACTAAATATTGTGATGAATAATGTGGAAATTGAGCAAGTTGAGGTGACTAAACTGCTTGGAGTAACCCTGGAATGTAAACTGTCATGGTCAAAACATGTTGATACAACAGTAGCTAAGATGGGGAGATGTCTATCCATAATAAAGCGCTACTCTACCTTCTTAACATCACTATCAACAAGGTAGGTCCTACAGGCTCTAGTTTTGTCACATCTGGACTAATGTCCAGTCGTGTGGTCAGGTGCCACAAAGAGGGACTTAGGAAAATTACAATTGTCCCAGAACAGGACAGCATGGCTGGCCGTTAAATGTACATGGAGAGCTAATATTAATAATATGCATGTCAATCTCTCATGGCTCAAAGTAGAGGAGAGATTGACTTCATCACTACTTGTTTTTGTAAGGAGTGTTGACATGCTGAATGCACCGAGCTGTCTGTTTAAACTACTAGCACACAGCTCAGACACCCATGCATACCCCACAAAACATGCCACCAGGGGTCTCTTCACAATCCCAAAGTCCAGAACAGACTATGGGAGGTGCACAGTACTACATAGAGCCATGGCTACATGGAACTCTATTCCACATCAGGTAACTGATGCAAGCAGTAGAATTAGATTTAAATAACAGATAAAAATACACCTTATGTAACAGGGCCACTGTGAAGAGACACACATATGCACAGACACACGCATACACGTACACATGATAACACACGCACTCTACACACACATGGATTATGTTTTGTAGATATGTGGTAGTGGCCAGAGGGTACACACTTAATGAGTTATGAAAAGGCTTATGAAATGTAATCTAATATTTTTCATGTTGCTGGAACCCAAGATCCTTAATCAATACAAATACAACATACAAGTAGTTATCTATTCTATGTAGTCATCTGTTCTACCTAACTATGTAGTTATCTGTTCCACTTAGCTATGCAGTTATCTATTCTATGTAGTTATCTGTTCTACCTAACTACGTAGTTATCTGTTCTACCTGGCTATGTAGATGTAGTTATCTGTTCTATGTAGTTATCTGTTCTCCCTAACTACCTAGTCATCTGTTCTACCTAGCTACGTAGTCATCTGTTCTACCTAACTACGTAGTTATATGTTCTACCTGGCTATGTAGATGTAGTTATCTGTTCTATGTAGTTATCTGTTCTCCCTAACTACCTAGTCATCTGTTCTACCTAACTACGTAGTTATCTGTTCTACCAAACTACCTAGTTATCTGTTCTACTTAACTATGTGGTTATCTATTCTACGTAGTCATCTGTTCTACCTAACTACGTAGTTATCTGTTCTACCAATCTACCTAGTCATCTGTTCTACCAAACTATGTGGTTATTTATTCTATGTAGTCATCTGTTCTACCTAACTACGTAGTTATCTGTTCTACCAATCTACCTAGTCATCTGTTCTACCAAACTATGTAGTCATTTGTTCTACCAAACTACCTAGTTATCTGTTCTACTTAGCTATGTAGTTATATATTCTACGTAGTTATCTGTTCTACGTAACTAAGTAGTTATCTGTTCTACCAAACTACCTAGTTATCTGTTCTACCAACTACCTAGTTATCTGTTCTACCAAATGACCTAGTTATCTGTTCTACCAAATGACCTAGTTATCTGTTCTACCTAACTACTTACTTATCTGTTCTACCAAACTACCTAGTTATCTGTTCTACCTAACTATATAGTTATCTATTCTATGTAGTTATCTGTTCTACCAAACTACCTAGTTATCTGTTCTACCTGGCTACGTAGTTATCTGTTCTACCTGGCTACGTAGTTATCTGTTCTATGTAGTTATCTGTTCTACCAAACTACCTAGTTATCTGTTCTACCAAACTACCACGTTATCTGCTCCACCTAACTACTTAGTTATCTGTTCTACCAAACTATGTAGTTATCTATTCTATGTAGTTATCTATTCTATGTAGTTATCTGTTCTACCTGGCTATGTAGTTAAGTGTTCTATGTAGTTATCTGTTCTACCTGGCTATATAGTTATCTGTTCTATGTAGGTATCTGTTCTACCTGGCTATGTAGTTATCTGTTCTACCTAACTATGTAGTTATCTATTCTATGTAGGTATCTGTTCTACCTGGCTATGTAGTTATCTGTTCTACCTAACTATGTAGTTATCTGTTCTACCTGGCTACGTAGTTATCTGTTCTACCTGGCTACGTAGTTATCTGTTCTATGTAGTTATCTGTTCTACCTAACTATGTAGTTATCTATTCTATGTAGTTATCTGTTCTACCTGGCTACATAGTTATCGGTTCTATGTAGTTATCTGTTCTACCTAACTATGTACTTATCTGTTCTACCTGGCTACGTAGTTATCTGTTCTACCTGGCTACGTAGTTATCTGTTCTACCTGGCTACGTAGTTATCTGTTTTACCTGGCTACGTAGTTATCTGTTCTACCTGGCTACGTAGTTATCTGTTCTACCTGGCTATGTAGTTATCTGTTTTACCTGGCTACGTAGTTATCTGTTCTACCTGGCTATGTAGTTATCTGTTTTACCTAGCTATGTAGTTATCTGTTCTACCTGGCTACGTAGTTATCTGTTCTACCTGGCTACGTAGTTATCTGTTCTACCTGGCTATGTAGTTATCTGTTCTACCTGGCTATGTAGTTATCTGTTCTACCTGGCTACGTAGTTATCTGTTCTACCTAGCTACGTAGTTATCTGTTCTATGTAGTTATCTGTTCTACCTGGCTACGTAGTTATCTCTTCTACCTGGCTATGTAGTTATCTGTTCTACCTGGCTATGTAGTATCACAGTACATCATGCTCACATCACTTCCTGTTGAACGCGGAATGAGGGAGAGCTCGGTTTGTTGTTTTGGAAAGATTTGAAAGTCTCTGAAAAAGTGTTCTATTGAAAAAGTTTAGTTACTAACTGTTAGCTAGCTACCTTTGAGTTTGGATCCCGCGACACGATTGGCATCGGTTGCTGGGCCCGCTGCTATCTGTCCAGGGATCCTGCCGACCAAGGGTATGAGGAGCTGCTTGATGTAGCAGCTAGCCTAGCTGCTAGCTGCCTATTAAACTAGCGGGGTTTCCTTGACGGCCTGAACGCAGTTATCCATTGTGACTGGGACCATGCAGTGTCCCGGGCTTGTGGCCCAGGATGTTAAATTACAGCCGCAGACGCTCCGATTTCAAAACGATATGGAGCACAGTTGAAAAGTTAACGCGCTGTCACGTCCTGACCATAGAAAGCTGTTATTTTCTATGGTATAGTAGGTCAGGGTGTGACAGGGTTTTTTCTAGTTTAGATTTTCTATGTTGATATGTTCTAGTTTTTGTATTTCTATGTTGTTGTTTTTTGGGATGATCTCCAATTAGAGGCAGCTGGTCATCGTTGTCTCTAATTGGAGATCATACTGAAGTAGTTTTTTCCACCTGGGTTTGTGGGAGATTGTTTTTGAGTAAGTGTATGTTGTAACTCTTCCTCATGGTTTGTTGTTTTGTTCATTCAGTTTATTTGTATGTATTGCATAGTTTCACAATTATTAAAGAAAATGTGGAACGATACACATGCTGCGCTTTGGTCCGCTCCTTTATCCTACAACAACCGTGAAACGCGCTGACTAATTAGAAAAATAAAAGCAGTACTTTTCAATGGGTGCGAAATAAGAGGTGTGGGATGAAAGTGATAGAAGAAGCGGATCAAATGCGTGTTCTCACTGCCAATGCGTGAGAGTTGTCAGCTCTGCAGATTGCTGTCATCTTCACGTTCTCCTGTTTAAACTCATCTAGCTGACCCTGGGAGAACTACAAACTGTTCTTCAGGTCCTGGACCTCTCTGGTCAGGTCGTCTATTCATTTATTAGTTGACTACACCAGTAATTGGACAACACTTGAAGCTATTTTGTTGATGTTGTAACAACTGCTTGTAGAACTATTTTTGTTCATAAAAAAAACAAAATCCTTCACCTGTGATAGAGAGACACCCACTGTCCTCAACGGTACTCCCATCTGCTTTCTTCTTTGTCAACATGATAACGTTGGTTATGCTGTTACTCTGTGCTGTTACTCTGTGCTGTTACTCTGTGCTGTTACTCTGTGCTGTTACTCTGTGCAGTTCCAGACAGGGAAGATGGAAACAGAAATAAACAGAAGGGATCTAAACTGAATGCAGACAGAGAATGTTCTCCTCTGATTTTATAAAGCTGTATAAAGAGCAGCACAGTTGTTTTATGTACAATGTTGTCAACAAAATGAGGTTGCTGCTACCCCCGTCCCTATTATTGCAGATTGCAGCCTTTTGACAGCATGTACTAAAGTCCATTTAATCCACACTTGGATTAGACCCCTTGTTTGGTGATTGGCATTTAGGTTATGACAACGAAACGGCATCAGACAGACTTACAATATGATTTAGCAGGGAAGTTTGGTAGGTTGACCTTATTTGTTACAATGAAAATAATTTTGTGAGACAGATTGTTAAATTGAAGTGTAAGCTTGATTCTAGAGGGGGGAAAATTAATAGAACAATTATTTGATTAGTGTGAAGGGGCAGATTTATGTCCCTCGTCTTCAGGAGATTTTATTATCTATTTACTGGATTTAGTCTGATGAGTGGAACAGTTGTCATTCTTAACAATGGGCTAAAATAGAGGGTAATTAGTGTCCTTGTCAGAAACAACACTCCTGTAACTCCCTACACTTATTTTATTATTCCACCTTTCTTCCCAGTACTGAACGTCTCATTTAATTACATGTGTTATTTAAACTGTATTTAACTGGACAAGTAATCACATATTTGAAATGTGATATGTCTACTTGTGTCTTTGAAATGTAATGATATGATGCTATGTATTAATGCAGCCATTCATGGACAGTTTTGAATAAATCAGACAAATAAACATTGGATGTTAAATGCTCCAGGAATCAAATATTATTGATTGACATTTTAGTATTGTGTACATGCTAGGCAGAGATGGTACGGGGACTCACAGCTCATAAACCCATTCTTTTTTTTTGTCTATGTTGAGTTAGATGATGCCATGGATTTTCAACTAGTAGGCATAGGTAGTAAGTAAGTAGCCTTGTACAAGCCATGACTTGTGCGAGCCAAAGCGGCTCATAGGACAGAAGCCTATCTCCTTTTTCTGTAGCGTGAGGCATCCTGTTGTACAAGTACACCCTTTGGACAGGGTGCTAGTCTATCGCAGGGTCTTACCCCCAATCTCTTTTGTAGGCATAAACAACCTGAATATTGATATTCATTACATTTTTCTTGAAGGTTGGGTGATTTTGCGAAATTATTGTTGTAACAATAATTGGGGGCGGCAGGTAGCCTAGCGGTTAGAGCGTTGGGCCAGTAACCGAAAGGTTGCTAGTTTGAATCCCCGAGCTGACAAGGTAAAAATCTGTTGTTCTGCCCCTGAACAAGGCACTGTTCCTCGACCGTCATTGTAAATAATAATTTGTTCTTAACTGACTTGCCTAGTTAAATAAAGGTAAAAAAAACATTTTCCAAACACCCAGCACTTGGGAAACAGAGTTCAGGGGTGGCCAACTTGTCCCAGCCATGAAAGCTGCCAGAGCGCGTGGGGACATTACTTACATCCGCTATGACAGGCTCATTGTCCACCCTCCCTCCCAGAAGTCTGAAGGGATGAGAGAGCCAAGCCTATGGGTTCGTAGCTTCAACCCTGCAGCACACACAGACACTTACACACAGCTACTGATTAATGGACTGCTAAATGTTTTTTCCCCCTTTTGCTTTGTTTGCTCTTTTCTATATTATCTCTATCTCTGAGAAGCTACCCAGGAAAGAGCTGAAAATGGCCCATTTTAATATATATGCAGCCTTAGAAATAAGGTTAATGAAATAAATAACTTGTTAACATCAGATAACATTAATATATTAGCCATTTCTGAGACTCACTTAGATTATTATTTTCATGATACAGCAATAGCAATCCAAGATATAATATCTATAGTAGAGACAGGAATGCTTATGTAGGTGGTGTTGCAACCTGTTCTCATGGACTAGACGTAACAGAGTAAATGTAAATTTGAGACGCTCAAATTAGTATGATATGTTACATTTGGTATGGTTAAATAAGACAGATGGTTACCGAAAGTAGGGTGTATGGGTAGGCGTATAACGCAAACTTCTAGCAACCCAAAGGTTGCAAGGTAGAATTGCATTACTGGCAACTTTTGTATTTTAGCTAATTAGCAATGTTTCAACTACTTTTTAGCTACTTTGCAACTACTTAGCATGTTAGCTAACCCTTTAACTAACCCTAACCTTAACCCTTTTAGCTAACGCTTCCCCTAACCTTAACCTGAACCCTTTAACCTAACCCTTAAACCCTAGCCTAGCTAACGTTAGCCAGATAACTATCATTAGCTACCTAGTTAGAATTCGTAACATATCATACATTTTGCAATTTTCGTAACATATAGTACCTTTTCGCAAATTCGTAACATATTGTAAGTTTTGCAATATCATAACATATAATACAAATTGTCATTTGTAACATATCATACAAAATGGGTGATGGACATCCACAAATTAATACATACTATATGAAACATAACATATCATACTAAAAGGAGAGTCTCGGATTTACATACAAAATAATACTAAATGCTCTGTGACCAGGTTTGGTATTGCAGTATATATTCAGAGCCATATTCCTTTAATTCTTAGAGAAGATCTCATGTTAACTCTTATTGAAGTGTTGTGGTTGCAGGATCATCGGCCTCATTTAAAGTCTATTATTTTGGGGTGTTGCTATAGACCACCAATTGCTAACAGTCAGTATCTAAATAATGTGTGTGAAATGCTTGCTAGTGTATGTGATGTAAACAGAGAGGGGACCTGACTGTTTTTCATCAAGCTGTCCGCTCAAGAGGAAGCTTCTCACTGTAACCATTGCCTGTAATCTGGTTCAGGTTATTATCACCCTACCAGGGTGTTTACAAACACTACAGGAACAAGATCATCCACATGTATTGATCAAATGTTTACTAATACTGTAGAACTTTGTTCTAAAGCTGTTTCTCATGGTGCCTTTTGGCAAACTCCAAGCAGGCTGTCATGTGCCTTTTACTGAGGAATGGCTTCCGTCTGGCCACTCTACCATAAAGGCCTGATCGGTGGAGTGCTGCAGAGATCGTTGTCCTTCTGGAAGGTTCTCCCATCTCCACAGAGGAACTCTGGAGCTCTATCAGAGTGACCATCAGGTTCTTGGTCACCTCCCTGACCAAGGCCCTTCTCCCCTGATTGCTCAGTTTGGCTGGGTGGCCAGCTCTAGGAAGAGTCTTGGTGGTTCCAAACTTCTTCCATTTAAGAATAGTGTGTTCTTGGGGACCTTCAACGCTGCAGAAATGTTTTGGCACCCTTCCCCAGATCTGTACCTCGACACAATCCTGTATCGGAGCTCTACAGACAATTCCTTCGACGTCATGACTTGGTGTTTGCTCTGACATGCACCGTCAACTGTGGGACCTTATATAGACAGGTGTGTGCCTTTCCAAATCATGTCCAATCAATTGAATTTACTATATCCTATCCCAGGTATTCCTTAAAGAGGTGGGGTTTCAGATGTCTACGGAAGGTGGTGATTGACTCCGCTGTCCTGGCGTCGTGAGGGAAGGATTACTATATCCTATCCCAGGTATTCCTTAAGAGGTGGGGTTTCAGATGTCTACGGAAGGTGGTGATTGACTCCGCTGTCCTGGCGTCGTGAGGGAGCTTGTTCCACAATTGGGGTGCCAGGGCAGCGAACAGTTTTGACTGGGCTGAGCGGGAACTGTGCTTCCGCAGAGGTAGGGGGGCCAGCAGGCCAGAGGTGGATGAACGCAGTGCCCTTGTTTGGGTGTAGGGCCTGATCAGAGCCTGAAGGTACGGAGGTGCCGTTCCCCTCACAGCTCCGTAGGCAAGCACCATGGTCTTGTAGCAGATGCGAGCCTCAACTGGAAGCCAGTGGAGTGTGCGGAGGAGCGGGGTGACGTGAGAGAACTTGGGAAGGTTGAACACCAGACGGGCTGCGGCGTTCTGGATGAGTTGTAGGGGTTTAATGGCACAGGCAGGGAGCCCCGCCAACAGGGAGTTGCAGTAATCCAGACGGGAGATGACAAGTGCCTGGATTAGGACCTGCGCCGCTTCCTGTGTGAGGCAGGGTCGTACTCTGCGAATGTTGTACAGCATGAACCTACAGGATCGGGTCACAGCCTTGATGTTAGCGGGAACGACAGGGTGTTGTCCAGGGTCACGCCGAGGCTCTTAGCACTCTGGGAGGAGGACACAATGGAGTTGTCCACCGTGATGGCGAGATCATGGAAAGGGCAGTCCTTCCCCGGGAGGAAGAGCAGCTCCGTCTTGCCGAGGTTCAGCTTGAGGTGGTGATCCGTCATCCACACTGATATGTCTGCCAGACATGCAGAGATGCGATTCGCCACCTGGTTATCAGAAGGGGGAAAGGAGAAGATTAATTGTGTGTCGTCTGCGTAGCAATGATAGGAGAGACCATGTGAGGATATGACAGAGCCAAGTGACTTGGTGTATAGCGAGAATAGGAGAGGGCCTAGAACTGAGCCCTGGGGGACACCAGTGGTGAGAGCACGTGGTGCGGAGACGGATTCTCGCCACGCCACCTGGTAGGAGCGACCTGGCAGGTAGGACGCAATCCAAGAGTGAGCCGCGCCGGAGATACCCAACTCGGAGAGGGTGGAGAGGAGGATCTGATGGTTCACAGTATCAAAGGCAGCAGATAGGTCTAGAAGGAT
The DNA here is from genome assembly GCF_965601325.2 of Salmo salar. NCBI lineage: Eukaryota > Metazoa > Chordata > Actinopteri > Salmoniformes > Salmonidae > Salmo > Salmo salar. The sequence continues at coordinate 55,056,428 of NC_138312.1, read as the reverse complement.
GAGAGCAGAGGAGAGAGAGTTAGCTTTAGCAGTGCGGAGAGCCTCTGTGATAGCAGGAGAGCTGGCCAAGGACGGCACGTTCAAGAGTTTTGGAGAGAAAAGAAAGAAGGGATACTGGTCTGCAGTTGTTGACATCGGAGAGATCGAGTGTAGGTTTTTTGAGAAGGGGTGCAACTCTCGCTCTCTTGAAGACGGAAGGGACGTAGCCAGCGGTCAAGGATGAGTTGATGAGCGAGGTGAGGTAAGGGAGAAGGTCTCCGGAAATGGTCTGGAGAAGAGAGGAGGGGATAGGGTCAAGCGGGCAGGTTGTTGGGCGGCCGGCCGTCACAAGACGCAAGATTTCAACTGGAGAGAGAGGTGAGAAAGAGGTGAAAGCATAGGGTAGGGCAATGTGAGCAGGACCAGCGGTGTCGTTTGACTTAACAAACGAGGATCGGATGTCGTCGACCTTCTTTTCAAAATGATTGACGAAGTCATCCGCAGGGGGGGGGGGAGGGGGAGGAGGTTTGAGGAGGGAGGAGAAGGTGGCAAAGAGCTTCCTAGGGTTAGAGGCAGATGCTTGGAAGTTAGAGTGGTAGAAAGTGGCTTTAGCAGCAGAAACAGAGGAGGAAAATGTAGAGAGGAGGGAGTGAAAAGATGCCAGGTCCGCAGGGAGGCTAGTTTTCCTCCATTTCCGCTCGGCTGCCCGGAGCCCTGTTCTGTGAGCTCGCAATGAGTCGTGAAGCCATGGAGCAGGAGGGGAGGACCGAGCCGGTTGGGAGGATAGGGGACATAGAGAATCAAAGGATGCAGAAAGGGAGGAGAGGAGGGTTGAGGAGGCAGAATCAGGAGATTGGTTGGAGAAGGATTGAGCAGAGGGAAGAGATGATAGGATGGAAGAGGAGAGAGTAGCAGGAGAGAGAGAGCGAAGGTTGCGACGGCGCAATAGCATCTGAGTAGGGGCAGAGTGAGTAGTGTTGGAGGAGAGCGAGAGGGAAAAGGATACAAGGTAGTGATCGGAGACTTGGAGGGGAGTTGCAGTGAGATTAGTAGAAGAACAGCATCTAGTGAAGATGAGGTCAAGCGTATTGCCTGCCTTGTGAGTAGGGGGGGACGGTGAGAGGGTGAGGTCAAAAGAGGAGAGGAGTGGAAAGAAGGAGGCAGAGAGAAATGAGTCAAAGGTAGACGTTGGGAGGTTAAAGTCACCCAGAACTGTGAGGGGTGAGCCATCCTCAGGAAAGGAACTTATCAAGGCATCAAGCTCATTGATGAACTCTCCAAGGGAACCTGGAGGGTGATAAATGGTAAGGATGTTAAGCTTGAATGGGCTAGTGATTGTGACAGCATGGAATTCAAATGAGGAGATAGACAGATGGGTCAGGGGAGAAAGAGAGAATGTCCACTTGGGAGAGATGAGGATTCCAGTGCCACCACCCCGCTGGCCAGATGCTCTCGGGGTGTGCGAGAACACGTGGTCAGACAAGGAGAGAGCAGTAGGAGTAGCAGTGTTTTCTGTGGTAATCCATGTTTCCGTCAGCGCCAAGAAGTCGAGGGACTGGAGGGTAGCATAGGCTGAGATGAACTCTGCCTTGTTGGCCGCAGACCAGCAGTTCCAGAGGCTGCCGGAGACCTGGAACTCCACGTGGGTCGTGCGCGCTGGGACCACCAGGTTAGAGTGGCAGCGGCCACACGATGTGAAGCGTTTGTATGGCCTGTGCAGAGAGGAGAGAACAGGGATAGACCGACACATAGTTGATAGGCTACAGGAGAGGCTACGCTAATGCAAAGGAGATTGGCATGAAAATTAACTAAACAACTGGGGAAGCGAGAGAGCAGGACCTCCCTCACTAACAATTCACTGAAACACTAAAACGCTAAAATATAACTTTTCTAGCTACCACTAGAAATTAAAATTGATGTAAACTACAGTGGTTCAATGTTTCCAGGAATAGGCTCAAACTTAGCATCCAGACACTTCTTCCAATTATGGATAAACATCCACCTGTTAAGAAACTGACTGTTAGAACTGTTAAGGCTCCATAGATTGATGAGGAATTTAAAAACTGTATGGTTGAAAGAGATGGGGAAAAGGGAGTGGCTAATAAGTCTGGCTGCACATCTCACTGGCTGACTTACTGCAAATTGAGAAATGATGTGACTAAACTAAACAAAATGAAGAAGAAACTGTATTATGAAGCCAAGATCAATGATATAAAGAATGATGAAAAAGTACTTTAAATGAAATTATGGTCAGAAAGACAAATTCAACTCCATCTTTCATTGAATCAGATGGCTTATTCATCACAAAACCATTTGATGTTGTCAATTATTTTAACCCTTGTGTGCTGTTTGGGTCTGTGGGACCCATTTTCAATGTACTAAAATAAAAATTATACAATGAATAATTTCATCAACCTGAGACTCATTGGCCTTGGCTCATTTTCTGTGAAGAACATGTAAAATAACACATTTTCATTGAGTGCACACTGTGCACCCCCTACACATTTATATTACATATGTGGTGTTCTGGTCCACTGGACCCCCCTACACATTTATATTACATATGTGGTGTTCTGGTCCACTGGACCCCCCTACACATTTATATTACATATGTGGTGTTCGGGACCATTGAACCCGAGGGTAATAAAAGTGTGGAAAAGTGTGTGTGTGTGTGTAGGTGAAAACAAGTAAAAATGTAACACAAAGATTTGCTGTGCACCTTCACCCTGTCTTCCTCCTCCCTGGGCCTGCTGTTTCAACATAGCACCAAGAAACTGTCTCCCACTTTTTACCCTTTGTAGTGTGTGAAACTTTTTCTTCAACTAGGCAAGTCAGTTAAGAACAAATTCTTATTTACAATGATGGCCTACTCCGGCCAAACCCCAATGACACTGGGCAATTGTGTGCCACCCTATGGAACTCCCAATCACAGCTGGATGTGATACAGCCTGGATTCAAACCAGGTACTATAGTGACAACTCTTGCACTGAGATGTAGTGCTAGACCACTACGCCACTCGGGAGCCCTACACAATGTCTTGCGGAAACTTGCACAACGTTATTACAATACATTATTTCGATACATTGTAAAAAATAAAAAAGTTGTATTTTCCCACACTCTACCCCAGCCAGGGGCAAACTGGGGGAGAGACACAACAAATAAATAGCTTAGTACGTGTGGCTCCTTACCACAATAAATCAGTATGGCTAACAAAAATCTTTGCTCAGAGAGCCTTTGAATTTTTTTTTCAGAGAGAGAAGCTAGTGTGGAGTATGAGGATCTCTGTTAATTCGGAGTCTGACAGTGAGTTGGAAGAAGAGGATGAGATTGACCCTTAGCCAGCCCAGGACCAGCCCGTCAGCAGCCAGCCCCAGGACCAGCCCGTCAGCAGCCAGCCACAGGACCAGCCCGTCAGCAGCCAGCCCCAGGACCAGCCCATCAGCAGCCAGCCCCAGGACCAGCCCGTCAGCAGCCAGCCCCAGGACCAGCCCGTCAGCAGCCAGCCCCAGGACCAGCCCGTCAGCAGCCAGCCCCAGGACCAGCCCGTCAGCAGCCAGCCCCAGGACCAGCCCGTCAGCAGCCAGCCACAGGACCAGCCCGTCAGCAGCCAGCCCCAGGACCAGCCCATCAGCAGCCAGCCCCAGGACCAGCCCGTCAGCAGCCAGCCCCAGGACCAGCCCGTCAGCAGCCAGCCCCAGGACCAGCCCCAGGACCAGCCCGTCAGCAGCCAGCCCCAGGACCAGCCCGTCAGCAGCCAGCCACAGGACCAGCCCATCAGCAGCCAGCTCATCAGCAGCCTGGATGTCTTACCCTCCATGGCTGCCAATGTGATAAGAATGCAACCAGGGCCGATGCGGATGGCGGTTACTCATGTGCAGGACATAAAGTCTTCTTTTGAACTGTTCATCCCAGACACCATCCAGAAAATCATTCTGGACAGCACTAATTTGGAGGGAAGGCGTGTTTTTGGAGAGAGATGAAAGGAGATGGACCAAACTCATTTACATGCATACTTTGGGGTTCTTATCCTTGCTGGTGTTTTCAGATCCAATGGGAAATCCACAGCATCCCTGTGGGATGCAGAAACTGGCAGAGAACCTTTCCTTGCAACAATGTCTCTGGAAAACTTCCACATTATTTCCAGGATTATCCGCTTCGATAACCGAGACACCAGACCAGCTCGGTGGCAGAGAGACAAGCTAGCTGCAATCAGGTCAGTGTGGGTCAAGTGGGTGGACCTCCTTCCCCTGTTTTACAACCCTGGGCCCAGCGTTACAGTTGATGAGCAGCTTATGCCATTTAGGGGCCGCTGCCCCTTCAGGTAGTACATACCGTCTAAACCCGCAAAATATGGAATCAAGATCTGGGCTGCCTGTAATGCTGCTTCATCATATGTGTGAAACTTGCAAGTGTATACGGGGAAGCCAGATGGCGGAACCTCTGAGAAGAACCAAGGGATGTGGGTTGTCCTGGATGTGACACAGGGACTCCGTGGCCACAACATCACATGTGATAACTTTTTTACTTTGCACAAGCTAGGACTGAGCTCCTCAAGAGGAAGCTGACGATGGTAGGAACAGTAAGAAAAACAAGCCAGAGCTCCCTCCTCAGCTGTTGAATACACGGAACAGGCCTATCAATTCCTCCAAAGTTTGTGTTCACAGCCGACACGTCCCTAGCGTCCTACGTGCCAAACTAAGACAAAAATGTGGTACTCACACGTACGCTGCACAGGGATGGGAGAATCTGTGGCCAGGAACATCTAAAAACAGAAATCGTAATTGATTACGATGCCAGAAAAGGAGTGGTGGAAAATTTAGACAAGCTGGTGACTGGCTACAGCTGCAAAAAATAACTCTATGCTGGCCAGGTGTGCTCTGCTAGAGGGAGCTACAGACCCTGATCGGGAGTCCCATAGGGTGACGCACAATTGGCCCAGCATCGTCCGGGTTAGGGGAGGGTTTGGCCGGGGTAGGCCGTCATTATAAATAAGAATTTGTTCTTAACTGACTTGCCTAGTTAAATAATGGTTAAATAAAAAATACAATAAGAAATATTATTGGACATCTTAGCGTACAACACGTTTGTCATCTGAATGGTGTTGAACCCTGATTGGGACAGAGGGAAGCTCCAGGGGAGACGGCTCTTTTAACATTTTTATTTTTTTACAGTAACTAGGCAAGTCAATAAGAACACATTCTTATTTTCAATGATGGCCTAGGAACAGTGGGTTAACTGCCTTGTTCAGGGGCAGAACGATATATTTTTACCTTGTCAGCTCAGGGATTTGATGTTGCAACCTTTCAGTTACTAGTCCAAAGCTCTAACCACTAGGCTACTTGCGATCCCCTTTCTCGAGGAGCTGGCCGAGGCATTGGTGAAACCTCAAATCCAGAGCAGGCAACACAGCCCAAGGACCCCAGCTTCTGCAGCCATTGTGAGGATGCTGGTGCCCCATCTGCCCGACCCACAGAATCAACAATTCCAATACTGGAAGTAAGTGTGAGTGATGTTGCGTGTGTGTGTGACTCTCCTACCTTGGCCTTCTGTAACTATAAATGTCAGTGAGATGTTAGTAAAATTCCTGAACTAAGTGTTTTCATCATTCTAGATTGCAGCCGGTAGCAACAAGAAGAAGTGCTACGATGTGCGTGGACCCAAGAAGAACAGGAAGACACAGTGCACATGCATCAAGTGCAGGAAATACATTTGCAACACACTCACAGTAAAACTCTGTCCCTCATGTGGTGTGTAGACCGGCCTTAATTTGTGTTCTGTGGGGCTCATTTATCATTTCCATAAAATACTGTATGTAAAACTTGTCCTTCCAATTCGTTCAGTTCAAAGCAATAAACATCAATCATGATGAAAACCTTGTTTCATTTATATTTGTTCAAGATAAACATGATTTATTCCACCCATGTCTTGATTATAACATTTTATCCCAAAAAACAAATAGTGCCTTTATTGATAAATGTGATCTAGCAGAGGTAAATGGCAAATATTAACCATGTTTGCTGTTTATATTGCTTGTAATTGATATGTCAACATCTAAGTATTAAGTATTTTTACATAAATTATTATGGCTGTATTGTTTTAAAAACCCTATAATGTTGTGGGTCCATCAGACCCGCGAAAATTGGGTGAATAACAAAAACATGAACACCACACAAGGGTTAGTGATTACTTCATTGGCAAAGTAGACAAGTTTAGGCAGGAAATGTCAACAACAAACAGTGAGCCATCGTATTCATGCATAAAACAACTAATAATGAAAGAAAAGCATTGTACATTTGAAATGTAAAGTTAGTGTGGGAGAGGTGGAAAAGTTATTGTTATCGATCAATAATGACAAACCTCCTGGCACTGACAACTTACAGTAGATGGAAAGCTACTGAGGATGGTAGCTGACTCTATGGCCAATTCTGTCTGTCATATCTTTAATCTGAGCCTAGAGGAAAGTCTTTGTCATCAGACCTGGAGGGAAGTCAAATTCATTCCGCTACCCAAGAGTGGTAAAGAGGCCTTTACTGGTTCTAACAGCAGACCTATCAGCTTGCTTCCAGCTCTTAGCAAACTGTTGGAAAAAATTGTGTTTGTCCAAATACAATGCTATTTCTCTAAACAAATTAACAACAGCCTTTCAGCTTGCTTATAGAGAAGGGCACTCAACGTGCACTGCACTGACACAAATGACTGTTGATTGGTTTAAAGAAATTGATAATAAGAAAATTGTGGGAGCTGTACTGTTAGATTTCAGTGCAGCCTTTGATATTTTTGCCCATAACCCTTTGTTGAGAAATGATGTGTTACGGCTTTTCAGCCTCTGCCATATTGTGGATTCAGAGCTATCTATCTAATAGAACTTAGAGGGTTTTCTTTAATGGAAGCTTCTCTAGTGTCAAACCTTTAAATTGTGGTGTACAGCAGGGCAGCTTTCTAGGTCCTCTACTCTTTTCTATTTTTACCAATGACCTGCCTCTGGCATTAAACAAAGCCTGTGTGTCGATGTATGCTGATGATTCAATCCTATACGTGTCAGCAACCACAGCTAATGAAATCAATGAAACCCTTAAAGAGTTGCAGTCATGGGTGGCCAGTAATAAACTGGTCCTAAACATCTCTAAAACTAAGAGCATTGTATTTGGTACAAATCATTCCCTAAGTTCTAGATCTCAGCTGAATCTGGTAATGAATGCTGTAGCTGTTGAACAAGTTGAGGAGACTAAATTACTTGGCCCTACCTTAGATTGTAAACTGTCATGGTCAAAACTAGATTCAATGGTTGTAGATATGAAGAGAGGTCTGTCTGTGATAAAGAGATGCTCTGTTTTTTTGATACCATACTCCACAAAGCTAGTCCTGCAGGCTCTAGTTTTATCTTATCTTGATTATTGTCCAGTCATATGGTCAAGTGCTGCAAAGAAGGACCTCGTTAAGCTGCAGCTGGCCCATAACAGAGTGGCATGATTTGCTCTTCATTGTAATCAGACTGCTAATATCAATACTATGCATGCCAGTCTCTCTTGGCTAAGAGTTGAGGAAAGACTGACTGAATCACTTCTTGTTTTTATAAGAAACATTAATGTGTTGGAAATTCCCAAATTGTTTGCATAGTCAACTTACACACAGCACTGATACACACACTTAACGCACCAGACATCCCAGCAGGGATCTTTTCACAGTCCCCAGGTCCAGAACAAATTCAAGGAAACGTACAGTATTATACAGAGCCATGATTGCATGGAACTCCCTTCCATCTCATATACAGTAAGTGAACAGTTAACCTGGTTTAAAAAAAACAAATAAAGCAACGCCTCACAGCACAACTTATATTTCCCTCACCAACTTTAAACATCAGCTATCTGAGCAGCTAACCGATCGCTGCAGCTGTACATAGTCCATCTGTAAACAGCCCACCCAGTCTACCTACCTCATCACCATACTGTTTTTATTGACTTTTCTGCTCTTTTGCACACCGGTATCTCTACTTGCACATCATCATCTGCTCATTTATCACTCCAGTGTTAATCTGCTAAATTGTAATTATTCGCTCCTATGGCCTATTTATTGCCTACCTCCTCATGCCTTTGCACACACTGTATATAGACTTTCTTTTTTTTCTACTGTGTCATTGACTTGTTTATTGTGTTATTGGCTTGTTTATTGTTTATTCCATGTTATTCCATGTGTAACTCTGTGTTGTCTGTGTCACACTGCTTTGCTTTATCTTGGCCAGGTCGCAGTTGTAAATGAGAACTTGTTCTCAACTAGCCTACCTAATTAAATAAAGGTGAAATAAAAAAATAAAATAAAACAACGCCTTTTCCCCATGTGAACTACTTGTTGTGTTTATGTACTGACATTTAACCTACTGGTTGTGTGTATGTACTGACATGTGACCTATTGGTTGTGTGTATGTACTGACATGTGACCTATTGGTTGTGTGTATGTACTGACATGTGACCTATTGGTTGTGTGTATGTACTGACATGTGACCTATTGGTTGTGTGTATGTACTGACATGTGACCTATTGGTTGTGTGTATGTACTGACGTGAACTACTTGTTGTGTTTATGTACTGACATGTGACCTACTTGTTGTGTTTATGTACTGACATGTAACCTATTGGTTGTGTGTATGTACTGACATGTGACCTATTGGTTGTGTGTATGTACTGACATGTGACCTATTGGTTGTGTGTATGTACTGACATGTGACCTACTGGTTGTGTGTATGTACTGACATGAACACTACCATTAAAAAGTTTGGGGTCACTTAGAAATGTCCTTGTTTTTTAAAAGAAAAGCAAATTTTTTGTCCATTAAAATAATATCAAATTCATCAGAAATACAGTGTAGACATTATTAATGTTGTAAATGACTATTGTAGCTGGAAAGGGCAGATTTTTTTATGGAATATCTACATAGGTGTACAGAGGCCCATTATCAGCAACCATCACTCCTGTTTTCCAATGGCACGTTGTGTTAGCTAATCCAAGTTTATCCTTTTAAAATGATAATTGATCATTAGAAAACCCTTATGCACAGCTGAAAACTGTTCTCCTGATTAAAGAAGCAATAAAACTGACCTTCTTTAGACTAGTTGAATACCTGGAGCATCAGCATTTGTGGGTTCGATTACAGGCTCAAAATGGCCAGAAAGAAAGCACTTTCTTCTGAAACTCGTCTGTCTATTCTTGTTCTGAGAAATTAAGGCTATTCCATGCGAGAGAAAAGCACATTTGTTCAGTGATGGCTAGAAGGTCGGTGATGTCGACCGCCGAACACTGCCCGAACAAGGAGAGGGACCGACTTCGGTGGAAGTCGTGACAATGTTGTTATCTATTTAACTATTATATTTATTTTACCCATGTAGTTATCTATTATATTCTTCTATGTAGTTATCTATTCTATTCTACCTATGTAGTTATCTATTATATTCTACTATGTAGTTATCTATTATATTCTTCTATGTAGTTATCTATTCTATTCTACCTATGTAGTTATCTATTATATTCTACTATGTCGTTTTCTATTTTATTCTACCTATGTAGTTACCTATTCTATTCTATTCTACCTATTCTACCTATTCTACCTATGTAGTTATATATTATATTCCACCTATATAGTTATCTATTCTATTCTACTATGTAGTTATCTATTCTATTATACTCTAACTATGTAGTTATTAATTATATTCTATTATGCAATGTAGTTATCTATTCTATTATTCTATGTAGTTATCTATTCTATTCTATTCTACTCTAACTATGTAGTTATCTATTCTATTCTATTCTACTCTAACTATGTAGTTATCTATTCTATCCTATTCCACTCTAACTATGTAGTTATCTATTCTATTCTACCTATGTAGATATCTATTCTATTCTATTCTACCTATGTAGTTATCTATTCTATTCTACTATGTAGTTATCTATTCTATTCTACCTATGTAGTTATCTATTCTATTCTACTATGTAGTTATCTATTCTATTCTACCTATGTAGTTATCTATTATATTCTACTATGTCGTTTTCTATTTTATTCTACCTATGTAGTTATCTATTCTATTCTATTCTACCTATGTAGTTATATATTATATTCCACCTATATAGTTATCTATTCTATTCTACTATGTAGTTATCTATTCTATTATACTCTAACTATGTAGTTATTAATTATATTCTATTATGCAATGTTGTTATCTATTCTATTATTCTATGTAGTTATCTATTCTATTCTATTCTACTCTAACTATGTAGTTATCTATTCTATTCTATTCTACTCTAACTATGTAGTTATCTATTCTATTCTACCTATGTAGTTATCTATTCTATTCTACTATGTAGTTATCTATTCTATTCTACTATGTAATTACCTATTATATTATATTCTACTTATGTAGTTATTTATTATATTACATTCTTCCTATGTAGTTGGAAGTTTACATACACCTTTGTCCAAATACATTTAAACTCTGTTTTTTACAATTCCTGACATTTAATCCCAGTAAATATTCCCTGTTTCAGGTCAGTTAGGATCACCACTTTATTTTAAGAATCTGAAATGTCAGAATAATAGTTATGAGAATGATTTATTTCAGCTTTTATTTATTTTATCACATTCCCAGTGCGTCAGAAGTTTACATATACTCAATTAGTATTTGGTAGCATTGCCTTTATTAACTTGGGTCATACGTTTCGGATAGCCTTCCACAAGCTTTCCACAATAAATTGGTTGAATTTTGGCCCTGACATAGCTGGTGTAACTGAGTCAGGTTTGTAGGCCTCCTTGCTCGCACATGCTTTTTCAGTTCCGCCCACAAATTTTCTATGGGATTGAGGTCAGGGCTTTGTGGAAGACCCATTTGCGACCAAGCTTTAATTTCCTGACTGATGTCTTGAGATGTTGCTTCAATATATCCACATAACTTTCCAGCCTCGTGATACCTTGACTTTGTTTTCCTTAAGCCATTTTGCCACAACTTTGGAAGTATGCTTGGGGTCATTGTCCATTTGGAAGACCCATTTGCGACTAAGCTTTAATTTCCTGACTGATGTCTTGAGATGTTGCTTCAATATATCCACATAACTTTCCAGCCTCGTGATACCTTGACTTTGTTTTCCTTAAGCCATTTTGCCACAACTTTGGAAGTATGCTTGGGGTCATTGTCCATTTGGAAGACCCATTTGCGACTAAGCTTTAATTTCCTGACTGATGTCTTGAGATGTTGCTTCAATATATCCACATAACTTTCCAGCCTTGTGATGCCATCTATTTTGTGAAGTGCACCAGTCCCTCCGGCAGCAAAGCACCCCCACAACATGATGCTGCCACCCCCGTGCTTCACGGTTGGGATGGTGTTCTTCGGCTTGCAAGCCTCGCCCTTTTTCATCCAAACATAACGATGGTCATTATGGCCAAACAGTTCTACTTTTGTTTCATCAGACCAGAGAACATTTCTCCAAGAAGTACGATCTTTGTCCCCATGTGCAGTTGCAAACCGTAGTCTGGCTTTTTTTATGGTGGTTTTGGAGCAGTGGCTTCTTCCTTGCTGAGCGGCCATTCAGATTATGTCAATATATCAATTTGTAAGTCGCTCTGGATAAGAGCGTCTGCTAAATGACTTAAATGTAAATGTAAATGTAAATATAGGACTCGTTTTACTGTGGATATAGATACTTTTATACCTGTTTCCTCCAGCATCTTCACAAGGTCCTTTGCTGTTGTTCTGGGATTGATTTGCACTTTTCGCACCAAATTACGTTCATCTCTATGAGACAGAACGCGTCTGTCACGTTTGTCGTATGAAGGAGCGGACCAAAGCGCAGCGTGTGTATCGTTCCTGTAATGATCGTCGTATGGAGTAGACCAAGGCGCAATGGGTTGAGTGCTCATATTTACTTTTATTGAACACTTACAAAACAAAACAAGAAAATGAACAACAAACAGTCTTGCAGGCTACACACATCAATGCAAAAACAACTTCCCACAAAAGACAGGTGAAAAAAGGGCAACCTAAGTATGACTCCCAATCAGCAACAACGATGTACAGCTGTTCCTGATTGAGAGCCATACCAGGCCAACAAAGAAATACACAACATAGAAAAACCATAGAAATACAAAACAAGAACATTACCCAAAAACCCTGGAACACATAAATCAAACACCCCCTGCCACGTCCTGACCAAACAACAATAACAAATAACCCCTTTACTGGTCAGGACGTGACAGTACCCCCCCCCCCCCCCCAAAGTGCAGATCCCGGATGCACCTCACACAAAAAAAAACTAAAACAAAAAGAATCCCAAACTAAAGGGAGGGAAGGGAGGGTGGCCACCGTCACCGACGGTTCTTGTGCTACACCCCCCCTCCCCAACCCACCTACTATGGAGGTGGCTCAGGTTCTGGCCTTACTCCCCCACCTAACCTGTCTACCCCCGCTAAATAATTATTAAATGTTACCCTTCCCGAAGTCTCTGGGCTATGGCGCATCGCTGAAGACCTCGCTCGGGCTGATGTGCGCCGCTGGAGACCTCGGGCTGAACGGCGACTCTGGCTGCGCCGGTTCCGGACTGTAGGGCGACTCTGGCTGCGCCGGTTCCGGACTGTAGGGCGACTCTTGCTGCGCCGGTTCCGGACTGTAGGGCAACTCTCTCGGCTCCGGACTGTGGGCCATCTCTCTCGGCTCCGGACTGTGGGCCGTCTCTCTCGGCTCCGGACTGTGGGCATCTCTCTCGGCTCCGGACTGTGGGCCGTCTCTCTCAGCTCCGGACTGTGGGCCGTCTCTCTCGGCTCCGGACTGTGGGTCATCTCTCTACGGGGCACTGTCGCCGGAAGCTCTGGACGGGGCACTGTCGCCGGACACTCTGGACGGGGCACTTTCGCCGGACACTCTGGACGGGGCACTGTCGTCGGACACTCTGGACGAAGCACTGTTGCCGGAAGCGCTGGACGAGGCACTGTCATCGGAAGCTCTGGACGAGGCACTGTCGTCGGCAGCTCTGGACGGGGACTGCGCACTGAAGGCCTGATGCGTGGGGCTGGCTTAGGACGCGCCAGACTAAGGACACGCACCATAGGGCTAGTGCGAGGATCAGGAGCAGGACGAGCTGGACTGGGCTGATGCACTGGAAGCCTGGTGCGTGGGGCTGGTAGTGGAGGTACCAGACTGGAGACACGCACCCCACGGCTAGTGCGAGGAGCAGGAACAGGGTACACCGGCCATGGGTAGGCACTGGAGGTCTGGAGCACACCTCCTGCACAACCCGTCCTGGCTGGATGGTAATAGTGGCCCTGCATGAGCGGAGTGCTGGCACAGGGCGAACTGGGCTGTGCAGAGGCCTGATGGTTGCCGTGCGTAGAGCAGGCGTAGGGTAGCCTGGGCCTAGGAGGCGCACTGGTGGCCAGATGCGCTGTGCAGGCATCCTCCTTCCAGGCTGGATGCCCACTCTAGCACGGCACTTGCGAGGAGCTGGGATCGCTCGCACCGCTCGTGCGTGCACATGGGTGAGATCGTGCGCACTTCCGCATACGCTGGCGCTCTCCACTCCATATGCTCCCGATAATAAACACGGGGAGTTGGCATAGGGCTCACCCTTGGCCCAGCCAAACTACCCATGTGCCCCCCCAGACAACGTTAACCAGCTGCCTCTAATTGGGAATCATACAAAAACCCCAACATAGAAAAAAGAAACTAGAACCAACATATAAATACATAAACTAGACAAAACCCCCAACATAGAAAAAAGAAACTAGAACCAACATAGAAATACATAAACTAGACAAAACCCAACATAGAAAAAATAAACTAGAACCAACCTAGAAATAAATAAACTAGACAAAACCCCCTGTCACGCCCTGACCTACTCTACCATAGAAAATAAAAGCTTTCTATGGTCAGGACGTGACAGCGTCTCCTTCCTGAGCGGTATGACGGCTGCGTGGTCCCATGGTGTTTATAGTTGCGTACTATTGTTTGTACAGATGAACGTTTGGAAATTACTCCTAAGGATGAACCAGACTTGTGGAGGTCTACAATTTGTTTTCTGAGGTCTTGGCTGATTTCTTTTGATTTTCCCATGATGCCAAGCAAAGAGGCACTGAGTTTGAAGGTAGGCCTTGAAGTACATCCACAGGTACACCTCCAATTGACTCAAATGATGTCAATTAGCCTATCAGAAGCTTCTAAAGCCATGACATCATTTTCTGGAATTTTCCAAGCTGTTTTGAAGGCACAGTCAACTTGGTGTATGTAAACTTCTGACCCACTGGAATTGTGATACAGGGAATTATAAGTGAAATAATCTGTCTGTAAACAATTGTTGGAAAAATTACTTCTGTCATGCACAAAGTAGATGCCCTAACCGACTTGCCAAGTCGGATGTCCTAACCGACTTGTTAACAAGAAATCTGTGGAGTTGTTGAAAAACGAGTTTTATTGGCTCCAACCTAAGTGTATGTAAACTTCCGACTTCAACTGCAGTTATCTATTCTATTCTATCCTACCAATGTAGTTATTTATTCTATTATATTCTACCTATATAGTTATCTATTCTATTCTATCCTACCTATGTAGTTATCTATTATATTACATTCTACCTACGTAATTATCTATTCTGTTCTACCTACAGTATGTAGCTATCTATTCTGTTCTACGTACAGTATGTAGTTATCTATTCTATTCTACTATGTAGTTATCTATTCTATTCCACTATGTAGTTATCTATTCTATTTTATTATATTCTACCTATACAATTATCTATTATATGATATTATACCCATGTAGTTATATGTTCTGTCCTATTCTATGTAGTTATCTATTCTATTCTATGTAGTTATCTATTCTATTCTATGTATGTCAGGGATTTCTTCGTCGGAGGACGATATGGCGAAGTCATAATCGGAAAATGAGGACCAATATGCAGCAGAGTTGAGATGGTTCATTTTAAACTTTTAATAAATTCCAAAACGAACATACAAAATAACAAAAACGAACACACGATACACTGACAGTCCTGTTAGGTTTACACACACTAAACACGGAACAATCTCCCACAATTAAACAGACAAACACACCCAACTAATATAGGACTTCCAATCAAAGGCAACACCACACAGCTGCCTTCAATTGGAAGTCCACTCCAATTAACCAAACATAGACATACAACTAACTTGATCAACATAGAAATACGTGAATCTCAAACAGTGCCCAAAAACCCCGGAATACTAAATCAAATGCCCTTACTACAATACCAATTAACCCTTATACTGGCCAGGACGTGACAATGTAGTTATCTATTCTATTCTACTCTATGTAGTTATCTATTCTACTCTATGTAGTTATCTATTCTATTCTATTCTATGCAGTTATTTATTCTATTCTATGTAGTTATCTATTATATTCTATTCTATGTAGTTATCTATCCTATTCTATTCTATGTAGTTATCTATTCTATTCGATGTAGTTATCTATTCTATTCTATGTAGTTATCTATTTTATTGTCACGTCCTGACCATAGTAAGATGTTATTTTCTATGGTAGAGTAGGTCAGGGCGTGACAGGAGGTGTTTTTCTATGTTTTCTATGTTCATGTTCTAGTTTTGTATTTTTATGTTGGTTTTGTTTGGGATGATCTCCAATTAGAGGCAGCTGGTCCTCGTTGTCTCTAATTGGAGATCATACTTAAGTAGGGTTTTTTTCCACCTGGGTTTGTGGGAGATTATCTTTGAGTCAGTGTATGTTTCACCTCTGCGTCACGGTTTGTTGTTTTTGTCATTCAGTTTATTTATGTATTGCATAGTTTCACAGTGTAAAGAAAATGTGGAACGACACATATGCTGCACTTTGGTCCACTCATTCCTACGACAACCGTGACAGAATCTCCCACCACCAAAGGACCAATCAGCGTACCCAGGAGGAGCAGGGATCCTGGGCCTGGGAGAGGAAAAAATGGAGGACGTCCTGGACCTGGGAGGTAATGGCAGGGAACAAGACCCTGCCATGGAAGCAGGAGGAGACAGCGAGGAACTAGCACAGTAACGACGGAAGCACGAGAGGCACCCCCAAAGATTGGAGATTGGCAGAGTCAGGGTGGAGACCTGAACCAACTCCCCGTGCTTACCGTGGGGAGTGAGTGACGAAGCAAGCACCGTGTTATGCGGTGATGCGCACTGTGTCGCCAGTGCCCATTCACAGCCCGGTGCGATCTGTGCCCGCGCCCCGCATTTGCCGAGCTAGGTTGAGCATTCAGCCAGGAAGGGTGGTGCCAGCTCAGTGCTCCTGGTCTCCAGTTCGCCTTCTCGGTCCAGGATATCCTGCGCCGGCGCTACGCACTGTGTCGCCAGTGCGCCTGCACAGCCCAGTTCGTCCTGTGCCCGCGCCCCGCACTTGCCGGGCTAAAGTAAGCATCCAGCCAGGACGGGGTGTGCCAGCCCTAAGCTCCAGACCTCCAGTGCGCCTCCACGGCCCAGTATACCCTGTGCCTGCTCTGCGCACCCGGCCTCCAGCGACGTTCCCTAGTCCAGAGCTCTCAGCGATGTTCCCCAGTCCGGAGCCTCCAGCGACGTTCCCTAGTCCGGTGAGACCTGTTCCGGCTCCACGTACGAAGCCTCCAGTGATGATCCATGGCCCGGAGCCTGTAGGGATAATCCATGGCAAGAAGCCTGTAGGGATGATCCATGGCCCGGAGCCTGTAGAGATGATCCATGGCACGAAGCCTCCAGTGATAATCCATGGCCCGGAGCCTCCAGTGATGATCCATGGCACAAAGACTCCAGTGGTGATCCATGGCGCGGAGCCTGCGGTGATGATCCATGGCATGGAGCCTGTAGCGACGGTCCCCAGTCCGGAACCTCCTGAGTCGGCCTACAGTCCAGAACCTCCTGAGACGGCCTACAGTCCGGAACCTCCTGAGACAGCCTACAGTCCGGAACCTCCTGAGACGGCCTACAGTCTGGAACCTCCTGAGACGGCCTGCAGCCCAGAACCTCCGGCGGCGGCCTGCAGCCCAGAACCTCAGGCGGCGGCCTGCAGCCCAGAACCTCCGGCGGAGGCCTGCAGCCCAGAACTTCCGGCGGTGGTCTGCAGCACAGAGCCTCCAGCGATGATCCGCAGTACAGAGCCTCCGGCGATGATCCACGGTCCGGTGGCACAGAAGCAGAGGGATCAGCTGGCGGAGCAGGGGTTACGCCCCAAGCCGGAGCCGCCTCCTCTGTTGGAGGATCCGCGGGATAAGAAGGTTATGTATACTGCACCAGAACCGCCATAGACAGTAGTCGCCCTCCCTACCATCCACTGGGTTTGTGGGAGATTATCTTTGAGTCAGTGTATGTTTCACCTCTGCGTCACGGTTTGTTGATTTTGTCATTCAGTTTATTTATGTATTGCATAGTTTCACAGTATAAATAAAATGTGGAATGACACACACGCTGCACTTTGGTCCGCTCATTCCTACGACAACCGTGACATCTATTCTATTCTATGTAGTTATCTGTTCTACAGTGAGGGGGGAAAAAGTATTTGATCCCCTGCTGATTTTGTACGTTTGCCCACTGACAAAGAAATGATCAGTCTATAATTTTAATGGTAGGTTTATATGAACAGTGAGAGACAGAATAACAACAAAAAAATCCAGAAAAACGCATGTCAAAAATGTTATTGACAGACTCTGGAAAACAACACATTTCACTGCACCTTTCCGTTCTACGTGACAATAAAACCTAAGTTGAACAATGTGACGAGAAACTATATACTGATAAATAGAACAATATGTTCTGTAAAGTGTGTCAATGTGCAGGGGTACCAGGTAGTAATGAGGCTATATACAACGAGTACCAGTACTGAGTCAATGTGCAGGGGTACGGTGTAGTAATGAGGCTATATACAAGGAGTACCAGTACTGAGTCAATGTGCAGGGGTACGGTGTTGTAATGAGGCTATATACAAGGAGTACCAGTACTGAGTCAATGTGCAGGGGTACCAGGTAGTAATGAGGCTATATACAAGGAGTACCAGTACTGAGTCAATGTGCAGGGGTACGGTGTAGTAATGAGGCTATATACAAGGAGTACCAGTACTGAGTCAATGTGCAGGGGTACTAGGTAGTAATGAGGCTATATACAAGGAGTACCAGTACTGAGTCAATGTGCAGGGGTACAAGGTAGTAATGAGGCTATACACAAGGAGTACCAGTACTGAGTCAATGTGCAGGGGTACCAGGTAGTAATGAGGCTATATACATGGAGTACCAGTACTGAGTCAATGTGCAGGGCTACGGTGTAGTAATGAGGCTATATACAAGGAGCACCAGTACTGAGTCAATGTGCAGGGGTACTAGGTAGTAATGAGGCTATATACAAGGAGTACCAGTACTGAGTCAATGTGCAGGGGTACTAGGTAGTAATGAGGCTATATACAAGGAGTACCAGTACTGAGTCAATGTGCAGGGGTACGGTGTAGTTGAGGTAATTGAGGTAATATGTACATGTAGGTAGGGGTAAAATTGACTAGGCAATCAAGATCGATAATAAACAGAGTAGCAGCAGAGTATGTGGAGAGTGTGAAAGTGTGTGTGTGTGTGTGTGTGTGTGGCGTCAATATGCATGTGTGTGTGTGTGTGTGTGTGTGTGTGTGTGTGTGTGTGTGTGTGTGTGTTTGTGTGTGTGTGTGTGTGTGTGTGTGTGTGTGTGTGTGTGTGTGTGTGTGTGTGTGTGTGTGTGTGTTAGAGTGCTGAGCAATTAGTCCTTTTTGAGGTCGGTTCGGTTTCAGTTTCATTATCACAAAATAATCACGGTTTCTAATATTTTTTGGAACATTCAATGCACTACTGTATGTATTATGTGGGTGGAATACTGTAACAACACAGAATAGAACAATTAATCGAAGTTCCATGTGCCCATTACTGCTTATCACTTATTAACCATCATTTATTCACATTACTTTAATCAAATATTTCAGTTGTGTATATTACATATTTATTTGATAACTTTATTATTTCATTCCAAGTCATCATCTCATCTCTATAGAGCTGCTGCCTATGTTATCTGACAAAATCACTATTTTAGTACTTCTTCAAAGTAAATAAGGCATACTTTTATGACTGCTTAATACCAACTTACAATCACTTAGATCATGTATTTTCAGGTAGAGATACCTCGTGAAGCAACTGCTGTCATCCCTCTCGATCGCGGGTTCTTCTGTCTCTTCTATTCATGTCTGCCCCACACTGTCATGTCCTGACCCTTGGAAGAGGTCATTTTCTATAGTAGAGTGGTCAGGGCGTGACAGGTGGTTGTTTTGGGTGGTTTTGGGTTTTCTGTTTATATGTGGGCTTTTTTTAGATTTCTATTTCTATGTTTTGTTTTCTATGTTTTGGCCAGGTATGGTTTCCAATCAGAGGCAGGTGTCTATCGTTGTCTCTGATTGGAAGCCATACTTAGGCAGCCTGTTTTTCCTTTGGGTTTTGTGGGTAGTTGTTTTCCGTTTTGTCAGTGTACCTTACGGAACTGTTGGCTGTCGTTTTTGTTATTTTGGTTAAAGTGTTTTCATTAATAAAGTTAATATGAGCACTTTACACGCTGCGCCTTGGTCCCCTTTCGACGAGCCTTGTGACACACACTAACCTAACGTAGCAGGCGTAAAAGGCTACGTTTACACAGGCAGCCCAATGCTGCCATTTCTTTTCTTCCACTTCCACTAATTGGTCTTTTTACCAATCAGATCAGTTCTGAAAAAGATATGATGTGAAAATATCTGATGTGATTGGTCAAAAGACCAATTATTGGAGAAAAAAAATATCAGAATTGGACTGCCTGTGTAAACGCAGCCAAAGAAACACACAGACCAAACAAATAGGCGTGGATTATGGTCATTTTAGTTAATTACCACGTTTTCTGCTTGGAAACTACAACTCCCTTCTACATCGCACAGTTCAGGCTTGATTTGATTTGTCGCTAGAGAAATGCACAATGTGCACATTGAGCTCACAGAAAAACTATAAACGCAACACGAAACAATTTCAAAAATTACTGTTCATGTAAGGAAATGAATCAATTGAAATGAATTAATTTGGCCCTAATCTCTGGATTTCACATGACTTGGCAGGCGACCAGCCATGGTTGTGCCTTGGAGGGCATAGGTCCACACACTTGGGACCCAGGCCCAGGCAATCAGAATGATTTTTTCCCCACAAAAGGGCTTTACTACAGACAGAAGTACTTCTCAGTTTCATCAGCTGTCCAGGTGGCTGGTCTCAGATGATCCTGCAGGTGAAGAAGCTGGATGTGGAGGTCCTGGGCTGTTGTGGTTACACGTGGTCTGCGGTTGTGAGGCCGGTTGGACGTACTACTATATTCTCTAAAACGTTGTTGGTTGCGGCTTATAGTAGAGAAATTAATATTCAATTATTTGGCAACAGCTCTAGTGGACATTCCTGCAGTCAGCAGGCCAAGTGCATGCTCCTTCAAAACATGAGACATCTGTGGCATTGTGTTGTGTCACAAAACTGCACATTTTAGAGTGGCCTTTTATTGTCCCCAGCACCTGTGTAATGATCATGCTGTTTGATCAGCTTCTTGATATGCCACACCTGTCAGGTGGATGGATTATCTTAGCAAAGGAGAAATGCTCACTAACAGGGACGTAAACAAATTTGTCCACAAAATTTGAGTAATACGCTTTTTTTTTTTGCATATGGAACATTTCTGTGATCTTTTATTTTCAGCTCATGAAACATGGGACCAACACTTTACGTGTTGCGTTTATAATTTTGTTCAGTATAATTATTTGAAAACATACTAGAGGTGATGCATGTACAGTTTGAGCCCAAGTCCGAAAACAAAACTGAATTCAAATAATGATTGAGCTATTGTACAAAACATAGCCTATTATGCATGGCAGAAAAACATCAAACTAACGTGATTTAAGATGTCTTTGGTACATAATTGGTCTAGCCTATACTCCAAAATTAAACACATTCTAGCAATCGCCTGGATGGACTGTATCATTAGGCATACTGGATGGACTGCACCTTATGCTACGCTCCAGACAATCTATCCAAGAGTCTGGGAGAGAACATATAGGCCTCGTCAATGCTGTTGGTTCATTGATTTGAGGCTAGGAACAGAGTGCAAGCTTTTTTTGCTGCTTTCTCAAGTCATCAATAGCCTATACTCACATCATGCAGCCCATATATGTTTCCGATTTCTGAGACATTCTGAGGTTTGTATCATTCACAACTAAAGTTGTCAAATAACTCCAAATCTTGTGTATAGGGCCTGTTTCAAATGATCACTTTTAGCTGAACCTCCCTAACCCCCTGCTTCACAAGCGCACTCTGAGTTTTGACTGGTAAATATTTAAGAGAGGATCCCAGCTTTCTCATACTGCTATATTTATTGCTTAATTCTTTAAAAAAATGAAGCACGTTAATCCGCTTTGAAAACGGTGTAGCCTAGCTGGCATATTAAAAACGCTACCACATGTAACCTCCATTCACTATTCCAGTGCCTGCTATAGCCGACATGTCTTTTTTATGTGGGACATTCTAAATAAAAACAAATATTCCTGACATATATCAGAATTGGACTGCCTGTGTAAACACAACCAAAGAAACACACAGACCAAACAAATAGGCGTGGATTATGATGGGGTGAGATACTACTGTAAATAGTATCAAGTGCTTGTCAAATTGTGAGAGACTGAGTGTGCAGCATGAGCAAGAAACAGAACACAGCTCATGCCTTTCATGGGCCTTTTTTCAAATCGTCATCAGAGTCGTGTCATGCAGCCTTAGAATGTATTACAAATCAATACATATAGCCTAAGGTTTGTATCACAACTTAAGTTGCATAAATAACTCTAAACTAAGCATATAGGTGGACTGTTTCTGTTGTTGTTAACCGCTCAAACACAGAATAGCCGCATGTGCACACAACCTCGAAAATCGTTCGGGAAAAATATCCTTTCTATTTTTTTCAGCTATGTTCAATTGTATTGTTCTTCATATAAAATAAAGCCACGGGAATTCTAAGCAAATCTTGTCTGCTAAATGAACTAGCGCAGCCCACAGCCATATGGCATAGCCAGATCAGGACCTAACATAAGGACAACTCAGAGTATGCTATTCTGTTCTTCTGAAATAGACTACATTTTCTTCATGTTTCTTAAGACCTGTCTAAAATAAATAATTCATATTATTGTGATGGGGTTGACTATATTACATGGATTTATTAGACTTTTTAAAATGTAGATGTTCCAAAGGTCTGCATCAGTGTCTTGTAGGCTGTGTGTGGAAGCCTAAATAGGCATATGTAAATTACCGGTCAATTACCATGAGACAAATCACCAGCTGACAAAATGTCATGACCATCACAACCCTAGTTGTTTTCAAAGCATTTATGGTTACAGACGAGCTACGGGACGATAGTCGGGTTGGAGCTCGTTAGATGTCAGGAATGATTCATATGGACGTAAAAACAATATGAACAGTCATTTAAAGGTTACAGTGACTTAAATGTTACAGTACAATGGACACATTTATCCACACTACCATGACCTATTATAACAATGACTCAGTTGTAGGACTGTCTTTATTCAAGGTAACTCTATGGTTGCAACATGGACTGCATTTCATTCCAAGAAGATGTTCCCTCCCCTGTGCCCTTGTTCACTTCCCTCCCCTGTGCCCTTGTTCACTTCCCTCCCGTCACAGATCTGAACGGACTGGATATGTGAAAGCAACATGTCAGGAAACTAGGTGCAGCTATTGCTTAGTTCCACTTACCCAGTTGTCTTAGATCCAGTCAAGGACATGAGCGAGGGCAGAAGGAAAGGGAACGTCTTTTTGGAATGAAATGTAGGGCGAAGAGGTGAAGAGCGAAGACACAGGCATCGCCTCATCAGAATGCAACACAGTGCACCCACTGAGTTTTGGTTGTTGGCAGCATCTCCTCGTCTCAGTCCCAAACGGCACCCTATTCCCTATATAGTGCACTACTTTTGACCAGAGCCCTGTTCAAAAGTAGTGCACTTAAATAAGGAATAGGGTGTCTTTTGGGATGTACCCATCCTCTCCTCACAGTCCTCTGTTACTGCCCCCCCTTATCCAGTCTTCTGTGTAGGAGACAATCGTTTAGACAAAGACACACATCATGTATCCTTCCTTACTATTTATTAGCCTGGCTAATATAATAGGGGGCAAACAAATGAACGTTGTGTGGTAAGAAATTATCACTGAGATTCTGAGAAGGGACATTTCCCTAAGAAATTATATTGGAGCCCTAGCTTGCTTGAAGGAAGCCCTGTGTGTGTGTGTGTGTGTGTGTGTGTGTGTGTGTGTGTGTGTGTGTGTGTGTGTGTGTGTGTCCGCACATGTGTGTGTTACAAGAACCTGTAACACTAGATGAATGATGGGGTGAGGTTTATATCTCATTATCAGTATTGTTATACCTTGGTGGTTCCTGCAATTGGGAGGGTCCATCCATCCAGAGTGATAGCCAAGATAATAATCAGTCACACTCTGCAAATTATAGTGGTGAGCAGGCTACAGCAGGCTATTAATCACATAGCTACAGTACCTTGGTACCTTGACTCTATCCCAAATTGTACTATATTCCCTATGAAGTGCACTGCTTTTGACTAGCGCCCTTTGGGCTTTGGTCAAAAGTAGTGCACTATATAGGGAATAGGGTACCATTTGGGATATAGTACCTTGGTACCTGAAAGTAGCTCTATGGGAAAATGACTGTAAGAGGGAGGCCGGCCTGTGAGGGACGTCCTTATCATTTCTAATTTCAAACCAAGTTTAATTGCATCTATTGAGCCTTGAAAGTTTTCATTATATATGAGAAAGTCTTATAAGCCTCTGTACCTTGAGAGGCAGGCTGACTCTCGTGTGTGTAACAGCACGGAAGGGGACCACCCAAGTATGTGTCATGCCTTGATAATAAAAACTATAATAACATTGGTATGACAACAACAGTTTGTCACAACAGACTAATAACAAATATTAACTGGGTGGTTCAAGCCCTAAATGCTGATTGGCCGAAAGCCATGGTATAGCAGACAGTATACCTTGGGTATGACAAAACGTTTATTTTTACTGCTCTAATTACGTTGGTAACCAGTCTAAGAACAGCCCTTAGCCGTGGTATATTGGTCATATACCACACCCCCTCGGGCCTTATTGCTTAAATATACCTTTTAAAAAGTTAGTGAAGATCCGACACAAAATCCTATCTGATGGAAAAGGATGAACCAACCAACTAATGGCGCTGCATCACTGAACCAAAAATTCAAACTGAAGCTGACAGTTGGTTGGAACTGGGAACAGAACAGATGGATGTACTGTAAAATCATAGTGAGTTCGGGGCTGGCCCACTGACAATCTAGATAAAACTCCTGTTCAGGATATTTCCTATCCATCCTGTTGTCATTCTGCAGCTGAGAGTATAATTACATTTCTACTGCAGTTCAGTTCTGTAGCCGCAAAATACCAATGATGTTGTGTCAACAATAGTGACCCCCCCCCCAAATACTAACGTTGTTGTGTCAACTGTACTGAACCCCCCCTCAAATACTAACGTTGTGGTGTCAACTGTACTGAACCCCCCCTCAAATACTAACTTTGTGGTGTCAACTATACTGAAATCCCCCCCCCCCCCCAAATACTAACGTTGTGGTGTCAACTATACTGAAATCCCCCCCCCCCCCCCAATACTAACGTTGTGGTGTCAACTATACTGAAATTCCCCCCCCCCCCCCCCAAATACTAACGTTGTGGTGTCAACTATACTGAAATCCCCCCCCCCCCCAAATACTAACGTTGTGGTGTCAACTATACTGAAATCCCCCCCCCCCCCCCCCAAATACTAACGTTGTGGTGTCAACTATACTGAAATCCCCCCCCAAATACTAACGTTGTGGTGTCAACAATAGTGACCCCCCCCCCAAATACTAACGTTGTTGTGTCAACTGTACTGAACCCCCCCCCCAAATACTAACGTTGTGGTGTCAACTATACTGAAATCCCCCCCCCCCCAAATACTAACGTTGTGGTGTCAACTATACTGAAATCCCCCCCCCCCCCCAAATACTAACGTTGTGGTGTCAACTATACTGAAATCCCCCCCAAATACTAACGTTGTGGTGTCAACTATACTGAAATCCCCCCCCCCCCCCCAAATACTAACGTTGTGGTGTCAACTATACTGAAATCCCCCCCCCCCCCAAATACTAACGTTGTGGTGTCAACTATACTGAAATCCCCCCCCCCCCCCCCAAATACTAACGTTGTGGTGTCAACTATACTGAAATACCCTCCTCAAATACCAATGTTGTGTTGTGCAACTGTTGCAACTACTAAAATTGTGTGCAACTACTGAAATTGTGTGCAACTACTGAATTACCCACCCTTCTCTTCAAATGAAGCAAGGTTTTAAAATATAAAGTAAACTTTGAAGTCTTATTAACCCTATCAGAACCCAGCAAAAATCGTCTTTTCATTTATCTGACTTTCAGTTATCTGCATGTCCAGCCCTTATATTTAGCCTCACAATGACATGTTTTACCATTTACTTTTCAGGACGAGGGCAAAAAAATCTAAATAAGGAAAGATGTTGTTACATCCACCGGATAGGTACAGTGAAATGTGTTGTTTTCCACTGTCAGACATAGTAGAATGGAACCAATTAGGGTTAAGTGGAGCCAATTAGGGTTAAGTGGAGCCAATTAGGGTTAAGTGGAGCCAATTAGGGTTAAGTGGAGCCAATTAGGGTTAAGTGCCTTGCTCAAGGGCACATCAACAAATGTTTCACCTAGCCGGCTCAGTTATTCAAACCTTTCGGTTACTGGCCCAATGCTCTAACCACTAAGCTACCTGCCGCCCAAGTGGAACGCAAAACAATTTTGACATAAACAGTTGCATTCATGAATTTTATTGACAAAAGTCAATAAAAAAATAAGGTCCGCCAAGGCACAAACATAATAAAATGAATTTATATGAATGCTGTAAGTACAGAAATTGTTTGCTCAGTGGGAAATATCTATCTAGTCAGTGACAACTGTGTAGAATTTGTGACAGCAACTATGTGAGCTTATTACAAACACAAACACACACAAGAAATGAGACCTCCATAGAATAATAAATGTTCAAAATGATATTTAAATTTTATTATAATATGCTTTGTTAGATAAATAGAACAGCCTGTAACCTGATGGAGACTGGACTATCAGGCAATATGTATGTTTATGTAGTACGGTTACAAAATACCGGTAACTTTCCCCAAATTCCCAGGTCTTCCGGAAATCCCGTGCGAAGGATTTCCAGCCGGAAGATTCCCTCCTGATTCCGGGAATTTCTGAAAAAAAACTGGAAATGTTTGGAAAGTTACTGCAATTTTGCAACCCTATTCTGTAGCAAAGAAAACAAACCAAAAAACTGTTACAGAGTAATAATAAAAAACATTGGTAGTATGAGAATATCCATAAGAATTCATCTACTTTTCTTTTACATCATCACCTCTACATATCGGTGTAATTGTGCTTTGATAATGACATATTTGCGACTAGAACACAGATACAGAACATTTCAAAACCCTCACAGAATTACAAGGAAAACCAAAACGAACTGATTTCTGGAAAACTCCCCACACACCCCTTATGTCAGTCAAGAACATGGGTAAATGAATAGGCTGGAAATAACACATCTCACAACTCATTCCTAAATCCCATGTCAAACCGTAGCCCCTACTACTCCCTAGGCACTGTAGAACTGAGAGGACTGGATAGGCATACACAATGTGGAAGCTCTGTCTGTGACAGGTGGAATTGTCTCCATACAAGTACGTACGGCATAGTTGCTAGGGGATGATTTGGGATTATAGGATAGGGCACACATTTAACATGGATTAATGAAACAAGGCGTGTTGTTGGAATGAGGTTCAGCTGCTAGCTGGTGGATTCAACCAGGCTGGTCACACAAACCAACACATTTCATTACACAAACACACGCACACACATACGCACACACACATTCACACACACTATTAGGAGGGGAGCATCATCTTCTTCCTGTATCATCGAGGCAAACTTGGCAGCAATAATGCAAATGAAAAAATTAATAAAATTTAAAAAAAGGTAATACATGCAGAAGACGATATACAAGCATGCATTTACAAGATGAGACCTGAAAAGTTCACCATTACGTTTTTACTAAATGGTAGAGCTCTCTACTACCTTCTCCCTAAATGCTTCCACTACTCATCTTGGTTGTTATTGATGTAACCCATTGTGGAGATGGCTACATTCTCAAAACAGACAGAGAGACTCCCACTGGAACTGCACCCCTATGCAGCATCACAGCAGTTACGGTGCTACATCTACAGTGGAGTTGAGTGAAGCACAACATTTCTCCACTGACCAGGGTTGGGGTCAATTCCATTCCAATTCAGTCAATTCGGGAAGTTAATTGTCTGAACTGAAATGGAATTGATCCCCACCATACTACTATCCTAATAGGCCAGCCATCAGCAACTGACAGCCAGGTGTTGGCTGTTATAAAGGCATGAGGCTCTGTTGATGTTTTTTGTTCAGTGTTGGGTCTGTACACTAGTTAGATACATTTCCCATATCTGTCTGTTTTAGAGTGAGAAGTCCATATTTGCAGTGTGATCTTGAAGAGTAGAGTCTTTGTTTCCTGGTTCTATTCCAAACATAGACATAGAACATTCAGGATTCACTTTTAGGATTCCAAATTCCCAAAAATGTTCTGGAACTTTTACAGATATTTATGTTTGGAATAATCTTCTTCTTCTCCACTTAATGTGATTGTTGTGATTGTTGATATTTTCCCCCTCCTTTCAGATAGTAAGAAAAGTTTCCATATTGAGAATCCGTTCACATCAGATATTCTTGTTGTATGGTTGACTTTGGTTGCATACTGCCAGCCAGGTTATTCCTCCTTCCTCTTGTCCTGATTGGCTCAGGTACTTCCTGCTTTCTCCTGATTGGCTCAGCATGTGAAGTCTTCGAAGTTGCCCTGTGCTGGATGGTGAGGAAGCATGTTGGCAGGATACGTACCCGGCGTACGCAGGTTCTCACAGGGCGTCTGAGGGAAGAGAAGTGAACAAAGGATGAGAAAAAATGAAGGGAAGGAGAAAGGAGAGAGACAGAAATTAGAGGTTCTCACACAGAGCCCGAGGGATGAGCGAACAGGAAGGACAGACAGGGATAAGAGGTTCTCACACAGAGCCCGAGGGATGAGCGAACAGGGAGGACAGACAGGGATAAGAGGTTCTCACACAGAGCCCGAGGGATGAGCGAACAGGAAGGACAGACAGGGATAAGAGGTTCTCACACAGAGCCCGAGGGATGAGCGAAAAGGAAACACAGACAGGAATAAGGCTTCCGGTAGTAGAGAGGAATGAACATACTGTAGTTGAAAGAAACCAAAGACAAAATACTGCCAAAAATCACCCTTTTATTTTATAGTGCACTACTAAGTCTAAAGTAGTGCACTATATAGAGAATAGGGTGCCATTTGGGAAAGAGAGATGAAACAGGCTGGATTAAACGGAGGAATGCAGGGTAAAGGAGGATGAAATAACTCCATGCAGCGAACCAACCACCATATTTCACTCTCTCTGTCTCTCTCTGTCTCTCTCTCTCTCTCTCTCTGTCTCTCTCTCTCTCTCTGTCTCTCTCTGTCTCTCTCTCTCTCTCTCCCCCCCCCCATCCCCCCCAGAGGTTTCTACATGGAACCCGAAAGGGTTCTACGTGAAACCAAAAAGGGTTCTCCCTGGAACCAAAAAGGGGGACAGCCAAATAACCCATTTGGAACCTTTTTTTCTAATAGTGTACACTTGAAAATCAGAAGCTGTCACCCCCACCTAAAGCTCCCATTGTAAACCCACTAGGCTGGTCTTACAGACCATCCGTGATTAAATTGAAACCATTTCCACAATCTCTTACTTTCTCATTTATCACTGTGCCTCTTTCGCTCTCTCTGTTTTTTTGTTGTCTCTCTCTCTATCTCCCCCCCAACCCCCCCACCCTGTCTCGGTCCAACAATTCTTCCAGACACTGCAAATACTTAGCCAGAGATAGAGCTAGCCTACTGACATGGCGTTTGACGTCCTCCAGACTCAGAACTGCTCCCCGGTCGTTGCTGTTGCTGCGTTTGTGTTTCTTATTTGAGCACCGACACAGCTTGTACTTGATCACCTGCAAACAAGCAAACATAGTAGCTGGTCTTTGAAGCAGTGCCTCAGAGAACCAGACTTTCGGAATGCAGCCAACTGACTGTTCACTGTTCATCTGTTTTCCTTTTCTTTTTTACAGACTGCTGGTGAACCGGTTTCTTTCTTTATTACTGGAATCTTATTGAGACAAATGAATATAGTAAAGAAAAAGTGATATAATTCAAAGACAATTGATGGTACACATACAGAAATGATTTCCAGTGTCAGTAATGTTTACAATAATGAGATAAGCTACTTATCCCAGCTTATTCCAATTATTCCAAAAATGATTATTATTTTTTATTTTTTATTTTATATAGATAGAATTAATCATGAGTACATGAACATACAGTAAACAGAAAGAGTGTATATCCTCAAACACATCCTTGTTGAACAGACAGCTATTCTACCCAGGGAGGTTGCTGCTCTGATAAAACAGCAACAGAAGCATCCAAACTGAATCCCAAATACAATATGGCTAAAATGTTCATGCAGTCAACAGTGCTGCGTCTGAGAGAGATGAGCTGCTTTCAGACACCTGGAAATGAATGCTCTGCAAGTTTGATTTAAAGTGGGCGGCTAGTATTAACGGGATACAGGTAGTTCCCTTTTTATTAAGTGTAGCTTAAAAAGTTCCCTAGGGTGTTGTTTCATCCAGACAGTTTTTAAACCCGTTAGTTGGTTACTAAGAAACATCCACAATTTACGGAGAATGCAGCAATGCTAGTGGAAATGGATTGTTTCCATGTGGCTGACTAGTTCTAAGGCCTGTGGCTGTCTAGCACTTAACTAGACATATTGCCATGAGGGAATCATGTAAATGAAGGATATTTACATACATTGACATATATACTACCATAACCTAGAGGCAAACTTTCTCTAGGAAACCTAGATGCAAGCAAAAACCCAAGACATAAACAAAAACCTGATTATACATTCATGGAACTGTTTCAGGACAAACCAAATAAGATTTTAAAGAAAGATCTGCCAGGAAATCTAGAAACATTTTACATTTACAAAATGAAGGCTTACCTCATATAGGTAGTCAAAGAGCTCCAGGATGGTGAGGATACTGGCTCCTATGAAGAGACCCATCTGACCACCAATGTCACCTGAAAACACATGAAGAGAACCATCTGACCACCAATATCACCTGAAAACACATGAAGAGACCCATCTGACCACCAATATCACCTGAAAACACATGAAGAGAACCATCTGACCACCAATATCACCTGAAAACACATGAAGAGACCCATCTGACCACCAATATCACCTGAAAACACATGAAGAGAACCATCTGACCACCAATATCACCTGAAAACACATGAAGAGAACCATCTGACCACCAATATCACCTGAAAACACATGAAGAGACCCATCTGACCACCAATATCACCTGAAAACACATGAAGAGACCCATCTGACCACCAATATCACCTGAAAACACATGAAGAGACCCATCTGACCACCAATATCACCTGAAAACACATGAAGAGAACCATCTGACCACCAATATCACCTGAAAACACATGAAGAGAACCATCTGACCACCAATATCACCTGAAAACACATGAAGAGAACCATCTGACCACCAATATCACCTGAAAACACATGAAGAGAACCATCTGACCACCAATATCACCTGAAAACACACGAAGAGACCCATCTGACCACCAATATCACCTGAAAACACATGAAGAGAACCATCTGACCACCAATATCACCTGAAAACACATGAAGAGACCCATCTGACCACCAATATCACCTGAAAACACATGAAGAGACCCATCTGACCACCAATATCACCTGAAAACACATGAAGAGACCCATCTGACCACCAATATCACCTGAAAACACATGAAGAGACCCATCTGACCACCAATATCACCTGAAAACACATGAAGAGACCCATCTGACCACCAATATCACCTGAAAACACATGAAGAGACCCATCTGACCACCAATATCACCTGAAAACACATGAAGAGACCCATCTGACCACCAATATCACCTGAAAACACATGAAGAGACCCATCTGACCACCAATATCACCTGAAAACACATGAAGAGACCCATCTGACCACCAATATCACCTGAAAACACATGAAGAGACCCATCTGACCACCAATATCACCTGAAAACACATGAAGAGACCCATCTGACCACCAATATCACCTGAAAACACATGAAGAGAACCATCTGACCACCAATATCACCTGAAAACACATGAAGAGAACCATCTGACCACCAATATCACCTGAAAACACATGAAGAGACCCATCTGACCACCAATATCAACAATAAACACATGAAGAGACCCATCTGACCACCAATATCACCTGAAAACACATGAAGAGACCCATCTGACCACCAATATCACCTGAAAACACATGAAGAGACCCATCTGACCACCAATATCAACAATAAACACATGAAGAGACCCATCTGACCACCAATATCACCTGAAAACACATGAAGAGACCCATCTGACCACCAATATCACCTGAAAACACATGAAGAGAACCATCTGACCACCAATATCAACAATAAACACATGAAGAGACCCATCTGACCACCAATATCACCTGAAAACACATGAAGAGACCCATCTGACCACCAATATCACCTGAAAACACATGAAGAGACCCATCTGACCACCAATATCACCTGAAAACACATGAAGAGAACCATCTGACCACCAATATCACCTGAAAACACATGAAGAGACCCATCTGACCACCAATATCACCTGAAAACACATGAAGAGAACCATCTGACCACCAATATCACCTGAAAACACATGAAGAGACCGAAATGACCACCAATATCACCTGAAAACACATGAAGAGACCCATCTGACCACCAATATCACCTGAAAACACATGAAGAGAACCATCTGACCACCAATATCACCTGAAAACACATGAAGAGACCCATCTGACCACCAATATCACCTGAAAACACATGAAGAGACCCATCTGACCACCAATATCACCTGAAAACACATGAAGAGACCCATCTGACCCCAATATCACCTGAAAACACATGAAGAGACCCATCTGACCACCAATATCACCTGAAAACACATGAAGAGACCCATCTGACCACCAATATCAACAATAAACACATGAAGAGACCCATCTGACCACCAATATCACCTGAAAACACATGAAGAGAACCACCTGACCACCAAAATCACTTAAAAACACATGAAGAGACCCATCTGACCACCAATATCACCTGAAAACACATGAAGAGACCCATCTGACCACCAATATCACCTGAAAACACATGAAGAGACCCATCTGACCACCAATATCACCTGAAAACACATGAAGAGACCCATCTGACCACCAATATCACCTGAAAACACATGAAGAGACCCATCTGACCACCAATATCAACAATAAACACATGAAGAGAACCATCTGACCACCAATATCACCTGAAAACACATGAAGAGAACCATCTGACCACCAATATCACCTGAAAACACATGAAGAGAACCATCTGACCACCAATATCACCTGAAAACACATGAAGAGAACCATCTGACCACCAATATCACCTGAAAACACATGAAGAGACCCATCTGACCACCAATATCACCTGAAAACACATGAAGAGACCCATCTGACCACCAATATCAACAATAAACACATGAAGAGACCCATCTGACCACCAATATCACCTGAAAACACATGAAGAGACCCATCTGACCACCAATATCACCTGAAAACACATGAAGAGACCCATCTGACCACCAATATCACCTGAAAACACATGAAGAGACCCATCTGACCACCAATATCACCTGAAAACACATGAAGAGACCCATCTGACCACCAATATCACCTGAAAACACATGAAGAGACCCATCTGACCACCAATATCAACAATAAACACATGAAGAGACCCATCTGACCACCAATATCACCTGAAAACACATGAAGAGAACCATCTGACCACCAATATCACCTGAAAACACATGAAGAGAACCATCTGACCACCAAAATCACTTAAAAACACATGAAGAGACCCATCTGACCACCAATATCACCTGAAAACACATGAAGAGACCCATCTGACCACCAATATCACCTGAAAACACATGAAGAGACCCATCTGACCACCAAAATCACCTGAAAACACATGAAGAGAACCATCTGACCACCAATATCACCTGAAAACACATGAAGAGAACCATCTGACCACCAATATCACCTGAAAACACATGAAGAGAACCATCTGACCACCAATATCACCTGAAAACACATGAAGAGACCCATCTGACCACCAATATCACCTGAAAACACATGAAGAGACCCATCTGACCACCAATATCACCTGAAAACACATGAAGAGACCCATCTGACCACCAATATCACCTGAAAACACATGAAGAGACCCATCTGACCACCAATATCACCTGAAAACACATGAAGAGACCCATCTGACCACCAATATCACCTGAAAACACATGAAGAGACCCATCTGACCCCAATATCACCTGAAAACACATGAAGAGACCCATCTGACCACCAATATCACCTGAAAACACATGAAGAGAACCATCTGACCACCAATATCACCTGAAAACACATGAAGAGACCCATCTGACCACCAATATCACCTGAAAACACATGAAGAGACCCATCTGACCACCAATATCACCTGAAAACACATGAAGAGACCCATCTGACCACCAATATCACCTGAAAACACATGAAGAGACCCATCTGACCACCAATATCACCTGAAAACACATGAAGAGACCCATCTGACCACCAATATCACCTGAAAACACATGAAGAGACCCATCTGACCACCAATATCACCTGAAAACACATGAAGAGACCCATCTGACCACCAATATCACCTGAAAACACATGAAGAGACCCATCTGACCACCAATATCACCTGAAAACACATGAAGAGACCCATCTGACCACCAATATCAACAATAAACACATGACATTCATGATGAAACACATGATGAAAATACACATGATAAAAAATATTTGAATTTTTTTTGGCAAGGGCTTTGTGTCTGGAACCTGAAACGTTGGTTCCATAGTAAATGAAGTAATATTGAGTGCATTTTTTTATTCACAGGCTAAAACATAATTGAAAAATGTTGTATTCAGGTATAACAACACACCTCAGGGTGGTTAATATCATTTTAATGAAAACTTATGATAACTGTATTTGCTATTTTGTTCAGCAATTCTGATCAACTGCTGACCAGCGTTTTCTTACCCAGCAACCCAGCAAACTCGTAAGCTTTCGTCTGCTCGATGGTCTCGTAGTTCAGAGCCTCAAAGAAGATATCCAGGACCAGGATGTTATCACTGTCAACCATGAGGAGAGGAAAGAGAGGAAGAAGAAAAAGAAGATAACTTATTGTCTAAAATGACACAGCTATTAGTGTTTTTGTTTTCTCCTTATCCCCTAAGACACCCAGATCTTACAGACCTTAAAGACACAGCTATTAGTGTTTTTGTTTTCTCCTTACCCCCTAAGACACCCAGATCTTACAGACCTTAAAGACACAGCTATTAGTGTTTTTGTTTTCTCCTTACCCCCTAAGACACCCAGATCTTACAGACCTTAAAGACACAGCTATTAGTGTTTTTGTTTTCTCCTTACCCCCTAAGACACCCAGATCTTACAGACCTTAAAGACACAGCTATTAGTGTTTTTGTTTTCTCCTTACCCCCTAAGACACCCAGATCTTACAGACCTTAAAGACACAGCTATTCGTATTTTTGTTTTCTCCTTACCCCCTAAGACACTCAGACCTTAAAGACACAGTGCAGCACCCCTGGAGCAGTTTTGGGGTTAAGTGTCTTCCCTGTGGCTCAGTTGGTAGAGCATGGTGTTTGCAATGCCAGCATGGTGTGTGCAACGCCAGGGTTGTGGGTTCGATTCCCACGGGGGGCCAGTACAAAAAAAAATGCATGAAATGTATGCATTCACTACTGTAAGTCGCTCTGGATAAGAGCATCTGCTAAATGACTAAAATGTAAAAGGACACAACAGCAGGAGACGTGCATCTAGGAACCTTCAGTAAAACCAACAAGTCCACTTCACACTTAATACCCACATCTAACAGCAATTGAGCATTGATTGGCACGGCAGGCGGTCCCTCTCCTTGCCTGCATGATTTCCTGTTTCTGATCTTCAGATAGATGACTGAGCAGATGTTTCAGGTTGAGCAAATCATTTGTGTGTGCATGTGTGTAATTTGCATTCAGATAATTTCCTCCTGGCTTGGAGACGCCATTGAGTGAAACATAATAAGGAAATATTTCCTGTTGTGATTTCACTGTACTGAATTATAAAATATATATACAAAAGTATGTGGACACCCTTTCAAATGAGTGGATTTGGCTAATTCAGCCACACCCGTTACTGACAGGTGAATAAAATAGAACACACAGCCATGCAATCTCCTTAGACAAACATTGGCAGTAGAATGGTCTAACTGAAGACCTCAGTGAGTTTCAACGTGGCACCTTTCCAACAAATCAGTTTGTCAAATTTCTGCCCTGCTAGAGCTGCCCCGGTCAACTGTAAGTGCTGTTGTTGTGATGTGAAGTGGAAAAGTCTAGGAGGAACAACGGCTCAGCCGTGAAGTGGTAGGCCACACAAGCTCACAGAACAGGACCGCCGTGTACAGATGCACGTAGTGAGTAAAAATCGTCTGCCCTTGGTTGCAACATTCACTACCGAGTTCCAAACTGTCTCTGCAAGCAACGTCAGCACAATAACTGTTTGTCGGGAGCTTCATGAAATGGGTTTCCATGGCCGAGCAGCCGTACACAAGCCTAAGATCACAATGCGCAATGCCAAGCGTCGGCTGGAATGGTGTAAAGCTCGTCGTCATTGGACTCTGGAGCAGTGAGAACGCGTTCTCTGGAGTGATGAATCACGCTTCACCATCTGGCAGTCCGACGGATGAATCTGGGCTTGGCGGATGCCAGGAGAACGCTACCTGTCTGAATGCATAGCGCCAACTGTAAAGTTTGGTGGAGGAGAAATAATTGTCTGGGGCTATTTTTCATGGTTTGGGCTAGGCCTCTTAGTTTTAATGAAGGGAAATCTTAATACAGAAATGGTTTGTTGAGATCGGTGTAGAAGAACTTGACTGGTCTGCACAGAGCCCTGACCTCAACCCCATCGAACACCTTTGAGATGAATTGGAACGCCGACTGCGAGCCAGGCCTAATCGCCCAATATCAGTGGCCAACCTCACTGATGCTCTTGTGGCTGAATGGAAGGAAGTTCCCGCAGCAATGTTCCAACATCTAGTGAAAAGTCTTCCCATACGAGAAGAGGCTGTTATAGCAGCAATGTTCCAACATCTAGTGAAAAGCCTTCCCAGACGAGAAGAGGCTGTTATAGCAGCTCCATTTTAATGCCCATGATTTTGGAACAAGATGTTCGACAAACAGGTGTCCACATACCTTTGATCATGTAGTGTACCTCTCTCTCTCTCTCTCGCTCATCCCTCTTTCCCTCTCTCATCTCTTGTTTATAGAATGTCAAGCAGGGATTACTGTACATCAAGGCCTCGGGCACAGTGGATGATTTAGTTTCTGAATATCTGGTAAACAAGTGTTGTATCGAACTACAGGAATCCAACTGCAGGGCAAGTTAGACTCCTAGTGTGCGTCCCAAAACTGTACCCTATTCCCTAAATAGTGCACTACTTTTGACCAGGGCTACATAGGGAATACGGTGCCAATTGGGACCATCAACAAGCTGTTTCTCTCTGATGATAAATCAACAGGTACATTTTTTTAATACCGGTATCATGGCTTTGACATAAATAAAATCACAGTAAATCTACAGTCAATCAGAAAATACTTTGATGTTCACAAACAAGACTTTGTGACGCCATTTTTCCAAACCTAGCCAACTATTACCGACGAGCAGCATTGTAGAAACTAAATACATTACAAAGGAACGTCTTGATTAGTGCTATGTTAGCTAGCTACATAGTTGCTTTTGTATCATAAGGTGTAGTACTGAAACTATCGAGGTTACCTAGCCAGCTACACGTTCAAACAAAGTCAACAACGCTGCCACTGCTAGCTAGCCTACTTCACCAGCCAGCAGTACTGTATCATCTTCGTCATTTTAGTCAATACATTTTTTGCAACGTAAGCTTAACTTTCTGAACATTCGAGAAGTGTCGTCCACTTGTCATTCCAATCTCCTTTGCATTAGCGTAGCCTCTTCTGTAGCCTGTCAACTATGTGTCTGTCTATCCCTGTTCTCTCCCCTCTGCACAGGCCACACAAACGCTTCACACCGCGTGGCCGCTGCCACTCTAACCTGGTGGTCCCAGCGCGCATGACCCACGTGGAGTTCCAGGTCTCCGGCAGCCTCTGGAACTGCCGGTCTGCGGCCAACAAGGCAGAGTTCATCTCAGCCTATGCTACCCTCCAGCACCTCGACTTCTTGGCACTGACGGAAACATGGATTACCACAGATAACACTGCTACGCCTACTGCTCTCTCCTGGTCTGCCCACGTGTTCTCGCATACCCCGAGAGCATCTGGCCAGCGGGGTGGTGGCACTGGAATCCTCATCTCTCCCAAGTGGACATTCTCTCTTTCTCCCCTGACCCATCTGTCTATCTCCTCATTTGAATTCCATGCTGTCACAGTTACCAGCCCTTTCAAGCTTAACATCCTTATCATTTATCACCCTCCAGGTTCCCTTGGAGAGTTCATCAATGAGCTTGACGTCTTGATAAGTTCCTTTCCTGAGGATGGCTCACCTCTCACAGTTCTGGGTGACTTTAACCTCCCCACGTCTACCTTTGACTCATTCCTCTCTGCCTCCTTCTTTCCACTCCTCTCCTCTTTCGACCTCACCCTCTCACCTCCCCCCTACTCACAAGGCAGGCAATACGCTTGACCTCATCTTTACTAGATGCTGTTCATCCACTAATCTCATTGTAACTCCCCTCCAAGTCTCCGACCACTACCTTGTATCCTTTTCCCTCTCGCTCTCATCCAACACTTCTCACTCTGCCCCTACTCGGATGGTATTGCGCCGTCCCAACCTTCGCTCTCTCTCTCCCGCTACTCTCTCCTCTTCCATCCTATCATCTCTTCCCTCTGCTCAAACCTTCTCCAACCTATCCCCTGATTCTGCCTCCTCAACCCTCCTCTCCTCCCTTTCTGCATCCTTTGATTCTCTATGTCCCCTATCCTCCAGGCCGGCTCGGTCCTCCCCTCCTGCTCCGTGGCTCGACGACTCATTGCGAGCTCACAGAACAGGGCTCCGGGCAGCCGAGCGGAAATGGAGGAAAACTCGCCTACCTGCGGACCTGGCGTCCTTTCACTCCCTCCTCTCTACATTTTCCTCTTCTGTCTCTGCTGCTAAAGCCACTTTCTACCACTCTAAATTCCAAACATCTGCCTCTAACCCTAGGAAGCTCTTTGCCACCTTCTCCTCCCTCCTGAATCCTCCTCCCCCTCCCCTCCCTCCCTCTCTGCGGATGACTTCGTCAACCATTTTGAAAAGAAGGTTGACGACATCCGATCCTCGTTTGCTAAGTCAAACGACACCGCTGGTCCTGCTCACACTGCCCTACCCTGTGCTTTGACCTCTTTCTCCCCTCTCTCTCCAGATGAAATCTCGCGTCTTGTGACGGCCGGCCGCCCAACAACCTGCCCGCTTGACCCTATCCCCTCCTCTCTTCTCCAGACCATTTCCGGAGACCTTCTCCCTTACCTCACCTCGCTCATCAACTCATCCTTGACCGCTGGCTACGTCCCTTCCGTCTTCAAGAGAGTGAGAGTTGCACCCCTTCTGAAAAAACCTACACTCGATCCCTCCGAAGTCAACAACTACAGACCAGTATCCCTTCTTTCTTTTCTCTCCAAAACTCTTGAACGTGCCGTCCTTGGCCAGCTCTCCTGCTATCTCTCTCAGAATGACCTTCTTGATCAAAATCAGTCAGGTTTCAAGACTGGTCATTCAACTGAGACTGCTCTTCTCTGTGTCACGGAAGCTCTCCGCACTGCTAAAGCTAACTCTCTCTCCTCTGCTCTCATCCTCCTAGACCTATCTGCTGCCTTTGATACGGTGAACCATCAGATCCTCCTCTCCACCCTCTCCGAGTTGGGCATCTCCGGCGCGGCCCACGCTTGGATTGCGTCCTACCTGACAGGTCGCTCCTACCAGGTGGCGTGGCGAGAATATGTCTCCGCACCACGTGCTCTCACCACTGGTGTCCCCCAGGGCTCTGTTCTAGGCCCTCTCCTATTCTCGCTAAACACCAAGTCACTTGGCTCTGTCATATCCTCACATGGTCTCTCCTATCATTGCTATGCAGACGACACACAATTAATCTTCTCCTTTCCCCCTTCTGATAACCAGGTGGCGAATCGCATCTCTGCATGTCTGGCAGACATATCAGTGTGGATGACGGATCACCACCTCAAGCTGAACCTCGGCAAGACGGAGCTGCTCTTCCTCCCGGGGAAGGACTGCCCGTTCCATGATCTCGCCATCACGGTTGACAACTCCATTGTGTCCTCCTCCCAGAGTGCTAAGAACCTTGGCGTGACCCTGGACAACACCCTGTCGTTCTCTACTAACATCAAGGCGGTGACCCGATCCTGTAGGTTCATGCTCTACAACATTCGCAGAGTACGACACTGCCTCACACAGGAAGCGGCGCAGGTCCTAATCCAGGCACTTGTCATCTCCCGTCTGGATTACTGCAACTCGCTGTTGGCTGGGCTCCCTGCCTGTGCCATTAAACCCCTACAACTCATCCAGAACGCCGCAGCCCATCTGGTGTTCAACCTTCCTAAGTTCTCTCATGTCACCCTGCTCCTCCGCTCTCTCCACTGGCTTCCTGTTGAAGCTCGCATCCGCTACAAGACCATGGTGCTTGCCTACGGAGCTGTGAGGGGAACGGCACCTCCGTACCTTCAGGCTCTGATCAGGCCCTACACCCAAACAAGGGCACTGCGTTCATCCACCTCTGGCCTGCTCGCCTCCCTACCTCTGAGGAAGCACAGTTCCCGCTCAGCTCAGTCAAAACTGTTCGCTGCTCTGGCACCCCAATAGTGGAACAAGCTCCCTCACGACGCCAGGACAGCGGAGTCAATCACCACCTTCCGGAGACACCTGAAACCCCACCTCTTTAAGGAATACCTAGGATAGGATAAAGTAATCCTTCTACCCCCCCCCCCCCCCCCCTGAAAGATTTAGATGCACTATTGTAAAGTGGTTGTTCCACTGGATATCATAAGGTGAATCCACCAATTTGTAAGTCGCTCTGGATAAGAGCGTCTGCTAAATGACTTAAATGTAAAATGTAAATGTAGCATGTAGAACATGTATAATCTGAATCACATATAGAATGTAGAACATGTATAATCTGAATCACAAATAGAATGTAGAACATGTATAATCTGAGTCACATACAGAATGTAGAACATGTATAATCTGAATCACATATAGAATGTAGAACATGTGTAATCTGAATCACATATAGAATGTAGAACATGTATAATCTGAATCACATATAGAATGTAGAACATGTATAATAAACTCCCTGACATTCTCTCTCTCTCTCTCTCTCTCTCTCTCCGTCTCTCTCTGTCCCTCTCTCTGTCTCTCTCTCTGTCACTCTCTCTCTCTCTCTCTCTCTCTCTCTCTCTCTGTCTCTCTCTTTCTCTCTCTCTCTCTGTCTCTCTCTCTCTGTCTCTCTCTCTCTCTCTCTCGTCTCTCTCTCTGTCTCTCTCTCTGTCTCCCTCTCTCTGTCTCTCTCTCTGTCTCTCTCTCTCTGTCACTCTCTGTCTCTCTCTCTCTCTCTGTCTCTCTCTCTCGTCTCTCTCTCTCTATCTCCTCTGATTTGTAGGAGCGGCTGTGTGTTACGTTTCAGTGTCAGTGTGTGCTCGTCACGTCGTCGCCAGACAAACGGCTGTCAGCTCCTCTCATTACTCTTCTGATTAACCTGGGATCTCTGACCCACTGGGACTCTGACCCACTGGGACTGTCTGATGCGCACGCACGCACGCACGCACGCACGCACGCACGCACGCACACACACACACACACACACACACACACACACACACACACACACACACACACACACACACACACACACACACACACACACACCCCTAGAGCAGCTGGCATGAGAGCAACAGTCAGACAATCCCACCTTCTGGTGCCCTGTGTCATGACTGTCCTGTGAGGATCCAAATAGGTCAGATCAGCATTGCAATAAATGACTTCAACCAGACCCCCTCTCACACGCAGAGGGGGGAGGGGGGGGACTGGTGGGGGTTAACACCTCACACCCTGTTGTAAATCAAGGACAGAACATCCAGACACCCCTCTCCAATGTTCACCAAAGGCCTATGTTCCTGCCGAAACTCTAACCACGTTCTAAAGCGAATCCTAGAACAATATTTCAAACATAGAACGTTGGGAATGGTCAAAGGTCATGAAGTGTCCATCTGATGCGTTGTGCGTGAAATTCGAAAAATGATGAAAGTGTTTTTGTTAAAGGAGGGACATGATTTTAGGAGCCATAAGAGATAATAGTTGTACATAACTTTGTACAAGTGACAAGTCACTCCCCAGAGTGAGGTCAGAGAGCGTGTCAGTCTGACAGAACCGCCCCTCTCGAACAAATTGCATAAATGATGAGTAACAAAACTAACATATCAGACCAGAAAGATGTGAAGCTGCAGCTGCACGTTTCAAGTGGTGGGACTCTGAATCTCAACACGAGGTAGAGACGATAAAGTCACCTCCCGGACAATCACTGGTATGGCTGATTAGTTGTTCTAAGTAAAGTATCTAGAAAAGTGAATTGAAGTGGGACCATCCTACTACTCTGCTCAAACCATCGTACTACGCTACTCTCATCACCCCACTGGGAACCATCGATAAGGCTGGCTAGCCTATCTTCAACGAAGCATCATCAAGCGTGAATGGAAGGAAAATAAACTCTGTAGTTCTGTTCAGGACTACAGGACAAGTCACTGGATACCGGACAACTACAAAGAAGGACAACAGTATAAGACTTGTCAGAACCATTTTGGACAATCAGAGCCTTACAAGCATGCCGTGAAAGGCCCAACCCCCTTTCCAAGGCGGCCCGGTTCAGAGAGATACATGGCGAACCAAGTTATTTTCATGTAAAAAATGATTTCTTACTCAAGGTGGGCGGCGGTTCGTATGCAAAGTATAGGAGTACTATAAGTGAGAGTAGTAGATTTTGCAGATGCAAGGAGGTTACGACTGTTCAGAATGATGATATGATACGAGGTTATGATTAATAAGTTGACTGTTTATAGATGTGATCGGTAAATACCTTGTAACTCTTTAAATAAACGCTCTCGAGGTGCGCTAGATCCAATGAGTTAATTGTTACATGACTAATTTAAATCGGGTAACAATTAAACATATTTAGGTTGATTAGATATATAACAGTCTTCAGATTGTTAGAAGTCAAGTCACGACACCAGCGAACAACCGTCCCCTATGTCTGTCTCTGTCACAAACACTTCTCCCCTCTGTCTATCTGACACTGCAGCCGGTCACACACACACCGGTGAACAATCCTCACAGATACTCACTGATCAGAAACACACGTGTACGCACGCACGCACGCACGCACGCACGCACGCACGCACGCACGCACGCACGCACACACACACACACACACACACACACACACACACACACACACACACACACACACACACACACACACACACACACACACACACACACTAGACCTCTCTCTCTCAAGACATATTCATGCAAATTCATTGCAATCTGATCTCTAAACAGACTGGAGGAAGAGAAGGATCCATTTTCTATCCACGGAGAAGTTAGATCATGTCGATGATGAATTTGTCTGAGGTAACTGACTAACTGTAATGGATTTGCTATTTTGTCTGTTTGACGTAGTTAAGCTGTTTGACTGTCATGATCATTATCAATACAACTTTACACAAGAAAACTATTTACAGCGCGCACTAGAGGTATTTTTAAACCCACTTTCAGGGGGATATAATTCATCATATTGTGGTTTATTTACACTTCCACACCTGACAGATAGATAAGGAACAGACAGGTAAACTTCCACACCTGACAGATAGATAAGGAACAGACAGGTACACTTCCACACCTGACAGATAGATAAGGAACAGACAGGTAAACTTCCACACCTGACAGATAGATAAGGAACAGACAGGTACACTTCCACACCTGACAGATAGATAAGGAACAGACAGGTACACTTCCACACCTGACAGATAGATAAGGAGCAGACAGGTACACTTCCACACCTGACAGATAGATAAGGAACAGACAGGTACATTTCCACACCTGACAGATAGATAAGGAGTAGACAGGTACACTTCCACACCTGACAGATAGATAAGGAGCAGACAGGTACATTTCCACACCTGACAGATAGATAAGGAGCAGACAGGTACATTTCCACACCTGACAGATAGATAAGGAACAGACAGGTACACTTCCACACCTGACAGATAGATAAGGAACAGACAGGTACATTTCCACACCTGACAGATAGATAAGGAGCAGACAGGTACACTTCCACACCTGACAGATAGATAAGGAGCAGGCAGGTAAACTTCCACACCTGACAGATAGATAAGGAACAGACAGGTAAACTTCCACACCTGACAGATAGATAAGGAGCGACAGGTACACTTCCACACCTGACAGATAGATAAGGAGCAGACAGGTACATTTCCACACCTGACAGATAGATAAGGAGCAGACAGGTACATTTCCACACCTGACAGATAGATAAGGAGCAGACAGGTACATTTCCACACCTGACAGATAGATAAGGAACAGACAGGTACATTTCCACACCTGACAGATAGATAAGGAGCAGACAGGTACACTTCCACACCTGACAGATAGATAAGGAACAGACAGGTACACTTCCACACCTGACAGATAGATAAGGAACAGACAGGTAAACTTCCACACCTGACAGATAGATAAGGAACAGACAGGTAAACTTCCACACCTGACAGATAGATAAGGAACAGACAGGTACACTTCCACACCTGACAGATAGATAAGGAGCAGACAGGTACATTTCCACACCTGACAGATAGATAAGGAGCAGACAGGTACATTTCCACACCTGACAGATAGATAAGGAGCAGACAGGTACATTTCCACACCTGACAGATAGATAAGGAGCAGACAAGTACATTTCCACACCTGACAGATAGATAAGGAACAGACAGGTACATTTCCACACCTGACAGATAGATAAGGAACAGACAGGTACACTTCCACACCTGACAGATAGATAAGGAACAGACAGGTACATTTACACACCTGACAGATAGATAAGGAGCAGACAGGTACACTTCCACACCTGACAGATAGATAAGGAGCAGACAGGTACACTTCCACACCTGACAGATAGATAAGGAGCAGACAGGTACATTTCCACACCTGACAGATAGATAAGGAACAGACAGGTACATTTCCACACCTGACAGATAGATAAGGAGCAGACAGGTACACTTCCACACCTGACAGATAGATAAGGAGCAGACAGGTACACTTCCACACCTGACAGATAGATAAGGAACAGACAGGTTAACTTCCACACCTGACAGATAGATAAGGAGCAGAGAAGTAAACTTACG
The DNA here is from genome assembly GCF_965601325.2 of Salmo salar. Lineage (NCBI taxonomy): Eukaryota > Metazoa > Chordata > Actinopteri > Salmoniformes > Salmonidae > Salmo > Salmo salar. Next base: position 55,011,502 of record NC_138312.1, on the reverse strand, counting down.
CAATGTATTGCTCAGTCTTGTTGTACTTCTTGGCCAGGTACTTGGCTGAGGCCTTACTGGGAATCTTGACGAAGGACATCTCCTTTCCAAAGCGCGTCATGTTGCAGGGTGTATCACACACGCAGTAGTCATTATCTCTCTCCACCAGGAAGTCTATAAGGGGACACAACAAGGGGTTCAGTGTCCTTTATATGTAGTGCACTACAGCACGTTGTGGGGCGTGAGAAACAGACAATCCACTCAGCAAAAACTGGTTGAATCAACATTGTTTCCACATCATTTTCAACCACGTTTCCACATGAATCAACACGGAAAACTGATTGGATTTGGTTGATTTCACGTTGAATTCACATTAGTGGACAACTCAACCAAACGTAAATCAAAACTAAATGTTGAACTGACATCTGTGCCCAGTGAGAGGGAGGGATGGAGAGAGAGACTACATGACCAAAAGTATGTGGACACCTGCTCGTTGAACATCTCATTCTAAAATCATGGGCATTAATATGGAGTTGGTGCTCCCTTTGCTGCAATAACAGCCTCCACTCTTCTGGGAAGGCTTTCCACTAGATTTTGTAACATTGCTGCGGGGACTTGCTTCCATTAACAAGAGCATTAGTGAGGTCGGGCACTGATGTTGGTCGATTAAGCCTGGCTCGCAGTCGGCGTTCAATGGGGTTGAGGTCAGTGCTCTGTGGAGGCCAGTCAAGTACTTCCACACTGATCTAGACAAACCATTTCTGTATGGACCTGGCTTCGTGAACGGACAGAGATAGGAGGTTGTACTTACCCAAGGCAGGGTCGGCACACTCCTTGTACTGCTCTGGGGTACAGTATGGGGCATCTCCTGAGGAAAACATGACAGAGAGACAGAACACAACGTCCTGGATGAGGAAGAGGATGAAGAGGGGACATCTCTGTCATTACAACTCCTCGTTCTCTCGTCTTATGTAAAAAAAAATATATTATTTAACCTTTATTTAACTAGGCAAGTCAATTAAGAAAAAATTCTTATTTACAATGACGGCCTACCCCGGCCAAACACAGACGATGCTGGGCCAATTGTGCGTCGCCCTATGGGACTCCCAATCATAGCCGGATGTGAAACAGCCTGGATTTAAACCAGGGGCTGCAGTGACACCTCTTGCACTGAGATGCAGTGTCTTAGACCACTGCGCCACTCGGGAGCCCTATCTGCCTGGAGTACTCCTCATGTTGATCTGTCCTCATTTAATGACTGATGTCATCGGTCTTATCTGCCTGGAGTACTCCTCATGTTGATCTAATGTCCTCATTTAATGACTGATGTCATCGGTCTTATCTTCCTGGAGTACTCCTCATGTTGATCTAATGTCCTCATTTAATGACTGATGTCATCGGTCTTATCTGCCTGGAGTACTCCTCATGTTGATCTAATGTCCTCATTTAATGACTGATGTCATCGGTCTTATCTTCCTGGAGTACTCCTCATGTTGATCTAATGTCCTCATTTAATGACTGATGTCATCGGTCTTATCTTCCTGGAGTACTCCTCATGTTGATCTAATGTCCTCATTTAATGACTGATGTCATCGGTCTTATCTTCCTGGAGTACTCCTCATGTTGATCTAATGTCCTCATTTAATGACTGATGTCATCGGTCTTATCTGCCTGGAGTACTCCTCATGTTGATCTAATGTCCTCATTTAATGACTGATGTCATCGGTCTTATCTTCCTGGAGTACTCCTCATGTTGATCTAATGTCCTCATTTAATGACTGATGTCATCGGTCTTATCTGCCTGGAGTACTCCTCATGTTGATCTAATGTCCTCATTTAATGACTGATGTCATCGGTCTTATCTGCCTGGAGTACTCCTCATGTTGATCTAATGTCCTCATTTAATGACTGATGTCATCGGTCTTATCTTCCTGGAGTACTCCTCATGTTGATCTAATTCCTCATTTAATGACTGATGTCATCGGTCTTATCTTCCTGGAGTACTCCTCATGTTGATCTAATGTCCTCATTTAATGACTGATGTCATCGGTCTTATCTTCCTGGAGTACTCCTCATGTTGATCTAATGTCCTCATTTAATGACTGATGTCATCGGTCTTATCTGCCTGGAGTACTCCTCATGTTGATCTAATGTCCTCATTTAATGACTGATGTCATCGGTCTTATCTGCCTGGAGTACTCCTCATGTTGATCTAATGTCCTCATTTAATGACTGATGTCATCGGTCTTATCTGCCTGGAGTACTCCTCATGTTGATCTAATGTCCTCATTTAATGACTGATGTCATCGGTCTTATCTTCCTGGAGTACTCCTCATGTTGATCTAATGTCCTCATTTAATGACTGATGTCATCGGTCTTATCTGCCTGGAGTACTCCTCATGTTGATCTAATGTCCTCATTTAATGACTGATGTCATCGGTCTTATCTTCCTGGAGTACTCCTCATGTTGATCTAATGTCCTCATTTAATGACTGATGTCATCGGTCTTATCTTCCTGGAGTACTCCTCATGTTGATCTAATGTCCTCATTTAATGACTGATGTCATCGGTCTTATCTGCCTGGAGTACTCCTCATGTTGATCTAATGTCCTCATTTAATGACTGATGTCATCGGTCTTATCTGCCTGGAGTACTCCTCATGTTGATCTAATGTCCTCATTTAATGACTGATGTCATCGGTCTTATCTTCCTGGAGTACTCCTCATGTTGATCTAATGTCCTCATTTAATGACTGATGTCATCGGTCTTATCTGCCTGGAGTACTCCTCATGTTGATCTAATGTCCTCATTTAATGACTGATGTCATCGGTCTTATCTCCTGGAGTACTCCTCATGTTGATCTCCTGGAGTACTCCTCATGTTGATCTAATCTCCTCATTTAATGACTGATGTCATCGGTCTTATCTGCCTGGAGTACTCCTCATGTTGATCTAATGTCCTCATTTAATGACTGATGTCATCGGTCTTATCTTCCTGGAGTACTCCTCATGTTGATCTAATGTCCTCATTTAATGACTGATGTCATCGGTCTTATCTTCCTGGAGTACTCCTCATGTTGATCTAATGTCCTCATTTAATGACTGATGTCATCGGTCTTATCTGCCTGGAGTACTCCTCATGTTGATCTAATGTCCTCATTTAATGACTGATGTCATCGGTCTTATCTTCCTGGAGTACTCCTCATGTTGATCTAATGTCCTCATTTAATGACTGATGTCATCGGTCTTATCTGCCTGGAGTACTCCTCATGTTGATCTAATGTCCTCATTTAATGACTGATGTCATCGGTCTTATCTTCCTGGAGTACTCCTCATGTTGATCTAATGTCCTCATTTAATGACTGATGTCATCGGTCTTATCTGCCTGGAGTACTCCTCATGTTGATCTAATGTCCTCATTTAATGACTGATGTCATCGGTCTTATCTGCCTGGAGTACTCCTCATGTTGATCTAATGTCCTCATTTAATGACTGATGTCATCGGTCTTATCTTCCTGGAGTACTCCTCATGTTGATCTAATGTCCTCATTTAATGACTGATGTCATCGGTCTTATCTGCCTGGAGTACTCCTCATGTTGATCTAATGTCCTCATTTAATGACTGATGTCATCGGTCTTATCTTCCTGGAGTACTCCTCATGTTGATCTAATGTCCTCATTTAATGACTGATGTCATCGGTCTTATCTTCCTGGAGTACTCCTCATGTTGATCTAATGTCCTCATTTAATGACTGATGTCATCGGTCTTATCTGCCTGGAGTACTCCTCATGTTGATCTAATGTCCTCATTTAATGACTGATGTCATCGGTCTTATCTTCCTGGAGTACTCCTCATGTTGATCTAATGTCCTCATTTAATGACTGATGTCATCGGTCTTATCTTCCTGGAGTACTCCTCATGTTGATCTAATGTCCTCATTTAATGACTGATGTCATCGGTCTTATCTTCCTGGAGTACTCCTCATGTTGATCTAATGTCCTCATTTAATGACTGATGTCATCGGTCTTATCTTCCTGGAGTACTCCTCATGTTGATCTAATGTCCTCATTTAATGACTGATGTCATCGGTCTTATCTGCCTGGAGTACTCCTCATGTTGATCTAATGTCCTGATTTAATGACTGATGTCATCGGTCTTATCTGCCTGGAGTACTCCTCATGTTGATCTAATGTCCTCATTTAATGACTGATGTCATCGGTCTTATCTGCCTGGAGTACTCCTCATGTTGATCTAATGTCCTCATTTAATGACTGATGTCATCGGTCTTATCTTCCTGGAGTACTCCTCATGTTGATCTAATGTCCTCATTTAATGACTGATGTCATCGGTCTTATCTGCCTGGAGTACTCCTCATGTTGATCTAATGTCCTCATTTAATGACTGATGTCATCGGTCTTATCTTCCTGGAGTACTCCTCATGTTGATCTAATGTCCTCATTTAATGACTGATGTCATCGGTCTTATCTTCCTGGAGTACTCCTCATGTTGATCTAATGTCCTCATTTAATGACTGATGTCATCGGTCTTATCTTCCTGGAGTACTCCTCATGTTGATCTAATGTCCTCATTTAATGACTGATGTCATCGGTCTTATCTGCCTGGAGTACTCCTCATGTTGATCTAATGTCCTCATTTAATGACTGATGTCATCGGTCTTATCTTCCTGGAGTACTCCTCATGTTGATCTAATGTCCTCATTTAATGACTGATGTCATCGGTCTTATCTTCCTGGAGTACTCCTCATGTTGATCTAATGTCCTCATTTAATGACTGATGTCATCGGTCTTATCTGCCTGGAGTACTCCTCATGTTGATCTAATGTCCTCATTTAATGACTGATGTCATCGGTCTTATCTTCCTGGAGTACTCCTCATGTTGATCTAATGTCCTCATTTAATGACTGATGTCATCGGTCTTATCTTCCTGGAGTACTCCTCATGTTGATCTAATGTCCTCATTTAATGACTGATGTCATCGGTCTTATCTGCCTGGAGTACTCCTCATGTTGATCTAATGTCCTCATTTAATGACTGATGTCATCGGTCTTATCTTCCTGGAGTACTCCTCATGTTGATCTAATGTCCTCATTTAATGACTGATGTCATCGGTCTTATCTTCCTGGAGTACTCCTCATGTTGATCTAATTCATGTTGATCTAATGTCCTCATTTAATGACTGATGTCATCGGTCTTATCTTCCTGGAGTACTCCTCATGTTGATCTAATGTCCTCATTTAATGACTGATGTCATCGGTCTTATCTGCCTGGAGTACTCCTCATGTTGATCTAATGTCCTCATTTAATGACTGATGTCATCGGTCTTATCTTCCTGGAGTACTCCTCATGTTGATCTAATGTCCTCATTTAATGACTGATGTCATCGGTCTTATCTTCCTGGAGTACTCCTCATGTTGATCTAATGTCCTCATTTAATGACTGATGTCATCGGTCTTATCTTCCTGGAGTACTCCTCATGTTGATCTAATGTCCTCATTTAATGACTGATGTCATCGGTCTTATCTGCCTGGAGTACTCCTCATGTTGATCTAATCTCCTCATTTAATGATTGATTTCATTAACACTGGTGTCCTTTCATGTTCTCTAGATTGGACAACCTCTTCTATTAGTGAGAACACAGTTAAAGAAAATACAGCAGCCTGATGTCCGAGATACAGGGAATTAGCTCCCTCCTGTCCTATAATTACAGTTATTCACATCCCTGCCGCACTGTTGACATTCAGTAAATATTGTTATTTACATCCCTGCCGCACTGTTGACATTCAGTAAATATTGTTATTTACATCCCTGTCGCACTGTTGACATTCAGTAAATATTGTTATTTACATCCCTGACACACTGTTGACATTCAGTAAATATTGTTATTTACATCCCTGTCGCACTGTTGACATTCAGTAAATATTGTTATTTACATCCCTGTCGCACTGTTGACATTCAGTAAATATTGTTATTTACATCCCTGTCGCACTGTTGACATTCAGTAAATATTGTTATTTACATCCCTGTCGCACTGTTCCAGTGAAATGCAGGTCTGGAGTGATGAGGGTTAATGAATGAGATCATGACAGAAGCTACAGAGGATGGTAGTGTCCCTAATGCACCGCTTATTTCCCAGAGGGTGCATTTCTTCTGACCAGAAACCTAGTCAAAACTTCTGACCTATATAGGGAATAGAGTGCCACTTGGGACACAGTGGAGGAGGGCGCTTCACTGTGCAGATTACTGATACTCTGGGGACACGTGTTTTCATAGCACACAGAAGAACTACTGAGAGACACTGCTACTGCTATTTCTAACAAGCACCAATTACAGGTGTTGGTTATGGAAACAATTTAGAATAAAGGCTAATAAAAGCTAGATTTGACATTTAGATCTAATCCAAAAATAAGTGGAACAGATATTATATTGTTTATCTGTCCTTGACACTGATTAGGGTGACAAACATTGGCATAGCAATTGTTCTGACAAATCCAGCACAACCAATGTAGTTCACTACTACCCATTTTATAATTGGGTGGTTCAAGCCCTGAATGCTGATTGGCTGAAATATCAGACCATATACCACGGGTATGACAAAACATTTGTTTTGTCTGTTCTAATTACATTTGTAACTTCGGGGGTTTGTGGTATATAGCAAAATAAACCACGGCTAAGGGCTGTATCCAGGCACTCTGTTGTCACGCCCTGACCTTAGAGATCTTATTTATTCTCTATGTTTGGTTAGGTCAGGGTGTGACTCGGGTGGGAATATCTATGTTTTCTATTTCTTTGTTTTTGAGCCGAGTGTGGTTCCCAATCAGAGGCAGCTGTCAATCGTTGTCTCTGATTGGGAATCATACTTAGGGAGCCTGTTTTCCACCTGAGTTTTGTGGGAGGTTATTTTCTGTTTACTATTCTGTTATCTGACAGAACTGTTGGCTTTTTGTTTTGTTACATTGTTCGAGTGTTTTCTGATCAATAAAAATCATGAACACTTTCCACGCTGCGCTTTGGTCCACTCATTCCGACGAGAGTCGTTACATCTGCGTTGCGTTGTGCGTATGAACTGCCCTTAGCGCCGTGATATATTACCATATGCCCTCAGGCCTTATTGCTTTAATAGATCACAGATAATAAATATAAGACATATAACAAAGATAATAAATAGAACAAAGATAATAAAGAGAATAAATATAAGCTTTTCTTTTGTGTCTTTCTGTATCTTTCTCATCTTCACCCAGTCACCCCCGTCTCTAAGATACACAATACATCACATTAGACGAACAGAGATAAAAACTTCACTACAGCAATGTCAACTAAATCTACTGAACCATAGCAGTGTGACGACACATGTTTTTAACAGTTTTGTTTGTGACTCTGAGTCATGGTTCCCTATAGAGTCAGTGACAGAGAGGATGACTGAGTCATGGTTCCCTATAGTGTCTGTGACAGAGAGGATGACTGAGTCATGGTTCCCTATAGTGTCTGTGACAGAGAGGATGACTGAGTCATGGTTCCCTATAGTGTCTGTGACAGAGAGGATGACTGAGTCATGGTTCCCTATAGAGTCAGTAACAGAGAGGATGACTGAGTCATGGTTCCCTATAGTGTCAGTAACAGAGAGGATGACTGAGTCATGGTTCCCTATAGTGTCAGTAACAGAGAGGATGACTGAGTCATGGTTCCCTATAGAGTCAGTAACAGAGAGGATGACTGAGTCATGGTTCCCTATAGTGTCTGTGACAGAGAGGATGACTGAGTCATGGTTCCCTATAGTGTCTGTGACAGAGAGGATGACTGAGTCATGGTTCCCTATAGAGTCAGTAACAGAGAGGATGACTGAGTCATGGTTCCCTATAGAGTCAGTAACAGAGAGGATGACTGAATCATGGTTCCCTATAGTGTCTGTGACAGAGAGGATGACTGAGTCATGGTTCCCTATAGAGTCAGTAACAGAGAGGATGACTGAGTCATGGTTCCCTATAGTGTCTGTGACAGAGAGGATGACTGAGTCATGGTTCCCTATAGAGTCAGTAACAGAGAGGATGACTGAGTCATGGTTCCCTATAGAGTCAGTAACAGAGAGGATGACTGAGTCATGGTTCCCTATAGAGTCAGTAACAGAGAGGATGACTGAGTCATGGTTCCCTATAGAGTCAGTAACAGAGAGGATGACTGAGTCATGGTTCCCTATAGTGTCTGTGACAGAGAGGATGACTGAGTCATGGTTCCCTATAGTGTCTGTGACAGAGAGGATGACTGAGTCATGGTTCCCTATAGTGTCTGTGACAGAGAGGATGACTGAGTCATGGTTCCCTATAGTGTCTGTGACAGAGAGGATGACTGAGTCATGGTTCCCTATAGAGTCAGTAACAGAGAGGATGACTGAATCATGGTTCCCTATAGTGTCTGTGACAGAGATGTTGACTCAGCACTTGGCAGGGGGAAATGTTCCTACATTCTATCTTTTTCTAGGGGCCTTTGCCTCAATGACAGAAATCAAATTAAGATTAGGCAAGAAATGTGATTGGTGAAGTTTATAGTTAGTGTTTGGGGTGGGATTCGAACCAGCAACCTTGTGTATGGCAACCTGCCCCCCATGTTGAGCTTTTTTGGAAAACTCCACTGAGCCAGGACTTGGCTGAGGCTTGTGTACCAGTTGTAATTCTACAGGTATTGTGTGTGTATGTGTAAATGAGAGAGAGAGAGAGAGAGAGAAGCTTTGACTATGTACAGACACATAGTGAGCATAGCCTTGCTATTGAGAAAGGACGTCGTAGGCAGAGAAGTGAAGACAGGCTATGTGCACACTGCCCACAAAAATGAGGTGGAAACTGAGCTGCACTTCCTAACCTCCTGCCAAATGTATGACCATATTAGAGACACATATTTCCCTCAGATTACACAGACCCACAAAGAATTAGAAAATAAACCCAATTTTGATAAACTTCCATATCTATTGGGTGAAATACCACAGTGTGCCATCACAGCAGCAAGATTTGTGACAAGAAAAGGGCAACCAGTGAAGAACAAACACCATTGTAAATACAGCCCATATTTATGTTAATTTATTTTCCCTTTTGTACGTTAACTATTTGCACATCATTACAACACTGTTTATAGACATAATATGACATTTGAAATGCCTTTAAAAACATATGTTTCCCGTGCCAATAAAACCTCTTACATTGAAGTTGAAATGGAGAGAGAGAGAGAGAGGCTCCTACCAGGCATGTGTACCATGCGGCAGTTACAGTTCTCCACCAGGTAACGTGTCTCACAGTCGATACGGCAGGCCGTGAGGCTGTAGGAGCTGAAGAAGTCAGAGTCCATGGGAGTGGACTTGCAATCACCCCATGGGGGAGGCAGGTACGTCAGCTACAGGCGGGAGGGAGGGAGGGGGGGAGGAGAGAGAGAGAGAGAGAGAGAGGAGAGAGAGAGAGAGAGAGAGAGAGAGAGAGAGAGAGAGAGAGAGAGAGAGAGAGAGAGAGAGAAGTCTGAGTCAATGGGGGAGAAAGGAACGTTAGTTAAAGAGGAGACAGAGAGATGGAAGGACACATTCTGCACATATACTGCTATAGAGGAGAGACAGACATCTCTGGGAACTCGATGAACAATGTTGTAGAAAAATAAAATAAACATTTTCTGTTGTTTTAGGCCTAAAGTCCTGGGTAGTTGCAGTGCAGGCTTTTGTTACAGTCCATCACTAACATTACCTCATTCTACTTTTCTACTAATCACAATAAGTTCAATCAGGTTAGCGCTGGGCATGAACAAAAGCCTGCACGACCCTGTATCTCTCCTTGCAGGGCTGGAGTTAGACACACTGGCTGTGTGTGAGTTAGCGAGGCCGAGGCCGCTGTATGTGTTTGTGTGTGTGTGTGTGTGTGTATATGTGTGTGTGTGTGTGTGTGTGTGTGTGTGTGTGTGTGTGTGTGTGTGTGTGTGTGTGTGTGTGTGTGTGTGTGTGTGTGTGTGTGTGTGTGTCTGTGTCTCTCTGTGTGTGTGTGTGTGTGTGTGTGTATATATGTGTGTCTCTCTCTCTCTCTCTGTGTGTGTGTGTGTGTAACCGGTGTGAAATGGCTATCTAGTTAGCGGTGGTGCGCGCTAATAGCGTTTAAATTGGTGACGTCACTTGCTCTGAGACCTGAAGTAGTTGTTCCCCTTCCTCTGCAAGGGCTGTGGCTTTTGTGGCGCGATGGGTAACGATGCTTCGAGGGTGGCTGTTGTCGATGTGTGGTTGGAACCCAGGTAGGGGCGAGGAGAGGGAAGGAAGCTATACTGTTACGTGTGTGAATTTGTGTATGTCTGTCTGTGTGTATTTACATTTACATTTAAGTCATTTAGCAGACGCTCTTATCCAGAGCGACTTACAAATTGGATGTGTGATGATGTAAGTACCAACACATTAACTAAACACATAGATCCTTATACCATATGGGTCAGAGTGGGGATTACTGAGTGTACCAGTACATGTTCACGCACACTCATTCTGTCCCATCTCCTCCCCAAAATCGAATTAGAAAACGATAATGATTTCTCTATTTGGTGTTTCAGATGGGAGGATTCATAGTGGTGCGAAGGCAGAATAAAATAGATTGAAATTAAACAGTGCTGGTCCCAATGGGCTGAGCAACACACAGTGTCTCACATGACACCCTATTCCCTATATAGTGCACTACTTTTGACCAGGGCCCTATTCCCTATTTAGTGTACTACTTTTGACCAGGGCCCATAGGTTGTAGGGAATGGGGTGCCATTTGGGATACAAAACTAGTTTTCTCTGGGTTTGTCCAACTCATCATCTGTTTCATACCTGTGTGAAGATCCAGCCGTCTGAATAATGATTTCACCATGCTTGGTGGTTCCCTATTCACTACACAACCAGCCATACAAGCCACCTACATTCATTGTACCTTTGGAAAGCATTTGTGGAGGCTTGATTCCGTGAGTCTTTGTGCATTTGCAACTGTCTGTGAAAGGCTTTAGGCTTTTTAATGGAAACCGCCATCTCAGTAAAAAGAGAAACAAATGGCTGTGTTGTTTAGTTTTCAACCAGAGTTCCTCCAATTGAAAGCTACTGGCTAATTCGCTGAGGCTGAAGTGAGTATAAATGTTTTATAGGCTTTAGCCTATGAGTCTGTACGCGTGTGTGTGTGTGTGTGTGTGTGTGTGTGTGTGTGTGTGTGTGTGTGTGTGTGTGTGTGTGTGTGTGTGTGTGTGTGTGTGGCATGTGCGTGTGGTGTGTGTGTGGTTTGTATGTGTGAGTAAGTAGGAGAGAGAGAGCGTGAGGAAAGACAGAGAAAGAGAGCCGAGGAGAGCTCTCTGAATTATCTTCATTAGAAGTAGAGTAGGGGATAGTGGGGTAAATTTAGCAAAAAGGGTAAGTTGAGCCAGCCTTGTTACAATATGTATAATTTTACCAAATATTTAGGAAGAGGTCATAATGTCATGGAGTCTGTGAAGAAGAAACCACATGGAAAAATCAAGTTAGGTCCAAAAAAACAGACTTTCACCAAGTCAAATGAATTTATTGTGTTAGAGGTTTCACGATGCTGGTATCTAAACCAAAGTAGATCATTTTAAGATTGTTCTATACATCAGGTCTCTATCATTTTCAATATGAAGTCCTACATCTAGCATGGAAGTGCATCCTTGTAGTTCTGTGGGCTAACATAGTCAAAATGTTAGAAATTGAGCCAATGGCCATGGTGTAAATTGAGCCAAAGATTGAGCCAATGGCAAATTGGGCAAATTGAAGTGGGATATTGTTTAAAAAAAGTACAAATTGGTTGTTAGCCGTTAAACCTGTGTTAAAAGATGCTTATAATGATTAAAGGACAAAAAGTGGTTGTGATTGTATTGAATTGTGTTTGGGAAATAAAGGTTGTGGAAATATTTCATTCAGTGCAGAAATCTGTAGACGGCTTAATCCCATGGCTCAACTCACCCCATGCCCAGGGAAAATTGTGCCAAGAGACCACTTTGTTTGGACATGGTATGTTTTCAAAACGATAATGTTTACATGAAGTTTGATTATTTCCAGGGATACACAACATCCTGAAATATATATAAAAAAAATATTTCATTTAACCAGGAAAGACCGTTAAGACCAAAATCTTATTTGCAATGACCACCTACCCCAGCCAAACCCTAACAACACTGGGCCAATTGTGCACCACCCTATGGGACTCCCAATCAAGGACGGTTGTGATAGAGCCTGGAATTGAACCAGGGTCTGTAGTGACACCTCTAGCACTGAGATGCAGTGCCTTAGACCACTGCGCCACTCGGGACATATCTTTTTGATGGAGTGATGCTGAGTGCCAATGTAAAAAATCCTTATCTTAAAGGCCGTGCAGTCAAAAACTTGATCTTCCTGTGTTTTACAGTGCATTCGGAAAGTTTTCAGAGCCCTTGACTTCTTCGTTTTTTATTACGTTACAACCTTATTCTAAAATGTATTAAATAGTTTTTCCCCTCATCAATCTACACACAATATCCCATAATGACAAAGCAAAAAAAGGTTTTTAGATTTTTTCCCTAACATTTACATAAGTATTCAGACCCTTTACTCAGTACATTGTTGAAGCACCTTTGGCAGCGATTACAGCCTCGAGTATTATTGGGTATGACGCTACAAGCTTGGCACACCTGTATTTGGGGAGTTTCACCCATAATTCTCTGCAGATCCTCTCAAGCTCTGTCAGGTTGGATGGGGTGTGTCGCTGCACAGCTATTTTCAGGTCTCTCCAGAGATGTTAGATCGGGTTCAAGTCCAGGATCTGGCTGGGCCACTCAAGGACATCCAGAGACTTGTCCCGAAGCCACTCCTGCGTTGTCTTGGCTGTGTGCTTAGGGTCGTTGTCCTGTTGGAAGGTGAACCTTTGCCCCAGTCTGAGGTCCTGAGCGCTCTGGAGCAGGTTTTCATCAAGGATCTCTTTGTACTTTGCTCCGTTAATCTTTCCCTAAATCCTGACTGGTCTCCCAGTCCCTGCCGCTAAAAAACATCCCCACAGCATGATGCCACCACCATGCTTCACCGATGGGATGGTGCCAGGTTTCCTCCAGAAGTGACGCTTGGCATTCAGGCCAAAGACTTCAATCTAGGTTTCATCAGACCAGAGAATCTTGTTTCTCATGGTCTGAGAGTCAATTAGGTGCCTTTTGGCAAACTCTAAGCAGGCTGTCATGTGCCTTTTACTGAGGAATGGCTTCCGTCTGGCCACTCTACCATAAAGGCCTAATTGGTGGAGTGCTGCAGAGATGGTTGTCCTTCTGGAAGTTTCTCCCATCTCCACAGAGGAACTCTAGAGTTCTGTCAGAGTGACCATCATTTTGTTGGTCACATCCCTGACCAAGGCCCTTCTCCCCTGATTGCTCAGTTTGGCCGGGTGGCCACCTCTAGGAAGAGTCTTGGTGGTTCCAAACTTCTTCCATTTAAGAATGATGGAGGCCACTGTGTTCTTGGGGACCTTCAATGCAGCAGAAATGTTTTGGTACCCTTCCACAGATCTGTGCCTCAGTTCACCATCCTGTTTCAGAGCTCTATGGACAATTCCTTCGACCTCATGGCTTGGTTTTTGCTCTGTCATGCACCGTCAACTGTGGGACCTTATATAGACAGGTGTGTGCCTTTTCAAATCATGTCCAATCAATTGAATTTACCACAGGTCGACTCCGATCAAGTTGTAGAAGCATCTCAAGGATGATCAATGGAAACAGGATGCACCTGAGCTCAATTTCGAGTCTCATAGCAAAGAGTCTGAATAATAGTTTTACATTTTTTATACATTTGCAAAAATGTCAAAAAAACTGTTTTCGCTTTGTCATCATGGGGTATTGTGTGTAGATTTAAAATAATTTAATCAATTTTAGAATAAGACTGTAACAAAATGTAGAAAAAGTCAAGGGGTCCGTATCCTTTCCAAATGCACTGTATACATATAGTTCCACACTATGAGTTTGGAATAATACTGTGAAATTGATGATGATGCCCATTTAGTGTTTTTTTAAAAGAACGCCTGAAATTTCTGCCTGTTTTGGTGTGTTGGAGACCAATAAGAAAGCGAGTTCCAAACCTCTGCCAATAACATATCGTTTTCACGTTGCCCCTCCCCACTCTGACCACTCAGACAGTCCGAGCAAAATTCTTCCTTGAGAAATTACTCTTTGCTTAGAAGCTATTTTGTTTCTATTTGGACAATTTAATTGAAAAAAATCAGGTACTTAATTGTTACCTAGAAATGGTTTGATATTAGGATAAAAACGACTGCATCAGACCTTTCATTTATATATTTGCACCAAAACAGTTTCACACTAATGGAGAGCTTTGGAATGAAAGGGTTGAATGTGACTGTATTGCATTAGATTAATGAAAGCTGGGACAGAACCTCTCTCTAATGCTGGCAGTGTCAGTGTGTGTTTTGGTGTGTGTTCAGTACAGGTCTAATCAGGCTGCGGTGGGATTATGTATGCTGATGGTGTTGTGGCTGCAGACCACGGGATGCCTACCTCTCTTTCTCCTCCTCTCTGTCTGTATGTCTCTCTCTCCTTTCTCTCTCTGTATCTCTCTCTCCTTTCTCTCTCTGTATCTCTCTCTGTATCTCTCTCTCTCTCTGTATCTCTCTCTGTGTGTATCTCTGTATCTCTCTCTCTCTCTCTCTCTCTCTCTCTGTATCTCTCTCTCTCTCTCTCTCTCTCTCTCTCTCTCTGTGTATCTCTGTATCTCTCTCTCTCTCTGTATCTCTCTCTCTCTCTCTGTATCTCTCTCTGTGTGTATCTCTCTCTCTCTCTGTATCTCTCTCTGTGTGTATCGCTCTCTCTCTCTGTATCTCTGTATCTCTCTCTCTCTCTCTCTCTCTGTATCTCTCTCTGTGTGTATCTCTCTCTCTCTCTGTATCTCTGTATCTCTCTCTCTGTATCTCTGTATCTCTCTCTCTCTGTATCTCTGTATCTCTGTATCTCTCTCTCTCTCTCTCTCTGTATCTCTGTATCTCTCTCTCTCTCTCTGTATCTCTGTATCTCTGTATCTCTCTCTGTATCTCTGTATCTCTCTCTGTATCTCTCTCTGTATCTCTCTCTGTATCTCTCTCTCTCTCTCTCTCTCTCTCTCTCTCTCTCTCTCTCTCTCTCTCTCTCGGCACACACAGACATTCACCGGACACACACACCAAGACATAAGTGGCCATGGCAGGATTGATAATATGAACAAATTCTTCTCCTATGTTCTTTTCATCATACGTATGTGCGCATTCACGTATACACACACACACACACACACACACACTATATACACAAACGTAATATTGTTGTATGGAGGTATTTTGTGTTGTAGATATGTAGTTGTGTAATGATGTTTTATGGTGTACTGTTTTTTGTTGTTGTGTGTGATGTGCCTTAATGTGTTATTTTTGCTGGACCCCAGGAAGAGTAGCTGCTGCCTTGGCAGGAACTATTGGGGATCAATAATAAACCCCAGGAAGAGTAGCTGCTGCCTTGGCAGGAACTATTGGGGATCAATAATAAACCCCAGGAAGAGTAGCTGCTGCCTTGGCAGGAACTATTGGGGATCCATAATAAACCCCAGGAAGCGTAGCTGCTGCTACAGGAAATGTTCTGGGCAAGTACTACAGTCAATATGTTGATACAACTTTGGCAGCCTTTTCCTCAAATTTGCTTTTTAAAAATCACCAGCTACAATAAATGCAGCCTCCGGATATCTAGGTTGCATAAAGTCCATTGAAGTTCTTTGAGGGCTGTTGTGGTATTGGCTTGAGGGGGGATATACACGGCCGTGACTTTAACTGAAGAAAATTATCTTGGGATATAATACCTCATTTGATTGTGAGGTATTCTAGGTCGGGTGAACAAAAGGACTTGAGTTCCTGTATGTTATCAGAATGACACCATGGGTCGTTAATCATGAAACATACACCCCGCTCTTCTTCTTCCCGGAGAGATATTTATTCCTGTCCACGAAATGAACTGAGAACCCAACTGGTTGGACCGACTCAGAGAGTATATCCCGAGAGAGCCATGTTTCCGTGAAACAGAGTATGTTACAATCCCTGATGTCTCTCTGGACAGAAACCCTCGCCCTGAGTTCGTCAACTTTATGATCCAGAGACTGAACATTAACGAGTAATATACTAGGAAGCGGTGGGTGGTGTGCGCGCCTCCTAATGTCCTTGTCCCATCGCGCACTAGTGACTCCGGTGGAGGGCCAGGTGCAGTCCATGCTGATACGCCCGCCAGTTGCATGGTGTTTCCTCCAACACATTGGTGCAGGTGGCTTCCGGGTAAAGTGGGCATTGTGACAAGAAGCTGTCACGAAGTGGCCCTTTTTGGGTGTATATCGTGGCTCCCCCCCTCTCTCTCTCACTCTCTCTCCCATATCAGGTTTTACAACAGTCATAAATACCTGCCATGCAGTATTGAGGGAGAGAGTCTATGGAGAACAAAGAGCTTCTCTTGCCAAAACTCCTAATCCCCAAAATGGGAGAATTAAACAATATTTATATTTTTGAGAATGTGGGAATGGTCCGTGGACACTTAAGGGACAGTCATGTCCATTGTGTTTAATTTGGTAATCTCATGAAGGACAGGAAACACACATAACTGTATCCCTTAAAGTGTACATTTCCCAGCTGTCAGGTTTACATCTACAGTAGATGTTCGATTAAATTAATTAGTAAATATGAAACTATTTGTGAGAAGATGTAATGTGATGTTGGCCTTCTAAACGAGATACTAAACAAGATACTTCTAAACGAGATACTAAACAAGATACTTCTAAACGAGATACTAAACAAGATACTTCTAAACGAGATACTAAACAAGATACTTCTAAACGAGATACTAAACAAGATACTTCTAAACGAGATACTAAGGTGTAAAGTTTTAACTAGTCAGTGGCCACGCCCTGTGAGGCCAGACATTACATCAGGCGTCATGGAATCGCACCTTTTTCCACAGAGTATAAAACCACTTCCTACAAAATGTACAATAAGTCAGAGAACGCCGGGACAGAGTCCCCATGTTGGAATGGATACAATTCTATAGACCATTAGACTAGAAAACATGCAGCTGACGCTACATGTGAAATGGTTAAGAACTACAACTCTATAGGCCATTAGACTAGAAAACATGCAGCTGACGCTACATGTGAAATGGTTAAGAACTACAACTCTATAGGCCACGGAGATCATACAGCGTGTAGCGTTGGCTACATGGCTGGAAATGGTTCAGCTCTGAGACGATCGATCACTACAGAATAAGAGTAAATCCTAGACGTAGAATTACTAGTCTGCAGCTGGAAATTACGTAAGTCTAGTACGAGAATACCGACAACAGCAGAAGCATCTATTCTATGCAATGACCATCTGTACACCTGACGTATCCATTACAACAGACACTATCCAGAGCCGCTGAGAAAGCGACAACTACTAAAGACATTGTGACTTCTGGGGAAGTTAACCAGAGACTCTCTGATGAACTGACTCTCCAGCAGATGGACCGGCGAGTCCAACAGAGAAGACAACAACGACATACGGGAGTAAATTTACACATTGCAATTATTTTCGAATGAGTGGCCGTTCATGTGCAAAGGATTAGCATTTCAATGAATATAATTATCAACTGTGTGTCGTGACTCCATTTTGTCTTTCCCGCTTTTTATCTGTCCCCAGTCCTTTCCATTGTCTACCAAGCTGTCATACCGGTTTAGCCTACTAGGGACTTATCAATGCATTGTGTTAGTAACAAATAACTGTATTGTTTGTTTATGTAATTATGTGATTTGATTAGTTAGTTAGTAAATAAATAATTACGCCAATTTGTATATCGCTGATTCATTATGGAAGCTAGGGTTCATGCAGATATCCAAAGAGTTTGTGACGTTCAGTAATAAGAACTGATGAGGTAATAATAATACATTAATACAAGACTGTACTCGATAAGATATGAATTGAAAAATGTTACGTTTTGAATCCGGCATCGTTTTGCATATCAATTCACCATGTGCCATGGAATTGGTACATCGAAAATCTCTTCCCAACTATTTTGCAATTTATATGGTAGAGTTGTCAATATTTTGGTCCTTAAATGAAACTGGTATATATTTTTTATTTATCACAATTTTCTTTAACCATTTTTGGTGTTTAATGCAAGGCCGACAAACAAGTTCCTTACTTTTTCCCCTTCCACTTGCCTCATCAATGTTTGTGGTAATGCTGAAATTAGTTGGTTGTAATTTTGGGTAGAGCAGACATTTCAATATGTCTGTGTTAGCTGCATGTGTGACATCACTCCACCAGTCCTATTTATGTTATCATTTACAAAGATTATACCTTTTTTAGTTTTTTTTATCAATTAGTATATTTGAGTTTAACCACAGTATTTGTTGTATTATTTGTTCTGTCTTTTCAGGTGGATTAAACTGAACTTGTTTAAGAAACATCAATATTTTGGAGATTATTTTGTTTTCAAATAACCAAATGTGAGCAGTTGGAATCTGCATAAAGGGGAAAAGGCCATTCTTGAACATGGGGTGAGACATTCTTACTAATTTTACTAGAGAACCATTCAGGATTTAAGTCTAACTTTTGTATGACTGATGCTTTAGTGAGAGGTCTAATGCTTTAATATTTAATAGTTTCTGTCCCCCGAATTCATATTCATTATATAAATAGAACCTTTTACTTTTGTCTGGCTTGCCATTCCAAATAAAATTGAATATTTTTTGTTAATATAATTGAAAAAGCAGGTCACTAGGTGTAGGCAAAACCATAAGCAAATAGGTAAACTGTGATATGACTAAAGAGTTAATTAGGGTGATTTTTCCACAAATAGACAGGTATTTTCCTTTCCATGGTAGCAATATCTTGTCTATTTTTGCTAACTTTCTATAAAAATTAATTGGAGTGAGATCATTTCTTTCTTTCTGGATATGCATACCGAGTATGTCCACATCCCTGTCAGACCATTTTATTGGTAAACTACACAGTCATGGAAAAGTTGAATTTTTTTGTGATTCAATACGTAACATAGTAGTACACTTATCATAATTTGGTTTTAATCCAGAGAGGTTAGAAAACGTATCTAGATCCTATGAGGCTGTGGAGAGATTCTAATTGTGGTTTTAAAAAGAAAATATGAATCATCAGCGTACAATGACACCTTTGCTTTTTATCCCTGGATTTCTAATCGCTTAATAGTATAGTTGGATCTAATTTCAACAGCTAACATTTCAATGGCAATAATACATAGATATGACTATAGTGGACAACCTTGTTTTACTCCTCTTGACAGTTTAAATCTTTCTGAGATGTAGCCATTGTTTACTATTTTACACCTAGGTTTACTATACATAACTTTAACCCATTTTATAAGAGATACTCCAAAATTGAAATATTCCATGAATTTATATATAAACTCGAGTTGTCCTTTATCAAAAGGCTTTTCAAAGTCAGCTATGAAAACCAGGCCTGGTTTTCCCGATATTTCATAGTATTCTATTGTTTCCAGTATTTGTCTTATATTATCTCCAATGTATCGTCCATGTAAAAAACCTGTCTGATTAGGATGAATAATATCTGACAATACCTTTTTAATTCTATGCACCAAGCATTTAGCTAGAATTTTTGCATCACACAGTTGTGAGTCTTTCTGGGTAAGTCTCTAAGAGCTTTGCACACCTGGATTGGACAATATCTTCACTTTTTGTATTATTATTATTCTTCAAGCTCTGGTTGGCCGGTTGGTTGGTCGGTCAGTCGGTTGGTTGTTGATCATTGCTAGACAGCCAAGTTCAAGTCTTGCCAGAGATTTTCAAGCCTATTTAAGTCAAAACTGTAACTAGGCTACTAAATGTAGATTCGGCCTTGTGTTTTAGTCTATTGTCCTTCTGAAAGGTGAATTTGTCTCCCAGTGCTTGTTGGAAAGCAGACTGAACCAGGTTTAACTCTAGGATTTTGCCTGTGCTTAGCTCTATTCCACTTCTTTTTATACTAAAAAGCCATAGTCCTTGCCAAGGACTAGCATACCCATAACATGATGCAGCCACCACCATGCTTGAAAATATGAAAAGTGGTACTCAGTGATGTGTTGTGTTGGATTTTCACAAAACATAACGTGTTGTATTCAGGACATAAAGTACATTTCTTTGACAAGTTTTTTGCAGTTTTACTTTAGTGCCTTATTGCAAACAGGATGCATGTTTTGGAATATTTGTATTCTGTACAGGCTTCCTTCTTTTCACTCGGAACAGTATGATAAAAAGTGTTTCAGTTCAGAATGAAACCATTAAGATAATAATAATTAAGGTTCCAACCCTGATGGGTATATATCATATGGAATTATTCAGAGGTGGGTTCTCTTCTCTCCCAGAGAGACAAAGAGGGCATGAGAGCACTGATTGAAAAAGTGTGGATTTCCACCAAGACACTGATGAGATTCCCGTAATGTAACAGGAAAAATAAATGACAGTGGAGAGGTCAGAGTCTGTTTAAGGTGAAACTGACTGACTAGGTTTCAGAATTACCTCGTCCTGCTTTCAACAAGAACATGGCCTTCAGAAATAAATATAATGAAATGGTGCATGCTGGTTGAGTAGCTGAAAACACACTTACATACTTCAGCCCCTTTAAAGGTAGCAGGATGACATCATCAGGAATCATGAACAACAAAACAACCCATCACTTATCGACAACAACAATAACCGAGACAATAATTATTTGTTTTGACCAATGTTGTGCGCTCCTTCCCTGTAGCAAGCCCACATTGGTAAGAGCCACTAATGGCAGTCTTAACTGATTGATGAATGGATTGAGTGACACCCTACCCGTTGTTCCTGACAAGATACGAAGGTCTGAAAGCCTGGGGCCACTCCAAAGCCCAGTTGGTCAATGAAGGGTGGCTCGTCCTGGGTGTGGATCTGGACCTTGATGCCTGCCTCAAATGACGTCTCATCTGGAGAGAGGAAGGGAAAGACAAGAAACATGCATCCAGAAAAATGAAGCGCCAGGTATTACTCAGTCTGAAAAAAAACTGAAAATCTTATCACAATTAGGAATCAGAAGAACAGATGAATGTCACAATGATTTATATAATTGATGTTCCTACTGCAATGGAGTAGCCTACACCCTATCCTATCCCATTCCTCATCCATCCCCTAAACCCATCCTCTATCCATCCCCTATCCATCCCCTAACCCCATCCAAATGGTTATATTGTTTTTAGATCTGATAGAGTAGGCAGAAGAGGGGGTGTCGCCATATACATAAAAAGCAACTAAAATGTTTCTGTATCAATTGCCACCTCTGTCCCTAAGCAATTTGAATGTCTAGTCTTATATGTGGGCCTTAGTAATAATGTCCATTTGACTCTAGTGGGACTTTACTGCCCTCCGTCGACCTCCTTATATGCTCTTGTCTGACCTGCTATCTAACTACACTAATATCTAACTATCCAATATCTAACTACACTAATATCTAACTATCCAATATCTAACTATACTAATATCTAACTATCCAATATCTAACTAGACTAATATCTAACTATCCAATATCTAACTATCTAACTATACTAATATCTAACTATCCAATATCTATCTAACTACACTAATATCTAACTATCCAATATCTATCTAACTACACTAATATCTAACTATCCAATATCTAACTACACTAATATCTAACTATCCAATATCTAACTACACTAATATCTAACTATCCAATATCTAACTATCTAACTACACTAATATCTAACTATCTAACTATACTAACATCTAACTATCTAACTACACTAATATCTAACTATCCAATATCTAACTATCTAACTACACTAACATCTAACTATCTAACTACACTAATATCTAACTATCCAATATCTAACTATCTAACTACACTAATATCTAACTATCCAATATCTAACTATCTAACTACACTAATATCTAACTATCCAATATCTAACTACACTAACATCTAACTATCCTAATATCTAACTATCTAACTATCCAATATCTAACTATCTAACTACACTAATATCTAACTATCTAACTATACTAATATCTAACTATCCAATATCTAACTAACTACACTAATATCTAACTATCCAATATCTAACTATCTAACTACACTAACATCTCACTATCCAATATCTAACTACACTAATATATAACTATCCAATATCTAACTATCTAACTACACTAATATCTAACTATCCAATATCTAACTATCTAACTACACTAATATCTAACTATCCAATATCTAACTACACTAATATCTAACTATCCAATATCTAACTATCTAACTACACTAATATCTAACTATCCAATATCTAACTAACTACACTAATATGTAACTATCCAATATCTAACCATCTAACTACACTAATATCTAACTATCCAATATCTAACTAACTACACTAATATCTAACTATCCAATATCTAACTATCTAACTACACTAATATCTAACTATCCAATATCTAACTAACTACACTGATATCTAACTATCCAATATCTAACTATCTAACTACACTAATATCTAACTATCCAATATCTAACTATCTAACTACACTAATATCTAACTATCCAATATCTAACTAACTACACTGATATCTAACTATCCAATATCTAACTATCTAACTACACTAAAATATAACTATCCAATATCTAACTAACTACACTAATATCTAACTATCCAATATCTAACTACAATAATATTTAACTATCCAATATCTAACTACACTAATATCTAACTATCCAATATCTAACTATCTAACTACACTAATATCTAACTATCTAACTATACTAACATCTAACTATCTAACTACACTAACATCTAACTATCCTAATATCTAACTATCTAACTATCCAATATCTAACTATCTAACTACACTAATATCTAACTATCTAACTATACTAATATCTAACTATCCAATATCTAACTAACTACACTAATATCTAACTATCCAATATCTATCTAACTACACTAACATCTCACTATCCAATATCTAACTACACTAATATATAACTATCCAATATCTAACTATCTAACTACACTAATATCTAACTATCCAATATCTAACTATCTAACTACACTAATATCTAACTATCCAATATCTAACTACACTAACATCTAACTATCCTAATATCTAACTATCTAACTATCCAATATCTAACTATCTAACTATACAATATCTAACTACACTAATATCTAACTATCCAATATCTAACTATCTAACTACACTAATATCTAACTATCCAATATCTAACTAACTACACTAATATGTAACTATCCAATATCTAACCATCTAACTACACTAATATCTAACTATCCAATATCTAACTAACTACACTAATATCTAACTATCCAATATCTAACTATCTAACTACACTAATATCTAACTATCCAATATCTAACTAACTACACTGATATCTAACTATCCAATATCTAACTATCTAACTACACTAATATCTAACTATCCAATATCTAACTATCTAACTACACTAATATCTAACTATCCAATATCTAACTAACTACACTAATATCTAACTATCCAATATCTAACCATCTAACTACACTAATATATAACTATCCAATATCTAACTAACTACACTAATATCTAACTATCCAATATCTAACTATCTAACTACACTAATATGTAACTATCCAATATCTAACTAACTACACTGATATCTAACTATCCAATATCTAACTACACTAATATCTAACAATCCAATATCTAACTAACTACACTAATATCTAACTATCCAATATCTAACTAACTACACTAATATCTAACTATCCAATATCTAACTACACTAATATCTAACTATCTAACTACACTAACATCCAACTATCCAATATCTAACTATCTAACTACACTAATATCTAACTATCCAATATCTAACTATCTAACTACACTAATATCCAACTATCCAATATCTAACTATCCAATATCTAACTATCCAATATATAACTATCTAACTATACTAATATCTAACTATCCAATATCTAACTATCTAACTACACTAATATCTAACTATCCTAATATCTAACTATCTAACTATCCGATATCTAACTATCTAACTACACTAATATCTAACTATCCAATATCTAACTACACTAATATCTAACTATCCAATATCTAACTAACTAACTACACTAATATCTAACTATCTAACTACACTAATATCTAACTATCTAACTATACTAATATCTAACTATCCAATATCTAACTAACTACACTAATATCTAACTATCCTAATATCTAACTATCTAACTATCCGATATCTAACTATCTAACTACACTAATATCTAACTATCCAATATCTAACTACACTAATATCTAACTATCCAATATCTAACTAACTAACTACACTAATATCTAACTATCTAACTACACTAATATCTAACTATCTAACTATACTAATATCTAACTATCCAATATCTAACTATGTAACTACACTAATATCTAACTATCCAATATCTAACTATCTAACTATACTAATATCTAACTATCCAATATCTAACTATCTAACTACACTAATATCTAACTATCCAATATCTAACTATCTAACTATCCAACATCTAACTATCCAATATCTAACTATCTAACTATACTAATATCTAACTATCTAACTATACTAATTTCTAACTATCCAATATCTAACTAACTACACTAATATCTAACTATGCAATATCTAATTAACTACACTAATATCTAACTATCCAATATCTAACTATCTAACTACACTAATATCTAACTATCCAATATCTAACTAACTACACTAATATCTAACTATCCAATATCTAACTAACTATACTAATATCTAACTATCCAATATCTAACTAACTACACTAATATCTAACTATCCAATATCTAACTAACTATACTAATATCTAACTATCCAACATCTAACTATCTAACTATACTAATATCTAACTATCAAATATCTAACTATCTAACTACACTAATATCTAACTATCCAATATCTAACTAACTACACTAATATCTAACTATCCAATATCTAACTAACTATACTAATATCTAACTATCTAACTACACTAACTATCTAACTATACTAATATCTAACTATCCAATATCTAACTATCTAACTACACTAATATCTAACTATCCAATATCTAACTATCTAACTATACTAATATCTAACTATCCAATATCTAACTAACTATACTAATATCTAACTATCTAACTACACTAATATCTAACTATACTAATATCTAACTATCCAATATCTAACTATCTAACTACACTAATATCTAACTATCCAATATCTAACTATCTAACTATACTAATATCTAACTATCCAATATCTAACTATCTAACTATACTAATATCTAACTATCCAATATCTAACTAACTACACTAATATCTAACTATCCAATATCTAACTAACTACACTAACATCTAACTATCCAATATCTAACTATCTAACTATACTAATATCTAACTATCCAATATCTAACTATCTAACTACACTAATATCTAACTATCCAATATCTAACTATCCAATATCTAACTAACTATACTAATATCTAACTATCCAATATCTAACTAACTACACTAATATCTAACTATCCAATATCTAACTAACTACACTAATATCTAACTATCCAATATCTAACTAACTACACTAATATCTAACTATCCAATATCTAACTATCTAACTACACTAATATCTAACTATCTAACTATACTAATATCTAACTATCCAATATCTAACTATGTAACTACACTAATATCTAACTATCCAATATCTAACTATCTAACTATACTAATATCTAACTATCCAATATCTAACTATCAAACTACACTAATATCTAACTATCCAATATCTAACTATCTAACTATCCAACATCTAACTATCCAATATCTAACTATCTAACTATACTAATATCTAACTATCTAACTATACTAATTTCTAACTATCCAATATCTAACTAACTACACTAATATCTAACTATGCAATATCTAATTAACTACACTAATATCTAACTATCCAATATCTAACTATCTAACTACACTAATATCTAACTATCCAATATCTAACTAACTGTCACGACAGTGACGGATGGTGGCGCCCCTCCTCGGCCGGGCGGAGCTCGGCGGTCGTCGTCGCCGGCCTACTAGCTACCATCGATCCCTTTTTGTTTCACTTTCGTTTGGTTAGGTCTAGGTAGGCACACACCTGTTTTGGGTTAGTCATTAGTAAGGGGGGGTTATTTAGGTTAGCGTAGGATGTATGTGGTTGTACGTGATTGTGTTGCTTGTCCGGGTTTTGTGTGTTCGTAAGAACGTGTATTTAGTTTTTCCTTCTGCCAGTGGTTTCTTTTATTTTGTGTACACCACCGCAGAATCGTTCAGGGCTGCGCCCCTATACCTTGTCGACCACGTACAGTGCTTCAAATAAAGAAGGGTGGTCACGAACTCTCTCTGTCTCCTGCGCCTGACTCTACCTCTCCTGTTGTTCCTCGAGCCAGCCCGTGACAGAAATCACGTACCGTAACTAAATGGAGTCAGCAGGAGCTTCAGCGCCAGCCATGTCCATGGAGGAAACCGTCGACCAACACTCCACCCTGCTCCACCGGCTGGGGAACGCCATGGATCAGGTGTTGGCGCGCCTGGAGAGCTGGGACCGACGCGCTCTCGGCCCCCTGAACTCGGCAGGCCAACAGCCTGCGCCCCCACCAGCACCCACAGCACCCAGTACCAGTGGGGTGAAACTCGCTCCCCCCAGGGAGTACGATGGAACGGCCGCTGGGTGTAAGGGCTTCTTGCTCCAGTTGGAGTTATACCTGGCGACCGTTCGTCCCTCTCCCTCGGGGGAGGAGAGCGTCAGCGTCCTCGTCTCCTGCCTCACGGGTAAGGCCCTGGAATGGGCAAACGCCGTGTGGGACAGTCCGGACTCAGCCAGGGACAACTACCCAGAGTTCACCCGCCGCTTTCGGGCAGTATTCGATCATCCCCCGGAGGGGAGAGCGGCGGGTGAGCGGCTGTTTCACCTGAGGCAGGAGACGAGGAGCGCGCAGGACTTCGCTCTCGAGTTCCGGACCCTGGCCGCGGGAGCAGGGTGGAATGAGAGGGCCCTTATAGATCACTACCGTTGTAGTTTGAGGGAGGACGTCCGCCGGGAATTAGCCTGTCGGGACACGACCCACACACTGGACCAACTGGTGGATCTGTCCATCCGACTGGACAATCTGCTGGCCGCCCGCGGACGTCCGACCCGGGCCCTGCTCATTCCACCCTCCAGTCCTCCTGCTCCCACGCCTATGGAGATAGGGGGGGCAGCAGCCAGGAAGACTGGAGGGGGAGGTCGCTCCTGCACCTCATGTGGTCGCAGAGGGCACACTGTGGACCGGTGCTGGGGAGACTCCCCTAGGAGTCCAGAGGGCAGGCAGAGCACTCCTTTGACACCTCAGGTGAGTCAGCACCAGCCTCACCCAGAGCCCCCTGTCCGTCACATGTATGTGTCAGTGTCCTTTCCTTGTTTCTCCCCTCACTCCCGGTTTAAGGCGCTAGTCGATTCAGGCGCAGCAGGGAGTTTTATGGACCGTGGGGTCGCGGCTAAGTTAGGGATTCCCCTGGTCCAGTTGGACCAACCCTTCCCCGTGCACGCCCTAGACAGTCGACCACTAGGGTCAGGGCTGGTCAGGGAGGTCACTGTGCCTCTGGTCATGGTAATGCGGGGGGGTCATGAGGAATGGATTAGTCTTTTCCTCATCGATTCCCCAGCATTTCCAGTGGTTCTAGGGATTCCCTGGCTAGCCACTCACAACCCTAAGATTTCGTGGGGACAGAGGGCTCTTAAGGGGTGGTCAAATGAGTGCTCGGGCAGGTGCATAGGAGTTTCCATCGGTGCGACTACGGTGGAGAGTCCAGACCAAGTATCCACCGTGCACATTCCCTCAGAGTATGCCGATTTGGCTATCGCCTTCAGTAAAACGAAGGCGACCCAATTACCACCTCATCGACGAGGAGACTGTGCGATAAACCTCCAGGTGGGCGCTGCCCTTCCTCGTAGTCACGTTTATCCCCTGTCTCAGGAGGAAACAGCGGCTATGGAGACATACGTCACTGAGTCCTTGAGGCAGGGATACATTCGGCCATCTCACTCACCCGTCTCCTCGAGCTTCTTTTTCGTGAAGAAGAAGGAGGGAGGTCTGCGCCCGTGCATTGACTATAGAGGTCTAAATGCCATCACAGTGGGTTTCAGTTACCCACTACCTCTCATCGCCTCGGCGATGGAGTCATTTCACGGGGCGCGCTTCTTCACGAAATTGGATCTCAGGAGCGCATATAATCTGGTGCGTATCCGAGGAGGGGACGAGTGGAAAACGGCATTTAGTACCACATCTGGCCATTATGAGTACCTCGTCATGCCGTATGGGTTAAAGAATGCTCCCGCAGTCTTTCAATCCTTTGTGGATGAGATTCTACGGGACCTGCTCGGTCAGGGTGTAGTGGTGTACATCGATGACATTCTGGTCTACTCCACTACACGCGCCGAGCATGTGTCTCTGGTGCGTAAAGTGCTTGGGCGACTGGTGGAGCATGACCTATACGTCAAGGCTGAGAAATGTGAGTTTTCCAAACCAGCCGTCTCTTTCTTGGGGTATCGCATTTCCTCATCAGGGGTAGTGATGGAATGTGACCGCGTTTCAGCCGTGCGTAATTGGCCGACTCCCACCACGGTGAAGGAGGTGCAGCGGTTTTTGGGATTTGCCAATTACTACCGGAGGTTTATCCGGGGCTTTGGTCAGGTGGCGGCTCCCATTACCTCACTGTTGAAGGGGGGCCCGGTGCGGTTGCAGTGGTCCGCGGAGGCGGACAGGGCCTTTAGTCGTCTGAAGGTTTTGTTCACCGACGCTCCGGTGCTGGCGCACCCGGACCCCTCTTTGCCCTTCATAGTGGAGGTGGACGCGTCCGAGGCTGGGGTAGGAGCCGTGCTGTCCCAGCGCTCGGGCGCCCCCCCAAAGCTCCGCCCCTGCGCCTTCTTCTCTAGGAAGTTGAGTCCGGCGGAGCGTAACTATGATGTGGGGGACAGGGAGCTGTTGGCTGTGGTCAGAGCCCTGAAGGTGTGGAGACATTGGCTTGAGGGGGCACGTCACCCTTTTCTCATCTGGACTGACCACCGCAATCTGGAGTACATCCGGGCGGCGAGGAGACTGAACCCGCGTCAAGCCAGGTGGGCGATGTTCTTTACGAGATTTCGGTTTAACATCTCGTATATCCCAGGTTCCCGGAACACTAAGGCCGACGCACTGTCTCGTCTCCATGACGCCGAGGAACGGTCCACCGATCCCACTCCCATACTTCCAGCCTCCTGCCTGGTGGCACCGGTGGTCTGGGAGGTGGACGCGGACATCGAGCGGGCGTTACGGACGGAGCCTACTCCTCCGCAGTGTCCAGTGGGTCGTAAGTACGTTCCGCTCGATGTTCGCGATCGGCTGATTCGGTGGGCTCACACGCTTCCCTCCTCGGGTCACCCAGGGGTTGAGCGGACAGTGCGTGGTCTTAGTGGGAGATACTGGTGGCCCACCTTGGTGAGGGACGTGAGGCACTATGTCTCCTCCTGTTCGGTGTGCGCTCAGAGTAAGGCTCCCAGGCACCTGCCTAGAGGGAAATTACAACCCCTCCCGGTTCCACAACGACCATGGTCCCACCTGGCGGTGGATTTCTTGACCGATCTCCCGCCGTCTCAGGGCAACACTACGATCCTGGTCGTTGTGGACCGGTTTTCTAAGTCCTGCCGTCTGCTTCCGTTACCCGGTCTTCCTACGGCCCTGCAGACCGCAGAAGCCTTATTCACCCACGTCTTCCGGCACTACGGGGTGCCCGAGGATATCGTCTCAGATCGAGGCCCCCAGTTCACGTCCAGAGTGTGGCGGGCGTTTATGGAGCGACTGGGGGTTTCGGTCAGTCTGACCTCGGGGTTTCACCCCGAAAGTAATGGGCAGGTGGAAAGGGTAAACCAGGAGGTGGGCAGGTTCCTGCGGTCCTACTGCCAGGACCGGCCAGGGGAGTGGGCAAGGTTCGTGCCATGGGCCGAAATGGCTCAGAACTCTTTGCGCCACTCCTCCACCAACATATCACCATTCCAATGTGTGTTGGGTTATCAGCCGGTCCTGGGGCCATGGCATCAGAGCCAGACGGAGGCCCCTGCGGTGGAGGAATGGGTTCAGCGCTCAAGGGAGACCTGGAACGCTGTGCAGGAATCCCTGGAACGAACCAGGGTACGACAAAAAGCGAGCGCTGACCGGCACCGCAGCGAGGCCCCGGTGTTCACCCCAGGGGAGAGAGTCTGGCTCTCGACCCGGAACCTGCCCCTCCGCCTGCCCTGCCGGAAGCTGGGTCCGCGGTTTGTGGGGCCATTTAAAGTCCTGAGGAGAATAAACGAGGTGTGTTACAGATTACAACTTCCTTCTTATTATCGCATTAACCCCTCGTTTCATGTGTCTCTCCTCAGGCCGGTGGTAGCTGGTCCGCTGCAGGAAAATGAGGTACGGGAGGTCCCTCCACCCCCCCTGGACATCGGGGGGCCCCCGGCGTACACAGTCCGGTCCATCTTGGACTCCAGACGCCGGGCGAGGGGCCTGCAGTACCTCGTGGACTGGGAGGGGTACGGCCCGGAGGAGAGGTGCTGGGTACCGGTGGAGGACATACTGGACCCAGCGCTCATCCGGGAGTTCCACAGCCTCCATCCGGATCGCCCTGCGCCTCGCCCTCCGGGGCGTCCTCGAGGCCGGCGTCGGCGCGCTGCGGGAGCCGCGCGTCAGGGGGGGAGTACTGTCACGACAGTGACGGATGGTGGCGCCCCTCCTCGGCCGGGCGGAGCTCGGCGGTCGTCGTCGCCGGCCTACTAGCTACCATCGATCCCTTTTTGTTTCACTTTCGTTTGGTTAGGTCTAGGTAGGCACACACCTGTTTTGGGTTAGTCATTAGTAAGGGGGGGTTATTTAGGTTAGCGTAGGATGTATGTGGTTGTACGTGATTGTGTTGCTTGTCCGGGTTTTGTGTGTTCGTAAGAACGTGTATTTAGTTTTTCCTTCTGCCAGTGGTTTCTTTTATTTTGTGTACACCACCGCAGAATCGTTCAGGGCTGCGCCCCTATACCTTGTCGACCACGTACAGTGCTTCAAATAAAGAAGGGTGGTCACGAACTCTCTCTGTCTCCTGCGCCTGACTCTACCTCTCCTGTTGTTCCTCGAGCCAGCCCGTGACACTAACTACACTAATATCTAACTATCCAATATCTAACTAACTATACTAATATCTAACTATCCAATATCTAACTAACTACACTAATATCTAACTATCCAATATCTAACTAACTATACTAATATCTAACTATCCAACATCTAACTATCTAACTATACTAATATCTAACTATCAAATATCTAACTATCAAATATCTAACTATCTAACTACACTAATATCTAACTATCCAATATCTAACTGTTACGGATACAGGTATCCTGTATGTATCCTGTGTGTGTTTTCGTTTCTCTCTCCTTCTCCCCTCACAGGTGACAAATCATCACTCCCCAATCACTCATCAATCAGTCCCCAAACAGAAGACACCTGTTCCTTTTCCCTCAACCAATCACATCCCCTTTCCCTTGGTTTAAAAACCCAGTCAGTTGTTTTCTCCCCAGATCAATCTTTGTGTTCATTCTCTCAATCTCTCTCTGTGTATTGATCTCTTTTGTTTTTGCAACTACATGTCACATACAGTGCTTTGCGAAAGTATTTGGCCCCCTTGAACTTTTCGACCTTTTGCCACATTTCAGGCTTCAAACATAAAGATATTAAACTGTAATTTTTTGTGAAGAATCAACAACAAGTGGGACACAATCATGAAGTGGAATGAAATTTATTGGATATTTCAAACTTTTTTAACAAATAAAAAAATGAAAAATTGGGCGTGCAAAATTATTCAGCCCCCTTAAGTTAATACTTTGTAGCGCCACCTTTTGCTGCGATTACAGCTGTAAGTCGCTTGGGGTATGTCTTTATCAGTTTTGCACATCGAGAGACTGAAATTTTTGCCCATTTCTCCTTGCAAAACAGCTCGAGCTCAGTGAGGTTGGATGGAGAGCGTTTGTGAACAGCAGTTTTCAGTTCTTTCCACAGATTCTCGATTGGATTCAGGTCTGGACTTTGACTTGGCCATTCTAACACCTGGATATGTTTATTTGTGAACCATTCCATTGTAGATTTTGCTTTATGTTTTGGATCAATGTCTTGTTGGAAGACAAATCTCCGTCCCAGTCTCAGGTCTTTTGCCGACTCCATCAGGTTCTCTTCCAGAATGGTCCTGTATTTGGCTCCATCCATCTTCCCATCAATTTTAACCATCTTCCCTGCCCCTGCTGAAGAAAAGCAGGTCCAAACCATGATGCTGCCACCACCATGTTTGACAGTGGGGATGGTGTGTTCAGGGTGATGAGCTATGTTGCTTTTACGCCAAACATAACGTTTTGCATTGTTGCCAAAAAGTTTGATTTTGGTTTCATCTGACCAGAGCACCTTCTTCCACATGTTAGGTGTGTCTCCCAGGTGGCTAGTGGCAAACTTTAAACGACACTTTTTATGGATATCTTTAAGAAATGGCTTTCTTCTTGCCACTCTTCCATAAAGGCCAGATTTGTGCAGTATACGACTGATTGTTGTCCTATGGACAGAGTCTCCCACCTCAGCTGTAGATCTCTGCAATTCATACAGAGTGATCATGGGCCTCTTGGCTGCATCTCTGATCAGTCTTCTCCTTGTATGAGCTGAAAGTTTAGAGGGACGGCCGGGTCTTCGTAGATTTGCAGTGGTCTGATACTCCTTCCATTTCAATATTATCGCTTGCACAGTGCTCCTTGGGATGTTTAAAGCTTGGGAAATCTTTTTGTATCCAAATCCGGCTTTAAACTTCTCCACAACAGTATCTCGGACCTGCCTGGTGTGTTCCTTGTTCTTCATGATGCTCTCTGCGCTTTAAACGGACCTCTGAGACTATCACAGAGCAGGTGCATTTTTACGGAGACTTGATTACACACAGGTGGATTCTATTTATCATCATTAGTCATTTAGGTCAACATTGGATCATTCAGAGATCCTCACTGAACTTCTGGAGAGAGTTTGCTGCACTGAAAGTAAAGGGTCTGAATAATTTTGCACGGCCAATTTTTAAGTTTTTTATTTGTTAAAAAAGTTTGAAATATCCAATAAATTTCGTTCCATTTCATAATTGTGTCCCACTTGTTGTTGATTCTTCACAAAAAATTACAGTTTTATATCTTTATGTTTGAAGCCTGAAATGTGGCAAAAGGTCGAAAAGTTCAAGGGGGCCGAATACTTTCGCAAGGCACTGTATGTCCGGTAATCCTGTGAGTATTGTTTTGTTGTTTGACTGTTTGTTTGTTTGGTGGGAAAAGGGGGTACTAAGACAAGTCGCCCATGGGCATACATTACCCGTAGGAATACTTTGTCTAAGTACCCTAGTTAGAACTGGGCGGACCACCCACTGTATTTTTGGTTAGTTAGCTAGCTGTTGTGGAAATAGGCTAGTCTAGCTTAGGGGTGTTTTTGATTATTGTTTCTTTGCTTGGGTCCAGCTCAGCCCCTTTTCTCACACCCCTTTACCGTGTGTTTAAAATAAACCTTTTGAGTTTGACGGTAGATTTCAGTTGTCTGTGGTTTTTGGTTCTCACTGTTACTTGTCACGATTATACTCTGCATGATTTATGTTACAGGTCTCGTAGCCATCCCCCCTAGACCGCTGGGCCAAAGGGATTCGTAACACTATCCAATATCTAACTATCCAATATCTAACTATGTAACGGCTGTCTACGGAAGAAGTGGACCAAAATGCGGCGGAGTTAGGGTTCGTCATTTTTAATGTCACGAACACTATGCAATTCACAAAACAACAAAACTGACAGCCAACACAGTCCTGTCAGGTGCAACAACAGTGACAAGAACAATTACCCACACCACACAACGGAAACGTAGGCAACTTATGTGTGACTCCCAATCAACCACAACCCTCTACAGCTGTGCTTGATTGGAAGTCACACAGCCAAAATTAAATGAAACAATAAAACACTCACTCCCTTCTGCCACGTCCTGACCCAACTACACCCTCTACTGGTCAGGACGTGACAAACTATCCAATATCTAACTATCTAACTATCCAATATCTAACTATCTAACTATCCAATATCTAACTATCCAATATCTAACTATCTAACTATCCAATATCTAACTATCTAACTATACTAATATCTACTTATACTAATATCTAACTATCCAATATCTAACTATCCAATATCTAACTATCTAACTATCCAATATCTAACTACACTAATATCTAACTATCCAGTATCTACCTACACTAATATCTAACTATCCAATATATAACTACACTAATATCTAACTATCCAGTATCTAACTACACTAATATCTAACTATCCAATATCTAACTATCCAACTACACTAATATCTAACTATCCAACTACACTAATATCTAACTATCCAACTACACTAATATCTAACTATCTAATATCTAACTAACTACACTAACATCTAACTACACTAATATCTAACTATCCAATATCTAAATAGCTAACTACACTAATATCTAACTACACTAATATCTAACTATCCAATATCTAACTATCCAATATCTAACTACACTAATATCTAACTATCTTAATATCTAACTATCCTAATATCTAACTATACTAATATCTAACTACACTAATATCTAACTACACTAATATCTAACTACATTAATATCTAACTATCTAACTATCCAATATCTAACTAACTATCCAATATCTAACTATCCAATATCTAACTATACTAATATCTAACTATCCTAATATCTAACTATCCAAATATCTAACTATCCAATATCTAACTACACTAATATCTAACTACACTCATATCTAACTACACTAATATCTAACTATCCAATATCTAACTAACTACACTAATATCTAACTAACTACACTAATATCTAACTATCCAATATCTAACTAACTACACTAATATCTAACTATCCAATATCTATCTAACTACACTAATATCTAACTATCCAATATCTAACTATCCAAATAATTCATAGTGGGTGATCTTAATCTGGATTGGTTGATGCCAGTATCTGATGGGCTGAAAGATATTTGTACTGCGCTAAATCAAACTCAGCTGATAACGAAACCAACTCGCCCCAACTTTAAACACCCTAACCTCTTATATATCATTCTAACAATGAGTTCAGTGACCATTGTCCCGTTGCCTACATAAGAGCTGTTAAACTACCTAAATCTCACTCATGCATTATTACAAAGAGACATTTTGGGAATTTGAATTAGCATTTTTTTTGGGTCTGGCTGAGGTTAAGTGACTGGTGGGTTGTGTCAACTATCACTGACTCAGATCAGGCCCGTAATTGGTTTATTTCCCTGTTTAACTCTGTTGCAGATAAACATGCGCTGCACAAAATGCTAAGGGTGAAAGTCAGATCTAATCCTTGGTTCACACATGAGTTGTCTGTGAAATTACAGGAAATACATTTAGTTTGGGCTAATGCTAGACTGACACTACTACTACATCTGATTGGCAGTCCTTCAGACATTTGAGAAATAGATGTCTATCTCTGGTTATTAAAGTTAAATCAACATATTTCTAGAAGTGTGTATCGGAGAGTGGTGGTAATCCAGCCAATTTCCGGAAAGTGGTCAAATCATTGAAACAAAACTCATTGCCCCAGCAGGTTCTGATAGCCTCTGATCCCATACTAGACAAAACTGAAAATCGTGTTGTTTTTAACGACAATTTTGCTTCAGCTGGCAACCCGTTTAACCTCTTGACGGTCGCCTAGGATAGGGGGCGCCACAGCGCATTTTGAAAATAATTTGTGCCCATTTTAAACGGCCTACTACTAAAACTCAGAAGCTAGGATATGCATATAATTAATACTTGTGGATAGAAAACACCCTAAAGTTTCTAAAACTGTTTGAATGGTGTCTGTGAGTATAACAGAACTCATATGGCAGTCAAAACCCCGAGACAGATCGAAACAGGAAGTGGAATTCTGAATTGCGGACTCAACTTCATCACGTTGCCTATTAATCACACCGTGAGCTATGGTTCATTGAGCACTTCCTATTGCTTCCACTAGATGTCCCCAATCTTTACAAAGTGATTTGAGTCTCCTACTGTGAGAACTGACAGAATAACACGCTGTGGAACGTGGTCACACAGAGAGGGCCATCACCATTATGACGCCGGCGCCCCTGGCTACCCTCCCCTTTCGAAACGTTTATAAAGACAATGCAATCGTCCCCCTTGAATCTTATTGGAGCTCTGGTTGAAAAAGGCCCTAAAGATTTATGTTATACAACGTTTGACATGTTTGAACGAACCTAAATAAGAAAAAAAAATTGTTGAATAGTCCCGCGGCCACGGAGCTTTTGGTGCAGCCTTCAGAACGCGCTAACAACAACAAGCTAATGGAACATAAAGGATGAACTTTTTCGAACGAAAATACATTTGTTGTGGACCTGGGATTCCTGGAAGTGCCTAAGGATGAAGATAATCAAAGGTAAGGGATTATTGACAATAGTATACAAGACTAGATTTGATATGCGATTGTTCCAAGATGGCGCTGACCTGTATTGCTAGCCTATTGTTCTGAGTATCGCATCCCCTTTTATCGCAAAGTGTGATTACCCAGTAAAGTTATTTTTAAATCTGGCATTACAGGTGCTTTCAAGAGATATTCATCTATAAATCTTAGAATGACAATATTACATTAAAAAAATGTTTTCGAATAGTAATTTAGTAAATTGTAGTGCTGTTTCATCGGATGCATTTGAGGGAAAATAGTTAGTCAACGTTACGCACCGATGTAAAATGCTGTTTTTATATATAAATATGAACTTTATTGAACAAAAGAATGCATGTATTGTGTAACATGATGTCCTAGGTGTGTCATCTGATTGTCAAAGGTTTGTGCTGCATTTAGCTGTTTTTTGGTTATTTGTGATGCATGTGGTTGGTCGGAAAATGGCTATGTGGCTACTTTTACGATACACTCCTCTAACATAATCTAATGTTTTGCTTTTGCTGTAAAGCCTTTTTGAAATCGGACAACGTGGTTCGATTCAGGAGAGGTGTATCTATAAAACGATATAATTTGAAAAAAAAAAGAAAAAAAAAAATGATTACATTTTGTTATGCTAATGGCGATAGGATTTTTCGCTGGACAAGGCCGCACAGGGGTTAAATGGATAGTCTCTGAAAATTCCTCTCATTCCACTAGAGGGAGTCATCTAGTCACCTCAGAACAGATTGTATTTTGTATTTTCTAACCCCTTTTTCTCCCCAATTTCGTGGTATCCAATTGGTAGTTACAGTCTCATCGCTGCAACTCCCGTATGGACTTGGGAGAGGTGAAGGTTGAGAGCCGTGCATCCGAAACACAACCCAGCCAAGCCGCACTGCTTCTTGACACACTGCTCGCTGAAAACACCGTACACCTGGCGACCTTGTCATTGTGCCCGGCCCGCCACAGGAGTCACTAATGCGCGATGGGCCAAGAACATCCCTGCCGGCCAAACCGCCCCTAAACGGGATGACGCTGGACCAATTATGCAGCGCCCAAAGGCTCTCCATTCGCAGCCAGCTGCGACAGAGCCTGGACTCAAACCAGGATCTCTAGTGGCACAGCTAGCATCTTTTTACATTTATTTAACTAGGCTGGTCAGATAAGAACAAATTCTTATTTACAATGACCCAGACAACACTGGGCCAATTGTGCACTGCCCTATGGGACTCCCAATCACAGCTGGTTGTGATACAGCCTGGATTCGAACCAGGGGTGTTTGTAGTGACACCTTTAGCACTGAGATGCAGTGTCTTAGACTGCTGCGCCACTCGGGAGCCCAGTGATCCACTAATAGAGTCACTGACATTATTTTCATTTCAACCATTTGATATTACTGATGGACTAAGTGCTTTGCTACAGATCATAAATCCACAGGGGCTGATTCACTTCATCCCTTCTCACTGCAGCTCTCTGCACTACTTATTGCAGAACCGCTGACGTATATCTTTTACTTGACAACTGATTCTGGTGGGTTTGGCCTGCAGGGATGTCCTTGTCCCATCACGCTCTAGCGACTCCTGTGGCGGGCAGGGGGCATGGTCGCCAGGTGTATGGTGCTTCCTCCGACACATTGGTGGCTGGCTTCCGGGATAAGCGGGGATTGTGTCAAGAAGCAGTGTAGCTTGGTTGGGTCGTGTTTCAGAGGACGCATGGCTCTCGAACTTCGCTTCTCCTGAGTCCGTATAGGAGTTGCAGCAATGGGACAAGACTAACTACCAATTGGATACCACAAAATTGGGGAGAAAAGGGGGTAAAAAAAACCCAATTATAATTAAAGAAGAGAGCATCAGATATATACTGCTCAAAAAAATAAAGGGAACACTTAAACAACACATCCTAGATCTGAATGAAATAAATAATCTTATTAAATACTTTTTTCTTTACATAGTTGAATGTGCTGACAACAAAATCACACAAAAATAATCAATAGAAATCCAATTTATCAACCCATGGAGGTCTGGATTTGGAGTCACACTCAAAATTAAAGTGGAAAACCACATTACAGGCTGATCCAACTTTGATGTAATGTCCTTAAAACAAGTCAAAATGAGGCTCAGTAGTGTGTGTGGCCTCCACGTGCCTGTATGACCTCCCTACAACGCCTGGGCATGCTCCTGATGAGGTGGCGGATGGTCTCCTGAGGGATCTCCTCCCAGACCTGGACGAAAGCATCCGCCAACTCCTGGACAGTCTGTGGTGCAACGTGGCGTTGGTGGATGGAGCGAGACATGATGTCCCAGATGTGCTCAATTGGATTTAGGTCTGGGGAACGGGCGGGCCAGTCCATAGCATCAATGCCTTCCTCTTGCAGGAACTGCTGACACACTCCAGCCACATGAGGTCTAGCATTGTCTTCATTAGGAGGAACCCAGGGCCAACCGCACCAGCATATGGTCTCACAAGGGGTCTGAGGATCTCATCTTGGTACCTAATGGCAGTCAGGCTACCTCTGGCGAGCACATGGAGGGCTGTGCGGCCCCCCAAAGAAATGCCACCCAACACCATGACTGACCCACCGCCAAACCGGTCATGCTGGAGGATGTTGCAGGCAGCAGAACATTCTCCACGGCGTCTCCAGACTCTGTCACGTCTGTCACGTGCTCAGTGTGAACCTGCTTTCATCTGTGAAGAGCACAGGGCGCCAGTGGCGAATTTGCCAATCTTGGTGTTCTCTGGCAAATGCCAAACGTCCTGCACGGTGTTGGGCTGTAAGCACAACCCCCACCTGTGGACGTCGGGCCCTCATACCACCCTCATGGAGTCTGTTTCTGACCGTTTGAGGAGACACATGCACATTTGTGGCCTGCTGGAGGTCCTTTTGCAGGGCTCTGGCAGTGCTCCTCCTGCTCCTCCTTGCACAAAGGCGGAGGTAGCGGTCCTGCTGCTGGGTTGTTGCCCTCCTACGGCCTCCTCCACGTCTCCTGATGTACTGGCCTGTCTCCTGGTAGCGCCTCCATGCTCTGGACACTACGCTGACAGACACAGCAAACCTTCTTGCCACAGCTCACATTGATGTGCCATCCTGGATGAGCTGCACTACCTGAGCCACTTGTGTGGGTTGTAGACTCCGTCTCATGCTACCACTAGAGTGAAAGCACCGCCAGCATTCAAAAGTGACCAAAACATCAGCCAGAAAGCATAGGAACTGAGAAGTGGTCTGTGGTCCCCACCTGCAGAACCACTCCTTTATTGGGGGTGTCTTGCTAATTGCCTATCATTTCCACCTGTTGTCTATTCCATTTGCACAACAGCATGTGAAATTTATTGTCAATCAGTGTTGCTTCCTAAGTGGACAGTTTGATTTCACAGAAGTGTGATTGACTTGGAGTTACATTGTGTTGTTTAAGTGTTCCCTTTATTTTTTTGAGCAGTGTATATTACCAGTAAGTCACTGCTCTTCTTGAGAAGGGATACGGAGACATTTGTGTAATTGCCAAGGGAACACACCAGGGCCTTGAGCAGGGCACCTCAGAACCTAGGTTCCTCCTTTCACTGCTATCTGTCACCGCTACATTGTTAAAAAATAGCATATTTGGCCTCAAAATTGGAATACGAATGAAGAATTGACGAAGAAATGCAAATCGCTACTGTATGCATGTGTTCAATTACACATATTCACTCCGGAAACGTTTGAAGCCTTTGACTTAAAGCTACAATATGTGATTTTTTTTTCAGCCCCGCCACTTATTTTGATATATAGCTGGGTATATATCAAACATTGAAATGACTACTGAACAGATTCCCAGATCGTGGACTGTCCCTTTGAGGAAGAGTGAAAGGCCAACATACTGAGGCAGAGAAAAGCCCTGTATTGGTATTTCCTAGGGTTGCAAAGGGTCGGGAACTTTCCAGTAAATCCAGTTAAACCCTGGATTTTGGGGAATTTTGCTTAAATTCATCAAACAAGTTAGCTTATAACTGTGAACTTTTTTTGTGGGATACACATAAGGAAATTCTAGGTCTTGTGCCATATTTTGGTTAAACTATCCATAATTCAATGGAATTGCAACCCTCTGCATGCACAGTGCATTCTTCCATCACATGTACAGCTGATTCTCAATATCTTGCACACTAATGAGATGCTATTGAGCCCACACTACTACACTGTCTGAGCCAAGGACTACATGGTTTCTGGTATGTTTTTATTACAATACTGGGTGGGGTGAATATAATTTGTGTTAACTAGTAAATAGTAGCCTACAGCAAAGTGCATTTAAATCATTTCTAACTTGTTAACAATTTCTGCTAGTTAGTTTTTGCTACCATGTGGGTTTTAGCTTGCTTGAGCCTGCTAACTGAGGAGTGTTAATTCACCTGTTTCCATACATGTTTAATTTTAAAACATTTATCTTACAAAGGAGTTGTTTAATCTAACTTGTTAACTATTTATCTGTACATAGAAATGTATTTGTTTTTTTCTCATCTTTACAGGAAAATGCCACAGGCACTATCTGATGTGTGGAGACATTTCACTGCAGCTATTGTGGAAGGCAAATCTATGTACATTTGCAAATACTGTGCCAAATCATATTATGTGACAAATGAAACAAAAATGCAGAATCATCTGGCCAAGTGCATAAAGTTCCCTCAGAACAAGCAACCTCTGACAAAAGTCCCTCTACTTCTATTCGAGGTGAAAATTATGAATCAGACACCTTATTGACAGCAACAGCTCATGGTCCCTCTGGAATCAGAAGTTTTTTTGACTCAATGGAGAAACGTAGTCAGAGAAATGCTGATGAATGTCTTGCTCGTGCTGTGTATGCAACTGGTTCACCTCTGATGCTCACAGGCAATGTCTATTGGAAGAGATTTCTGAATGTTCTTCGCCCAGCATACACCCCTCCAACCAGACATGCTTTATCTACTCATTTGCTGGATGCAGAGTTCAACAGAGTTTAAGTGGAGGTCTAGCAAATCATAGAGAAAGCAGACTGAATTGCAATCATCTCTGATGGGTGGTCGAATGTTTGTGGGCAAGGAATAATAAACTACATCATCTCTACCCCTCAACCACTATTCTACAAGAGCACAGACACAAGGCACAACAGACACACCGGTTTCTACATTGCAGATGAGCTGATGGCAGTCATCAATGACGTTGGACCACAGAAGGTATTTGCACTGGTGACAGGCAATGCTGCAAACATGAAGGCTGCTTGGTCTAAAGTGGAGGAGTCCTACCCTCACATCACACCCATTGGCTGTGCTGCTCATGCGTTGAATCTGCTCCTCAAGGACATCATGGCTCTAAAAACAATGGATACACTCTACAAGAGAGCCAAGGAAATTGTTAGGTATGTGAAGGGTCATCAAGTTATAGCAGCAATCTACCTCACCAAGCAAAGTGAGAAGAATGAGAGCACCACATTGAAGCTGCCCAGCAACACCCGTTGGGGTGGTGTTGTCATCATGTTTGACAGTCTCCTGGAGGGGAAGGAGTCT
The DNA here is from genome assembly GCF_965601325.2 of Salmo salar. NCBI lineage: Eukaryota > Metazoa > Chordata > Actinopteri > Salmoniformes > Salmonidae > Salmo > Salmo salar. Next base: position 54,969,366 of record NC_138312.1, on the reverse strand, counting down.
CTCCAAGAAATGGCCATATCACAGTCTGCCGATATGGACAGCCCCATCAAGAGGAACCACCTGGATGATGTATTTTGGGAGAAAGTGGTAAGCAGCCTGAAACTCCTGAAACCTACTGCAGTAGCCATTGCACGGATTGAGGGAGACAATGCCATCCTGTCTGATGTTCACCTCTGCTTGCAGGTGTAAGAGAATAAATCCATACTGCCCTGCCCACTTCACTGTTGCTCCAAGCCGTGGAAACTGCAGTTCTGAAATACATCAAAAAGCGTGAAGACTTCTGACTGAAGCCCATACACGCCGCAGCGTACATTTTGGACCCCAAGTATGCTGGCAAGAGCATCCTGTCTGGTGCAGAGATCAACAAGGCCTATGGTGTCATCACTACCGTGTCTCGCCACCTTGGCCTGGATGAGGGCAAGGTTCTTGGCAGTCTGGCGAAGTACACTTCCAAGCAAGGGCTTTGGGATGGAGATGCAATATGGCAGTCGTGCCAACATATCTCATCAGCCACCTGGTGGAAGGGACTTTGTGGATCTGAGGATCTTTCCCCTGTTGCCTCCATCATCCTCCAAATCCCACCAACATCAGCCGCCTCAGAGCGCATCTGGTCCTTGTTTGGGAACACACACACCAAAGCAAGCAACAGGCTGACTAATACAATGGTTGAAAAATTGGTGGCCACCCGGGAAAATTTGAGGCTTTTTGAGCCTGACAACGAGCCTTCCTCAAGGTTGGAAAGTGATAGTGAAGATGAGGCCTCAGAATCTGATGTTCAAGAGGTGGACATTTAGGAGGTCCAGGGAGAACCCATGGAAGGCTGAGAGGAAGACAACCAAGGCTTTAGTTTCTAGACTATCATTTTACAGATGTATGTTGAAAACGTTTTTGGGAGATGCGATGGATCATTGGGGATCATTCAATATTCCCTTTCTTTTGTTGTTCAGTGAAATCATCCCATGTGAAGAGTCAAGTCATTTAATTAAAGTTAAATTCGTAACTAAATCGTTTTTTAAATTTCTATTGGAAGGATTTAATATGTCTACTTATGATAAGGTAAAATGATTATGTTTCAGTCTCCATATGATATGGTAAATATATCCAATGCAAAAAACATCTACATTTAAATGGTATTAATATTAATTATCATATATTTCAGTTAATTCCCATATATCCCGTTAATTCCCATATATTCCCGTTAATTCCCACGGAAAGTTTCCACCTCTGGATATTTCCCAAAATGTGCAAACCTAGTCTTTCCACACAGACACTATGTCTACACACAGTGACAGAGAGGAGTCCTGAATTAGTCTTTCCACACAGACACTGTCTACACACAGTGGCAGAGAGAAGCCCTGTATTGATTTTCATCGGACTACCGGCATATTCTTTCCTTTGATTCATGCAGAAACTAAGCATTCCTGACAAGAGATACAATTAAATGACAGTAAAGAAGCATTCGATAAATCGACCCCAATCCGTCTTGATCTACAAGAGTCGATAATGTACCGTTTCACTGCAACTGTGGTCCAACTGTGTCGAGTATGAATTTCCAGAGCGAGATTCATAGTTGGTGAAGAGGAACATTTGTTTACTGTGAAGCTTCTGATCTCTCTCCAATGGTATTATTTGTCTTCTGGAAATATCAAAGTTTTTTGAGCGCTTGATTTTATTTTAAAACAGATTCATTAAGTTGATTTTGAAACTGAGAGTTTGGAAATCAATTCTACATGGACTAGTTTTCTTGTCTGTCTGTCTGTCTATCTTCCTTTCCTTTGCAACTAGCTAATGTTTGTTCTCTGTTGACTCTTTTGAAGTGGTTTCACATTTACAAACACTGCATGTTTGACATACTTGAGTACTTGA